>NC_091460.1:37693052-38293052 GCF_027789765.1 Dendropsophus ebraccatus | reverse complement strand
GAATGCAAACCCATTAATTACTATGGCCCCATACACACATTCATACTTGTATGGATCTGTGTTGGGCCGTAATCTGTGACGGAAAAAAAAATTGGCAAACCATTCTGCAGCCTGTAGTTGCGGCAAGATCAACCTATCTGGAATGATGGGGTCAGTGCCGTTGTGGATGTTTGCAGGTGCACCTCCGTAGGCCTGTCCGTTGCTGCAGGACTCTGAATGTAAATGAGTTCTGAGCGGATATTTATCTGTATAGCTACACTTAATTGTTTGTAAGCATCTTCTGCTAAATCCAGGAGCTGGTCTCCATTTCTTAGGTCACCGCTACAAAAAAAAATAAAAAAAAAGGTAATTGCAATAATATAATAACAACAATTACCATGATGTAGGAGAATGCATAGACATAATCAATATGACATTGCTTGCACCAATCCTTCTGCGTCTAATAAAACATTCTCCGTACCCTGAGGAAACATTACAATGCATGCAAGAGAAGCACAATGTCATTTATTACCTCTTATATCAAGTGGTTTTATTGAGTTATTATTAGACCACTGACCATAAAGTTGCTAGCCTTGATTCCTGCTCTTTTTACGGATACATTCATCACGGGGACAGGAGGATGTAGAATTTGTAGAATTTCATTCTATCCTATATTTTTCCTAGTTTTTTTTTTTTTTTTTTTTCAAATTACGTTTGATTTGACATATTGAGAGGTCTAGATCACACCTGAACTTGCATCAAGACCTCGGGAGTCGACTCATACTGTATGGAGTTATCTGTTTATGGATCATGGTACAGAATGTGAAATACTCGAGAGTCCGCTAACTCCTCTAAAATTCAGATTTGGCTAATTCACCAATATTATCCTGAAGGCCTAGAAGATGGAAGCCATTTTTTAAGTATTTTGAGTTGTTTTTTTCTTCTTTTTTTCTATTACCATGTGCTCAATCTGGGGAGAACATAAAAAGGAATATACTTAACCTCCGCGCTCCCACCAACACCGTTCAAAAGCCAATCACAGAGCTGAATTGAGGAACGGGGCATGAGCAGAAGCTGGCGGAGCGGGAACACAGCTAGGAATGGAAGATTGCACAGTGGGTGCAGTAGGGAGAGCAGGGAGAGGTAAGTATGGTTTGTTTGTTGTATTATGCCATGTGGAGGTAGTATTCCCAGTGTAAGTTTTCCCCAGACATTCTCTTTAAAGGGTTTCTTTGGAGAATGGAAATTGTTTTTAAATCTACTGGTGTCAGAAAGTTATACAGATTTGTAATAAAATTTAATAAAATCTAAAGTCTTCCAGTACTTTTTAGCTTATGTATGTCCTATAGGAAGTGGTGTATTCTTTCCAGTCTGACACAGTGCTCTCTGGTGCCACTTCTGTCCAGGAGCTGTCCAGAGCATGTGGCAAATCCCTATAGAAAACTTTTCCTGCTCTGGACAGTTCCTGACATGGACAGAGGTGGCAGCAGAGAGCACTGTGTCAGACTGGAAAGAATACACTACTTTCTGCATGGCATACAGCAGCTGATAAGTACTGCAAGATTTAAGATTTTTAAATAGAAGTAATTTACAAATCTGTATAACTTTCCAACAATAATTGAATTGGGGAAAAAAATCTTTAGAGTACCCCTTTAAGATATTTTTTTTCTAAATAAGATCAGTGAATATTACGACATGATGATTTCCTCTCCCTTCTGCTCTCTTCATGTTGCTTTCCATGATCATGTGAAGTGTTAGATGCATTATATTTATGAAAATAGAATTTTGGGGAACTTTTGCTGACCCCTCATACATCGCCTTCATTGCTCATTGTTAACTGGAAATGAATTCCTTAATTAGCTTAGAAAACTTAAATCGCAGAGGGAACACAAAGAAATATCTCGCCGGTCATCGCGCCGTAATAGAATCTAAAGTGGCAAATTTCTGGAATCCGTAACTGTGCTTCCATAATGAGGCCAGCCGTCTAGATGCGGGGACACAAATTAATACTGGAAAGGCACAACATAGGAAGGGAAATTGAATTTTTATACACCAGAGAAATAATACTAGATTTTATAATTAACAGAAATAGGAAAACAGGGAGTGAGAAATTCATTGCGTTTAAATAAAGCTAATTGAGGTGTGCCAGACAGTCTTACTACATTATAAAAGAATACAACAAAACACGTCGGCCAAAAAAGTCTACTGAGATTTCTTGAGCAAGGCTGGGTTCACACTACGTTTTTGCAAAAAAAAATTATTTAAAAACGAATGCATTTGTGTGTATCCGTTTTTTCACTGACTTACAAAAAAAGATCAAAACACATGTTTTTTTTTTTTACGTACATAAAAATATGGTCGACCAGGTTTTTGTGTACGCTAAAAAAGCAGATGCGTTTTGATCCTTTTTTTTTCTATAATCGAATTCAATGGAAGAACAGATGCACAAAAAAGCAACCATTTTTCCATCCGTTTGTTGCAAAAACGAAATGTGAACCCAGCCTAATGCAGAAACCGATCACTTTACACACCCTTAGGCTATGTTCACACAACGTATTTTTTTGTATTTATATGGCCATTGTTGCAATTTGCAACAATGGCCGTATAAACACGAAAAAATACGTTGGCCGGGTGTTTATGGGATCCCGGCCGGAGCACATCCGCCATCCGCCAGAAGAATTTACATGGATGGTGGCATGTGCAAATTCTGTGGTGTGAACGGCGCTTTAGTTATCATGAATCCTGACTGCTAATGGTGGGTGCAACCTGTAATTAAAGGGGAACTCCAGATAAGAAAAACTTGTTTTCTTTTTAAAGTACATTAAAAGTTATATAGATGTGTCTATACAATGTATTACCATATCTGTGCCGTTCTGCCACACTGGTAGCTAACTTCTGGTAACTTCACTGAGTGGCTGAGCAGCCCTGAGACGTAGCGTCTCGGGCGGCGTCAGACACCCGGAAGCGGCCGGGAACCGGGGACCTGAGCGCCGCGATGAGTGACCCGCCGCTGGAACCGGGGAGGTGAGTGAACGTCTTTTATTTCAGCCACCTCCTCCCCGGTCCCCCCAAAAAAGTGCCCCCACACTGGACAACCCCTTTATGTCCCTTTAACATCCCTTTTTCTGTGCTCTTGATTCTGCTGTACAGTTCCTCTTGTCTTTCATATATAGAATTTGCAGAGGTTGGATAACACTATACTTTAGCTTCTATCAGTAAGCAGAATGTTGGAGAGGTTGATGTGTCCTCCGTTACATCCAGAGCGGCCCAGACTACCAGAGCTGCTGACATTTCCGAGAAACATTAAATGGATAAATGAACATTTGGCATTTGTGAAATAATGACAATCAGCTATAGTGACATTTCAGATTTGTGAAACAATACTGACCAGATAATTGGGTATTGGAAATGGAAAATCTCAGTGCATATGGTCATTAAAACCAGAAGTAAGTTACACAGACTTGATCGGAAGCAGCTTGTAATGGAGAAACAGTGTATACTGAATCAAAATCCTGTGAGAGCAAGAGGGGTGGGAATCTCCAAATGAGACCTCTCAATTTAAAGGAGTTTTCCAGCAAAAATCTTCTTTAAATCAACAAATCAGAAAGTTATATAGATTTATAATTCACTTTTATTTCTTCAAAAAAAAATCTTAAGTCATCCCATACTTATCAGCTGCTGTATGTCATGCAGGAAATGTTGTTTTCTTTTCAGTCTGACACAGTGCTCTCTGCTGCCACCTCTGTCCGAGACAGGAACTGTCCATACCAGTAGTAAATCCCCATAGAAAACCTCTCCTGCTCTGGACAGTTTCTGTCTCGGGAAGAGTTGTCAGCAGAGAGCACTGTGTCAGACTGAAAAGAATACAACACTTCCTGCAGGACATACAACAGGACAGCAGTATAATTTCTATCATGCTTGGTCATCCATTTGGTATCATTTAATATTTAAACTTTTTAAACCAACTGGTGTAAGAAAGTAATACAGATTTGTAAAAACTCAAGTCTTCTAGTACTTATCATCTTCTGTATATCCTGCAGGAAATGGTGTATTCTTTCCAGTCTGACACAGTGCTCTTTGCTGCCACCTCTGACCATGTCAGGAACTGTCCAGAGCAGCAGCAAATACCCATTGAAAATCCTCTCCTGCTCTGGACAGTTCCTGTCATAGACAGAGGTGGCAGCAGAGAGCATAGTGTTAGACTGGAAAGAAAACACCGCTTCCTGTAAAACATACAGCAGCTGATAAGTATTGGAAAACTTGAGATTTTTTATATAGAAGTATTTTTTAAATCTATATAACTTTCTAGAACCACTTGATTGGAAAAAATAATCGCTGGAGTAAAAATCTCTGGAGTACCCCTTTAATTATACTGACCCACAGAATAAAAGAAAGGCAAAAAAACACAAAACATGAAAAACCATGGCACAATCACAGTTTTATTCCATTCCCATGACAGAAAGATTTTTTATCTGTGAATACAATATATGGTACATTAAATAGTGGCATTAAAAAATCACAAAGAATTAGCCCTTATGTGTTAATGAAAAAAAATTAAAAAGCTATAAATCGTTGAAGCGGAGGAGGGGGGAGTAAGCTCTTAAGGGTTTAATGACGTCCATATGTTGTAATACAGCAGATGTATGGGGCTTTCTTGATAAGACTACCCCTTTAGCAACTTACAGCTTAGCGGGTACGCTTATTTCTAGGGATATATTATTCTTTATACTGTAGTTGATACTTGAAATATATAAACTGTGTGTTATGTATTCCTGGTGCACACCACACCGCCATGCAGCTCATAATTAATACCCATATTGGAGGTGTTCTCCGCATTTGTGTTCCAGCAGTCGCATTAAATATTTACCTACAGGATATTTTTGTATTGAATAAGCAAAAATTATAATTAGAGATAATTACCCAGCAAACAAGCCTGGGATTTGACAAAGTAATGAAATCACATCTTACTGGAGGCGATGGGGGGTGGGGGGGATACTTCCAACTTTAATGATGGTACTCGAAGCATTATGATGTTTCTTAAAGGGAAATATGAGTTATTATTTTGAACTTTTTCATTGGTGGACTTGGAATGACTTTAATGACTAGAACTAGGATAAGGTAAGTCAAAAGTTTTAGGACACCCATTTATTTCAGATGACATCTCTGAATGCCAAAGCGAGTAATGGGTGAGGGGGCCTAAACATGGCTGCCATCTTGAAAGGCTCCACATGAGATCAAGGGCATGTTTTTACAATGGGAAATTGGTCATATCCCAGAAATCGATTGCCGCAATTAGATTTCCAATATCGCTTGTGGTTTAATTTAAAGGTTATTAAAACAGAAAGTTGTAACAACTGGGAATGTTCCCTGTTTAATGTGTTGTCCATGGTGCTGAACACAGAGCTGATGTTGAACAAAAGGAAACTTTCTTCCCTTTTAGATAAGGAACACGACCATCTTCCCACTGGAAAAACTTGCTCTTGATCCAATATGAGGGTTTTCTAAATAGCAGCCATGTTACCGACATAATCTAAAAAATAGGCACCCGCCCACATCCCATTTTTTCTTTAGTTTCTAAAATAAATGGGTGCCCTGAGACTTATGACTTCTGCTGTATAAGGAATTACGAAGCATATATCATATTTCACGTATTGTAAAAACTGCTGAATGACTGAAAGTGTCCAGTTGGTCCACAAGTTGCTTTGTAATGAGACTCTGCAACATCCTCGCAACGTCTGCAGCCTTTTCCAGAGATTACATGATAACCGGGTGGCTTTGGGACTGATTAGATCTTAAGAGACCGAGAAATGCCCAGCATTTAGGGTCAAGTGGCTTTGTCCCCCTAGTAACTGGGGTTTATATTCAGCCACAGTTACATGGAAAATTTACCAATAATACATTTTTGCAAAGTTCGTAATAAATTCGTAAAGATGGTGGCCGCACAATTTAATACACATTGAAAACATAAAAATATGGTATACTCACCTGTTCGTGCTCAAACCAGTGTCCTCCTTCAGGTCTCTGGTGTCTCAAGTCACCTCTTCCTGGATAACATGGTGATGTCACTTCCTGGATAAAATGGTGATGTCACGACCCGACTCCCAGAGCTGTGCGGGCTGTGGCTGCTGGAGAGGATGATGGCAGAGGGAAGCTCAGTGTCCCTCCAGTGCTCTGTGTCCCTCTGTGCAGGGCAAAAAGCACTTTATAAGCATTTCCCATAACAAGTGTATATTGGTGATTTGTATAACTTTTGTGGGGCAATACAATACTTTAGTAAAAATTTTCGTCGGAGTTCTCCTTTAAGGTTTGGTTCAAGAAAACACAAACTTTGCTTCAAAGTTCATGCAACCTGACGAACCGACCTTTTGAAAAGTTCACTCATCTTTAGTTGTTACCATCACAGTGAGTTACTAAAGTATAACAAAAATTGTTAATGCTACAGCTGTACTGAGAATACAATTATTTTTTTTCAGACAAACCTGGTCACCATTCACAGGCCATAGACTACAGGGAGGGCTAGTCTATATTATTACTTTGAAGCTATAAGGGAAATGAATTCCGCATTGTACTTGGATGCAAAGAAAACACCACTAAAAGAATTCTTACATCTCTAAAATCAAAGACATTTTCTATTCCAAAGAAGCAATTACAAAGCATACACATCACAGCAGCACTAAATGAGTAGAGATTGTATTTGTTTTTTATGTCCTCCAAACCATTTTATTCTTTTTATACTATTTTAGACTGCCTTTTTTATTTGAGATATTGGAAAATAGTTTGTGTAAAATTCATCTAACCTGGTGTTCATGAGACATGTCGGATTATCAAATATTGTGGAAAAATAGTCAATCGTAATAAACGCTTGTACAGGTTTCTGGTTACAAACGTCTTATATTGTGAAAGCCTCCGGTGTGCAAAGATTTGTGACTTTTCAACCTTTAAGAGGTACTCCAGAGATTTTTTTTAAATCAACTGTGTCAGAAAGTCTGATTTGTAAATTACTTCTATTTAAAAGATTAAAGGGGTATTCCGCTCAAACATAACATTTCATATGCTGCTGCCTATGGTGAGACTAACAATTCCTTCCATACTGGTTATTATCTATTCAGTCTCCTTCCCCCAGCTGCTGCTTTATGCTAAATACACAAAAAACTGTATGTGAGCTTTTCTCTCTGTCTCCCTCTCCTCCCCCCACCCTTCTGAGACGGCTGATGTAAACAAGTCCCTATCTGTAACTTTGTAATGCTGGGAGGATTAATCACATCAGCAACTTGACCTCAGATTAACCCACCCAGAATTACAAAGAAGCTACAAAGTTGCAGATAAAGCCTGCCAGGGACTCTTTTACATTAGCCGTCTCGGAAGGGAGGTAGGAGAAAGGGGAATGAAGAGAAAAGCTCACACAGAGATGTTTGTGTCTTCAGCAGAAAGCAGCAGCTGAAAACTAGTATAAGGAGACTAAATATATATTATAAAGGAATTGTTATTCTTACCATGGGCAGCAACATATGAAAAGTTATGCTTGAGTGGAATACCCCTTTAGGTCTTCCTGTACTTAGCAGCTGCTGTATGTCCTGCAGGAAGTGGTGTATTCTTTACAGTCTGACTCAGTGCTCCCTGCTGCGACCTCTGTCCATGTTAGGAACTGTCCAGAGCAGTAGCAAAATAATTAGTAGAAATTAATCAAAATATATTATTAATAGGTAGCTATTTCATGCCTGAACACACCCACTTATGAATCAGATCTAGGAGGACTGATATCCTATTTGACCATTGGCTATGAGGCTATCTGGTCACTCATTATGAAGTATTGTGGTAAGTCTTGTATGCCACCTGTCAAAAGATAACTCTGTCAGGTGTCACACTCTGGGATGATGGCTGCATGGTTTGTATGCACAGCTGAAGGTAGAGGGTTAACTGCTGTTTGTCTTGTTCCCTGTTCTGACCAATCACTAGTGCAGGCATGTCACACACACTGTCCTCCAATTACACTTCTTCCTTCTCCTTACTCTAGCACTTTCCCCACCAATAGGGGGTTAGACCCGCCCACTTCTATATAAATTAGTTAGTTCCTGGTAGGAAGGTCTTTTTGCCTAGTCACGTGCAGTGAGGAGACACAGAGAGAGAGTTTCTGCTGACGTCTACAGCCAGGCCTGGCTTAGGCCAGGACCCTAGTACGATTGTCTTCTAGTCAGTAGTGGAGTTGGTCTGAGACAGAGACACAGTTTTCTTCAAAAAGCCTTTCCTAGTTAAGATGCACTGCTAAGCCCAAAGGTGGGGTAACTGCCACCTGGGTCAACCTTGCCTACGACTGGGATCCTTCTTAACCATCAGGACAATCTACAAAGCCTAAATATTGATCCTCAGAGGGACAAAGGACCTAAGCCGAAGTATCCTACTGGTACCTACTCCACCTTCTTTGGTAATCTTGAGAGGTTACCTTAATTTAGTAGTTCAAGCCTGGGACTTGTGCTACCAAACCTGACAGTCTCTGGTTTGGCAAAAGGCGGTCTTTTATCCAGCTCTTTCCTTCTAACCGTGAATACGAGGATTTCTTCAATAACACTAAGGTCACACTCTACACTATTCCGGTAATGTACATTTCTACCTATGCAAGGTCCCCAAGAAAGCCCGGAATCTATCTAAAGTTAAGCTACACTTCTTTTATTCTTATCCTCTACTATCAGTCACTACCTCAAACACAAGCTTCACCTGTACCTGCACCTAACCAGCTGTTTCACTTGTATTGCAGCAAAGCTCTCAAGTAAAGTCATCTTTTGGTAAGTGCTGGACTCTGTGCTCATTTCTCTCCGCCACACCTGCACCCACACCATGTGCTACCCTTTACATCTCCCAGTGCCAGTGTGTCCGGGGGCTTATTTTATGGCTGTAAGACACATGGGCAAACAAATAACCCAAATACTGAATCGTATTGCAAACACTTTTACAACATACAAGCTTGCTGGTCTTTATTTTTAGATTGGTGCTCTGTATAACAAATTGATCAGAACTTTGAAGACCTTGTTTTCTAATAAGAGCACAAAGAACTTTCCATATAAAGCAGTGCACTCTGGGAGATCAGATGACAGTCCTTTAATTAGCTGTAAGCTGTAACGTATCTGCTACCACAGGTTTTCTGTGTTTTTTTTTTTGTGTTTTTGTTCTAACAACAACCTGCAGGATTTTGAAAGCTTTTATATAAATGGACATGAAAAAAATATTATTCTGTAGAAAAAAGAAAAGGTCACCAGTTTTCACAGATGTTTCAGCTTTTTGCTGTTTATCACAATTGCTGTAAAGCAACCCTGAAACAGCTTCGTGATGGAATATCAGTATGGGAAGGATAACGGCAAGAACTGAACTACTAATATAAGCATGGCACAAAACATAAAGTTCAATATACTTTTGCAGTTTACTATATATTGCACCGAAATATTTAAACAAAAAAAAAGTTCCAAATAATCCCAAAAATGTTATCACAAGTTATTATTATTATTATTACAAAAAATTTATGTAGGCAGTGTTCAAGCAGACCTATGTGTCTCCATGGTTACAGACTACAGACAAACCCTGAGTAGTCTGACCCTGTCTGAGATCCTCACCTGGCCACACTCCAGAGACGTCCTCCTTGTTAGCTGGAGCGCTGTCCCGGAACCTCCTGGCAGGCACACAATGTGTGCACTGTGCCTCGCTCTCGGATGGGTAACTCTTGGATACTCACGGATAACTACCCCCCCACATACACACAACGATGTGACTGACATCATAATGTGAACATCAGCTTCCTTTGGATCAGACTATCATCCTAATCAAGGCATATCCCAAACATTTACCAACACTCTTCCTATTCCCTGAGGAACTTGTCGCTACAGAACAAGGGAAACGCGTTGGAAAACGGAAGAAGGGATTTCATAATTATTGACAACCTATCTCTATACCTGCCATTGTTTACGTCATGTATTGATCTAAATATACCCAAGACCACTGACATCAGTGACGGGACAGACAACTACAACCCGAGTATAGGGTTAGTCCCTCCTGACGTTTGGGGATGCCTAAACCAGGGGGTCCCACACCAGCAATGGGCAGGACGCAACAGGGGTGACCCATGCCTCATCCCGAACACTTGTAAATAATCATAATCACCTAGTTTGTACATATTTGTTTGTGTTTAATGTATACACGTACATGTAATTGTGAAGATATATACGCTACAAGATGTATTATAGCGCTTCAACCACAGTCCCACTACTTGTTTGATTCTGTTTAGAAGCTTAGGACTGTGGGAACTGAAGACCCATAAAATCCACGGGTTCCTTGACCCAACCATAGGATTTTAGCTTATTGATGAAGACACAAGGAATAGCAAAGAATGCAGTCTTACATTATGATGTATCCAAGCTTTTCTTTACGACAGTATTATGTGAGTATCACACATGAAAAAACTTCATTCACGTTTAGTAGTCTTCCAATGACTTGTCTTTATTTGTTCTGTTGTATGAAGATAGGCTGCATGCAACAAACACTGGAGGTAGCGGGAGGCTAGGCGTCCTTTCCCCTGCTGCGCAATGTCAGTTTTTTGCGGCGCTGCTAGTGATCCCGGACGGGATTCTGTCTAGCTGCAGCACAATGTAAGTGCAGTATTAATCACGGCCGTGTTGCAAATCGGCAACAAAGGCCGTGATTAATACTGAACTTACATTGTGTGAACATAGCCTCAAAGAGTAAATGCTATAATGCCCACATAACTGCACAAGCCAGGGATTTGTAAAGCTAACCAACAGGAAGTCCATTATAAACAATTTGCGGCTGGCAGTCAAGATTGCTGATCCAGAACAATGGATCAGCTGTGAGACAGTTGTGTAGCAACTTCCTCAAACAACTACATGAGAGGAAAGAATAGCAGGATGGGATCTGCTAGATGTAACACACTGCAGAATCAGTTTTTTGTCCTACGAGTCTGTGTTGAATGAGGTCTTTGCAGGAGCCATATACACAAAGATTGTTAAAGGGGTACACCGGAGAATTTTTTATTTATTTTTTTCAACCAACTGGTGTCAGAAAGTCACACAGATTTGTAAATGACTTCTGTTTAAAATATCAAGTGTCAGGACAGGGAGGTACAGACAGGACAAGACAGTGGGCCCTAGGTCTCGACAGACCCCCTCTGTCTCTACCTACTTGCCTCAGTCGGCCGCGGACAACCCCAAAGGCGTTCTCTATGCTGTATATGTGGAACACAGAACAAGACCGACAGACAAACACAATATGGGATAGTAAACAAGCCAAGTCAGAGCCAAATGGATAGTCAAGAGTCAGGTCAGATAACAAGTCAGGCAAGCAGAGGGAGTTAGGAAGGGAATAGCATGAATAGACACGGGGAAGCTGGGATCAGGGTGTTAATCTAATAGCCAGCTCTGAGACTCTGCCTCAGCTCTGTTTTATGCTGACCAAGAGTCCGGTCCGGATCCTCATTGGACCGGCCCTCTGATCCTCCAGGCTGCAGAAAGGCAGAGAACCCAGTCAATTAAACAGACCACCCAGCTGTGTAAATCAAGTCCCACAACTTCTCAGCTTAACTCCTGCATTGCCAGGAAGCTGAGAAGCAAGCAGGTGTGTCACACAAAAGCAAAACAGGCCCAGTTCACACCAGGTTACTGCATAATCATGACATCAAGTCTTCCAGTACTTATCAGCTGCTGTATGTCCTACAGGAAGTGATGTGTTCTTTCCAGTGTGACAAAGTGCTCTCTGCTACTACCTCTGCCCATGACAGAAACTGTAGTAGAGGTTTTCTAATGGGGATTTAATACTTCTCTGGACAGAGGTAGTGGCAGAGAGCACTGTGTCACACTGGAAAGAATACACCACTTCCTGCAGGGCATACAGCAGCTAATAAGTACAAGAAAACTCAAATAGAAGCAATTTACAAATCTGTATAACTTTGCAACACCCAGAGTACCCCTTTAATGCAATTTTTACATGAGGCATTATTATAGTAATCCTACCCTACCGAACGTAATATTACAAAAGACGTACTGTACACTTAACGCCAGCCGAGCCAAGTGACCATCAATTATCAGTCTGCTCCTGCTGTCTCCCAATCTGCATACTGGCGCACAGAGCACAAAACAGTAAGTTAGAAGGCAGGATGAACACTAAACAATGGTGTGAAGCGTGCCGGAGCGCTGGTATAATTGCCGGGGTATACAGTAAACATTATGTGGAAGGTGAGGAAGGTTATTGTGTGGGATTTCAAGGACTTGGAGAGC
Organism: Dendropsophus ebraccatus; assembly: GCF_027789765.1. Taxonomy (NCBI): domain Eukaryota; kingdom Metazoa; phylum Chordata; class Amphibia; order Anura; family Hylidae; genus Dendropsophus; species Dendropsophus ebraccatus. The sequence goes on along the minus strand of NC_091460.1, from coordinate 38,280,801 downwards.
AGGTTCCAGTCAGGCAGAATGATAGGAATGAGGACGGAAACAAATACACTGCACAAAGCCAATCTGCTGACTGCAAAGTCTGTAACCTTGTATACCCACACCATTCGTTCTTGTTTTATTTGCTACATTGTATCAGTGAAGGTAAAATAGATCAACATGAAGCCCTGGCTGTTTACAGAGAATTTTCTGGAATTGAAGCAAACTTTCCGCTGTAGGACAAGGTCTGGCTTCGCTATCAGTAACAAAATGGGAAAATTGTGAGGAATTGCAATACAGCGTTCTTCCAGAAAGTTGTAGAACTTTTCCTAATATAATATAACTCTGCTTTCTTGCTGCATACAAATATCTACAGCTCCCATTGAGTTCTGTACTAGCTATATAAATCCATATGCACTTACTGTAGCTTCCCCCCGGTAATGCCTGAACGCAGAAAGTATTTTATTATTTGCCAGAAAAACAGAACTCCAGTATAAACGTATTATATGATTTAGCTTAGAATGTTGGACCTAAAAAAAAAAAAAAAAAAGATATTGACATTTCTTGACAGCTCCACATAAATTAACCCCTTCTTGCATATGGAGGTGTCGGCACGTCCAAATCTGCACACCGTTCCTGCAGATGGACATGCCGGCACATCACCGGGATGACACGGGAGCAGGAGCTGTGCCCGTGTTATCTGCAGGGGGGCCTGGCTGTCAGTGATAGGCGGGCACCCACCGCAACTGCCGAGATCCGGGCCGAGCCCGATCTCGGCAGTTAACCCTATAGGTGCTGCAGGGGCGGATTAACTTTACCATAGGCCCCGGGCTGTTCACCAAGCCTGCCCCCCCCCCCACCCCACTGTAACTATGGAAGCACTAGCCTGGCGTTCATAGTACAGGACAGATAATGTCACGATGTCCTGATTTGTGCAAAATTGCCATAAAAAACTGTGTTTTTTTTGCAAATCATGGCGGAAGTGTAGCCAGGAGACAGTACACTACTGAAAGTATAAGTCTTTTTGGGTGGTCATGGGCCCCCCAGGAGCTCAGGGCCCTGGGCTGCCGCCTGAAATGCCCCTATTATAATCCACTACTGAGGTGCTGCAATCAGTGCGATAGCTGCGTGAAGGGAGAATCCTCCCTTCCTTCTCCATCGGAGCTGTGCGGTGAGATTGCACAGCCCTGATGGAGCTGTGACATCAGGGGGCTTCCCCAAAGCCTCCTGGTGTCACAGCTACGGAAGCTGGCCAGGCCCAGCCTAAGGCTAAGTCTAATCAGCTTTGCCTATTATAGGCATAAAACACTGCAATGCAATATGCCTGTAATCAGGCAATAGTACAGTAAAGTCCCCATGGTGGGACAATAAAATACAGTGAAGGGGAAAAAAAAAAAAAAAACACAAAAAAATAATGAATTAAAAATCATATATAATCCCCATAGCCCCCAACAGAATCATAAGTGTTGGGGGGAAAAAATAAAAATAAAAAAAGTGCACATATTTAGTATTGGCGCGTGCGTAATGATGCTGGAAATACAATTATTACATGATTGAACCTGTACGGTGACCGCAAAAAAATTTTAAATAAGAAAAATGCTATTTTTTTTTATGAAAAAGTAGCATTTTTCACAAAAAAAAAAATTATCGGCTAAAATTTACCACCAACCTAAAATACAATGTCACAAAAAATCTTAGAATGAGAAATCAGAATCAGAAAAGTTATAACATCACGTAGCTACAACCACATAAAGTAAGACAGGTTGGATTTTAAAAAATGGGCTCTGATCCTGAAGGCCAAAGTCAGTCCAATAGGGGTTAAAGGGGTACTCCAGCAAAAATCTTTTTCTTTCAAATCAACTGGTTTCAGAAAGTTATATTGATTTGTAAATTACTTTTATTTAAAAATCTCCAGTCTTCCAGTACTTATCAGCTTCTGGATGTCCTGCAGGAAGTGGTGGATTCTTTCCAGTCTGACACAGTGCTCTCTGCTGCCACCTCTATCCGAGACAGGGACTGCCCAGAGCAGGAGAGTTTTTCTATGGGGATTTGTTACTGCTCTGGACAGTTCCTGTCATGGACAGAGGTGTCAGACAGGAAAGAATACACTATTTCCTGCAGGACATACAGCAGCTGATAAATATAAGAAGACTTGAGATTTTTAAATAGAAGTAAATTACAAATCTATATAACTTTCTGAAACCAGTTGATTTGAAAGAAAAATATTTTCACTGGACAACTCTTTTAACATGACAAACGGGAGGAGGAGTATGGAGCTGAGGAGCTTATGTCGCCTGCCTCCTAGGCTATTGAGTGGACACGGCTACAGCTACTGATGGGCTGGGTAGGACTGCAACACCACAACCCTAGAGATGAGCGAATATCGAGCATGCTGGAGTCGATCCGAACCCGAACTTTTTGGCATTTGATTAGCGGTGGCTGCTGAAGTTGGATAAAGCCCTAAGGCTATGTGGAAATCATGGATATAGTCATTGGCTGTATCCATGTTTTCCAGACAACCTTAAAGCTTTATCCAAGTTCAGCAGCCCCAGCTAATCAAATACCGAACGATCGGGTTCGGATCGACTCGAACCCGAACCTGGTTCACTCATCTCTACACAACCCACAAATGCAGCAGGGACGGAACAGAACAATACGGGTGGTAGAGAGGTGAGTTCAGGTTTATGTTTTTAAAGGGGTACTCTGAAAAATGAGTTGGTGTTAGAATGTTATACAGATCTGTATATTATTTATATTTATAATAGTTTTTTTATTATAATGCTTCTATTTGTTTAGCGCCAACTGATTCCTTAGCACTTTACATAGTTTTGTCAATTTTGTAAATTTGCTTATCTGTATAGGAAACCCACACAAACAAGGAGAGATCATACAAACTCTTTGCAGATGTTGCCCTTGGTATTGATATTTACTGTAAATATGTCAAGTCTTTCAGTACTTATCAGCTGCTGTATGTCCTGCATGAAGTGGTGTATTTTTTCCAGTCTGACACAGTGCTCTCTGCTGCCACCTCTGTCCATGACAGGAACTGTCCAGAGCAGGAGAGGTTTTCTATGAGGATATGCTACTGCTCTGGACAGTTCCAGAGATTATTGTGTCAGACTGGAGAGAAGACAACACTTCCTGCAGGACATATAGCTGCTGATAAGTACTGGAAGGCTTGAGATTTTTAAATGAAAGTAATTTACAAATCTGTACAATGAATCTATCTCTCTGCAACAGGATACATATAATTTAAATCGTTGCTTTGGCCCCTTAAGATCCTAGGTTCACCATACTTGAACTGTCGCAATTAATGGGATGAAAAATTTGCCATAGGGATCTGACAAGTGTCTGACATTGCCTTTAAAAAGTCATCTCTATAAAATATATATAGTTGAATTATAAGACCATGGGGGAGATTTATCAAACATGGTGTAAAGTGAAACTGGCTCAGTTGCCCCTAGCAACCAATCAGATTCCACCTTTCATTCCTCACAGACTCTTTGGAAAATGAAAGGTGGAATCTGATTGGTTGCTAGGGGCAACTGAGCCAGTTTCACTTTACACCATGTTTGATAAATCTCCCCCACATAAACTGGCTATGGCTATGTTCACACAACATAAGAGACCGGCCGTTCCATGACCCGCCCGGGTCACAGCACGTCCGGTCTCTGAAAAGATCATCCCGGCCGGTACTGCAGATCTTTGGCACCGCAGAGTTCTGATGCAGGTGCATCCGTGCGCTCCAGCATCAGAACTTCCCAACAAGGGCCATACTTTTACGAAAAGATACGTTGTGTGAACATAACCTATGCTTGTATAATATATGTGTGTGTGTGTTTATGTGGCTCATATTATAGTATACCAATATTAATAAATAAAAGGAGCAGCCTGTCTATATATACATTGCACTGTTTTCATCTGGAAATCATGGTGTTACATTTTACTACAGTATATCATGCTGGGATTCCATAGTAACAGCCTGACCTGCCGAGTTCAGACATTAGAGCTGAGCCAAGCTGGCTGAGCAGGTACTACTCAATAAGAAAAGAAAATAACATACCCAATGGCACTGAGCTGACACCAAAAGCCGCACATCACAGCAGCAGAGTATTTATAGTCTACGCACAAGCCCGACACACATCTAAATGTAACACCGTACCGATGGATACATGTAATAACTGATTATAGACAGTAGGAGACAGCTTTACTATATACAATCAAATGCATATAATAGAAACGTACTGTATATACTGTGCATCAGTAGTATGGCATAAATGCTCAGGCAGCTGAGTTTGTCCTTATACTATTACTAGCTAATATTGCAGCATTTTTGTATTTTTCAATGTGCTTTAACTACAAAAGGTCTGCGGCTCATTGAAGAATAAAAAAATATATATATATTAAAAAAAATACACAAGATACTCGTGTCCCTACCGTTTGATAGTCTGTATGGTCCTGAAAAGAATAAAATATTTTTCTTTTTATTATTTTTTTTCTGATAGATAATGTGACACAAAAAATCTGCAATCCTGGCGCTTTTTTGTCTAAACCGCTTACCATACGGGAATAAAGTTGTTATATCGTAATAGATTGGACAATTTTACATGCAACCATATATAATGTTTATTTTTATTTTTTTTACAAGGTTTATTTGTTAATTGGGAACTTTTATTGGGGGAGGGTCCAGGTCATTTTCTTAAAAAAAAAAAATATATATATATATATATATATTATATATATATATATATAGTGGTGCCTTGGATTACGAGCATAATTCGTTCCGGGGCCATGCTTGTAATCCAAATCCACTCTTAAACCAAGGCAAATTTTCCAATAAGAAATAATTGAAATGCAGAAAATTGGTCCCACACTCCAATATTAATGATTTTTTTTATTCTGAATAACATGTAATACAAATAAAACATTTAGAAACAGAAAAATATGTAATAATATAAGTTACTGTATAGTAATGGAGAGAACGGGAAACACAAGGACTGACAGAGACTGCAGGGAGCATGAAGGAATGAGCAGGACATATGTGGGCACAGTATAGCAGCACTCTCTGTCCAGGGAGAGAGGGGTTACAGCTATGAAGAGATTACCCCCACAGTTCTGTCCCCTGATGTAAGCCCCAGCCTGATGTGGATCTGCTATGATCAGTTTAATCTGCGATCTTCTCATACAGTCTGCCCATCACAGACTCCTCTCCTGTTTAAACGTGGCATTTAAGGAGTAAGCGCGATCGCTGTTGACCATCATTAACTGTGAGGACTCACTCCTTGTCATGACGTGCCGCTACATCATTTTGCATCAAGGGGTTAAACACCAATGTTTGCATACCCTAAAATGGTTAAAGTACAGAAAAGCAAGGCCATATTTATCTGGTCCCATATTCTTAAAGGGGTAGTGCGGCGCTAAGAAATTATTCACAAAATAACACACATTGCAAAGTTATACAACTTTGGGCTTTGTTCACACTGCGTATGTTTCCGGCCGTAGTGCGAACCGCGAATATTCGCCCGTAGTTTTGAGGTTAATGCGTACGCTGGAAAGTATACAATATACGGCCGCACAGTGCACACTACGTATGAGCTTACGGCCGGATCGTATACGGCGCCGTGAAAAATGAACAAGACCATTGTTTGAGGACGGAAATGTTGAAACTCACGGCCGTGGATTTCCATGCGGTCCCGTACGAAGTACTTATTTCAGCCAAATTGAACTTGATTTTTCAATCCAAAAGGTTCTGTGTGGTTTACGGGGCTGGGCGAAGATTTCCAAGTAAATGACCTGCCTCAGATCGCTTCGAAACAAGCTAGGGAAGCATAACTGTACTACGGGCGTATGTTCGCGGTTCGTACGCATCCGGCCGCATGTCTATTTTTCCCACGCCCGTAGTTTCAGCCGCACATGTACGGCGGCGTACGAAATGCAGCTGGACTCGTACGCAGTGTGAACATAGCCTTATAATGTATGTTATGTATGTGAATGGCCCCCTTCCCGTGTTCCCCGACCCCCGCCCGTGTACCCGGAAGTGTAGTGCAGCATACATACCTGATCCGTGTCGACCGACCCCATCAAAGACGTCATCTTCAGGAGGCCGGACGACCCACTCCTGCCGTCCCTCTGCCGCGTCATCACTGTGCGGTTGAGCAGCTGCCGGATAAGGTATGTATACTGCACTACACTTCCGGGTACACGGACGGGGGCCCGGGGTACACGGGAAGGGGGCCATTCACATACATAACATACATTACAAAGTTGTAAAAAAGAGCATTCAATGTCATTTATAGAAATATCAAAAGGGTTAAAAAGTTTGTTGTTTTTTGTTTTTTTATGTTTCTACCTCCAATTCTTGTACTGTATTTGCTTCCATGGACACATTTTTTCCAGAATACATCAGATCTGCTCCAACATTTTGGTGCAGCATTCTCTGCAACTAATCCTTGACAACAATCAGACAGAGTTGACCAATATTTGACTTTTTTCTTTTTCAAACGTTTTACAATGAGGACAAGATTCATGTTTTATTTATGAAAGGCCGGCGAGTTGTTACCTCAGGGACAGGTTTTCCTGATTGAACTCTTATTGGGTATTTGGATCATGTTTCGGTGACACGTTTACTGAGACGCTTCTACAATTGCTTGACAGCGTGCGGAGGAAAGCAAGAGATGAGGCAGCTTATGAGACGTTATGGCTTTCAAGCAGTGAAAAGTTCTTTGCAAACTGCTGTAAGAAGCCGACAATTCAAAGACAAGCTCCATGGACTGAAAAGAAGCTACAATTATATTCCCAGCACTTCAGTACTGGAGCCATCCTAACTGTGTACTGTATGGGTTCTACTTGCCAAATGGACACAAATAGACTAATCTGATATGGAAACTTGATTCCAGAGGGTTTCCTTACTTGTACATACATCTGTTTATTCAGCTTAGCACAAAAAAGAGGCCTGCTCCGAATGTGTCCTACCATGATATAAAGCTGTGGCTCTGAGGATGGTAAGCAAGTTTAAAACCTTATACAAATTACATTTTAGGTCTATTATAGTGCGATGCCCTGGGCCCCTAGGGGCCACTCCGCAGTGTAGATGGTGCTAACAGGCAGGAACCGGTGCAGCTGTAGGGTATAGCGTTGTCACGGTGTAGGCACGAGGGTGATACAGCTGGAAACCGGGCTCCTGACCATGCGGGAATACTGGGCAAGCGATTCCTCGTTGTCCTTAGTCAGGGCACCAATTATCACACCAATGCCAAGGTTCAGAAACAACGGTAGTTGTATATTTATTGTAATGGTGGTAACTAGTAGCAACAGTCTCTCCGGATGCAACCGGGAATAAGGCAATCTTGAATAAAGCAGAGTAATGGGTGATGCTGCAATAGGCTGTGAGAGTAGCGTGCTGAATGATGGGAGTAGGAGTGATACTGAGGATAAGATGCTGGGTGGAATGAGACCTGAATGAAATACTTGCTGTTGATGACCAGAAAAGATGATGAGAGGAACAACTGAAGAATCGACACCCAGATAAGAATCTTGAGACTTGAGACAGGAACACAGCCAGTGGACTGGAGCAGCAGAGCACATGCAGGCCTTTCTCTTAGCAGGGAGAGAGGACAGACAGATCCTATCCCCTCTGTGGTAGGGAATAGACACACAACTTGTCTCCTGAAGGTGGAGGACAAGACTGAGGTAGAACAGGAAGTCACATGGTAAACCCCAGCCAAAGCTCGATTGGACCATTGGAGTTACCATGGAAGCAGGGCACAGTCACGTGACATCTAGCCATTGCATCATCACACCATTAGGCATACACAGAGAAATATACATGGGAAGTACCATACTTGAACACTAGGGGGCGACATAATACCATTAGGCACTGATACCTGAATAGATATACAAGAAATGAATGGAATAACAGACCTGAATACTGAGAAGGGTAACACAATACACGCAGTTTGCAGTGGACCATAGCTTTCCAGAACAGAACTGGTTATAATACAAGTGTGACCATAAGAAAGGCTGTTCTGGGATACTGCAATAGTATAAAGAATAAAGCAAAACCAGTAACACAAAGACCCCTGATTTTCTTGCCTTGATTCCAGCAACTCATAATTGTTACCGAACCTTCCCCTCTCCAATCTATGTGGATTTTCTTTTCTTTCTATTGAAGCGACTCTGTACCCACAATCTGACCCCCCAAACCACTTGTACCTTCAGATAGCTGCTTTTAATTCAAGATCTGTCCTGGGGTCCGTTCGGCAGGTGATGCAGTTATTGTCCTAAAAACAACTCTTAAACTTTCAGCCTCGTGCCCAACGGCCGGGGCTTAGATTGTGTATGCAAAGAGATTGTTTATCGTTAACCTGAAATCATTCACCATATTACACAGAACAATGGTCGTTAGTTACGATCGGTACGACAATCGTTATTGCGATTGTTACTATGATTGTTTACTCCATCTGATCCCAGCAAAACAATGAACAATGTGCAATTACACTAAACGATATGCGAAACTACAGCGAACGAATGTGTAATAACAGTGAACGATTAACAATAATTTTAGGTTCAGATCTAAATCAACGATCAACGATACATGATTTCTCGTTTAAATTCAAACGATATAACAATTTTTTGCACGATATTCGTCCTGTGTAATAAAGCACTTACTCTGTTAAAAACAGCCATAAATGAACCCGACGGCTCACTAATGGATCTGCACCAGTTGCACTGGCCATCTGAATAATTAACAGAATTAAGTCTGTAGCTGGACACCTAGCTTACCAAATAATACTTCTATACTACTATACAAGAAACAGATGCTATGTGTGCTTGTGTCTGTGTGTGTGACTAATACGGGTGTCTGTGATCTGCTGAGGTCTGATCGTAAGATTTATAATTTGCTGAAGTCTCTGATACGGGGGTCTATAATATGTTGAGGTTTCATACTGATGTCTATAATATCCTGAGGACTGATTCTGGGGTCTATAATATGTTGAGGTTTGATACTGGAATTTATATTATGCTGGGGGCTTAATACTGGGGTCTGTAATATGCTGGACGCCTATACTGGGGTCTATAATATGCCAAAACCTTATAATGGGGTCTATAATATGGTGGGGCCTGATATTTGGGTCTGTAATATTCTGGGGCCTGATACTGCGGTGTAAAATATGCTGTGGTCTGATACTGGGGTTTATATGCTTAGGTCTGATGAGGTCTGATACTGGGGTCTGTAATATGCTGGGGGCCTAATACTGGAGTCTGTACTATTCTGTTGCCTGATTCTTTGTCTTTAATATGTCAAAAACCTGATAATGGGGTCTATATTTGCTGGGGGCCTGATACTGGGGTCTGTAATATTCTGGAGCCTGATACTGGGGTCTATATTATGCTGGAATCTGATACTGAGGTCTCTAGTATGTCAGAAACAAACCTGATAATAGGGTCTATAATACACTGAGTTCTGATTATGGGTTCTGTATTATGCTTGGGGTCTGATACTGGGGTAATATTTTAGTGGAGACCTTATACTGGGATCTAATATATGCTTAGTTCTGATTTCGGGGTCTATAACATGCTGGGAGGCTGATACTGGGTTCAATAATATACAAGGGATGTGATACTGGGGTGTATAACATGCTGAGGTCTTATTCTGGGGTCTATAAAATGCTGGGAGTAGAATACTGTGGTCTGTAATTTGCTGAGAAATTAAACTGGGGTCTACAATGTGCTGAGGTCTTCTAATGGGGTCTATATTATGCTGGGGGGGTCTGATTGTATATAATTGTGGTGGGATTTTATTACCCTGCGAGTGATGTTATTGTTGTTATTGTCGGTACCGCCACCCACAGAAGGGGGAAAAATAATGCAAAGTGTGCGGTGGTGTGTTTATAGGTGCAGAGATAGACAGAGTCCCATGCATTTGGTATAAAAATCCCAGTTACCTGCACTGCGCACAAGGATACGTAGACCTTTATATACCGGTAGCTTTGTCTTACTGGGATCGGCTCCTATTGCTTCAGGAGTCTGTCCTGCACTTTGGAGACGTGTTCCTGGCGTGGGCTAGGGTGTTCCTTAGTGGATACTCTCCCTTACTAGTGCTTAGCACTGCATAGTATAAGTGGTAGTTGCTTTAGAAGAATTCTTTCCCTCAAGCTGCATCTGTTAACACTCAGTAGCTGGTCTAAACTGAACTTTGGTGTCTCTCTCAGAATCGGTCCGGCCATAGAATGGTGTCTGTGGAGCGAGCGGATATGCGTGCCGCCGTGAATGGGTACGATCAACGGAATCTGTCGGAACTTATCCGCACAGATTTCGTAGTGTGTACCCACCCTAAAGCTTCTCCAGTGTGTTTTCCCCTTGCTGGATATTAAAGGGGTAGTGCGGCGGTAAAGAATTATTGACAGAATAACACACATTACAAAGTTATACAACTTTGTAATGTATGTTATGTCTGTGAATGGCCCCCTTCCCCGTGTCCCACCACCCCCACCCGTGTACCTGGAAGTGTGGTGCGCTATACATACCTGTCATGTGCCGACTCGTCTCCGATCTTCAGTCTTCAGTCGTCTTCAGACAGCCGGGCCGAATCCCTCCGAGCGTCCTGAGTGCCGGCAGCCCTCTGTGCTCAGCCAATCGCTGCTGAGCATCTGATGACGCTGAAGAGGGCGGCCGGACAGCGGGCAGACAGCGGAAATCTGCTGCCGAGCATTCGGGTTCATACGAACCCGAACCTCGGCAGGTTCGGACCATCCCTATCAGTAATCTGTATTTTGTTATCAATCTGCCCTTATCTTTAAAGAGGATGTACCACCAGGTACATCCTCTTTAACCTGAACCCACGGATCGATAGGCACCATACGGGAAAGCCGGTGCCGTGGTCCGTTTCTCGGACTGCCGCCCGGTTCCTGTGCACAGCGCCGTTCGATCCAGTGGTACCAGCCGGTGCTGAAGCACAGGAGGCGGGCCGGGCCGCCCCTAGTGGGAGGGAATTCCCTCCCCTGTATGACGCGGCTCCATTCATTCTAAGCGAGACGCGTCATACGGGGGGGGGGGGGAATTCCCTCCCACTAGGGGCGGCCCGGCCTGCCTCCTGTGCTTCAGCTCCGGCCGGTACCGCTGGATCGAACGACACTGTGCTCGGGAACCGGGTGGCGGTCCGAAAAATGGACCGCGGCACCGGCTTCCCTGTGCCGGCGCCGATCGATCCGTGGGTTCAGGTTAAAGAGGATGTACCGGGTGGTACATCCTCTTTAAGAATATGGGCCCTATTATACATAGCAATAATCGTCTGAAAGAGCCAGATTCAGCCGATTATCGCTCTGTGTAATAGAGAAAGTGATCAGCTAATGACAACGATCATCAGCTGATCATGTCCTTAGGTCTGGGCTTAAAATCATCAGCCGCCAACCGAGCATCGCTACGTGTAATAGTTGACAGCTGACAGCTAACAACAGAATAGATTACCTCTCCACGCTCGTGGTCTTCTCCTGCCCTCTGCTCGCTTCCCAACACCACAGCTGTAGCATCAAAGTAGTCTCTGCACTGACAGGTCGCTCAGCCAATCACTGGCCACGGCGGTCCCGACCAATGATTGGCTGAGCGGCCTGCCAGCTCAGACAGGCCGCTCCAAAGATGCAGCTGTGGTGCCAGAAGTAAAGGCAGAGGGCAGGATAAGAGGCATGGAGAGGTAATAAATAAAAGTTTAGGCTAAGGGCTGCACAGACATCTCTAACAAAGTCTGTGCATCCCTTGCTAAATGATCATCAAGCCATGTAATAGGCTCAGTAAACGTGTGCTGACCTTGTACTTATCCTACTTGACTGATTGAATTATATTCCAGAGCTGCATTTACAAATATGCTGTGTGTATACACTGATAATATAACACTATAGCAAGTAAATATAAATAATACTGCAACATTACAATGAATAATTACCATCCTATACCAAGCAGGTAGATAAATGCAGAAGGAGAATAAACAACTATGAGACCCAGTGACTCACAGATGATGTCTTCCTTCATATATTTATTTCTCTTTCTCTTCCATCTGTCCTATGAAGGCTTCTGCCAGCTATGGTGCACCCGACCGAGTTTGCTGCAATAGCTTTTTGTTTTTACTCCACATATTGACCTTATCCCAGCGACAGCCACCAAGTCCTTTATGCCAGCTACAGTGCCCCCTATGTCAGCCATAATGTCATAACCATAGGGGCAGGCTATTGATCTTACGGAGGGGCCAGTTGGTAATTGTAGTTTTCAGTTGAGGTTATGGTAGTTTAAGGCTATTGGCTAGCAACCACAGCAATTTTGTCAGTGGGGGTCTCCACTTAGGAGAACAGTCTTTGACCCTGGGTTACCCTTACGTGTGTAGTGTCTAGGTGCAGATGTGGAATGTCCCTGATGCTGGGGAAATGATTGTACCCAGAGATATTTGTGAATTTTGAATAGAACACCAGATTACAGATTATAGTCTTTGTGGTGTCCCACCACGGGTGTTTTGTGTCTCTCCTGCGCACCTCTCAAAAAACTTCTCACTCTAGGTTAAGTGGTGATTAAGGATACTTTGAAGTTTCACCACTAGATGTCAGTATGTTTTGAATGTCTATGTGTTCCCATGTGTTTCACAGCTGAGGAGGTTAATGGGTTACTGTTTTCTGTGTACCATGTGCTTTTATTGACCTGTAGGAGGTGCTTTCTTTTTCTAACCAATCTCTATTCTTCTTTCTTTTGCACACATTCCTTCCCACCACTCACAGGGCAGATTACTTAGCCCCTGTAGAAAGTTAGTTAATTGGTGGAGGAAGTTTAGTCAGATTCTTGTGGGAGGAGGATGCACAGAGCAAACGTCTCTGCTGTAGCCAAGCCAGGGCTTGACTTGCACCAGGACCCTTGTCCGGGACCAAAGTGCAATCTAGTCTAGATACCCAATTGTTCAGATGCAGCTAGAGACAACCAGTTCTTCCAGTACTTATACTATGTGAGGATTTATCTATTCTACCAAAGTGTATGGTACTACTGAGAGACTTCACAGTAAAGTTGTTCTATTTTTGATAACACTGGGACTCTGTCATCTTTTCTACCCATCAGCACCTATCCACATACACTAACCACACACCTTGGGTTATTTTTCCCCTTTCTGTGGGTGGTGGTACCGATAGTCCGGGATGGTCTATTGCCACTCAGGACTACCATGACAAGAGCCCAAGGGACCCATACCAACCCGGCAGTTTACCGACCATTGGGGAACATAGCCAGCCACATAAACAAAGCAGGTATCAATATCACACCTGTGTGCTGGACAAGCACTGGCATCACAACAATCCCATCTTTGGCTAAGCTGTCACATCAACACCTGTACCTATACCTCAGCAAATGTTTTCTATGGGTCCTAGGTCCTTTGACACAGGCTGATTATTGGTAATGAGCATTACTAGGAACGTTTATTTATCTAATATTCAGTTTGTGTAAAGCCCCTATTACACTACTCAATTATCGGCTCTATTGGGCCAATTATCAGCTGTTATGGCCGATAATTGCTTGGTGTAATAGCTCATGTTAAAAGGCAATGATCAGCCCACATACACAATGTCGGCTGATCCTTGTCTTTCAAAATGTTAAAAAAAATGGGAATGATAACAACGATAACAACGGTCTGCTTACTGGTGTAACAGCGGCAGCAGACTGCCACTATATCCTATGGGCTACCTGGATGATCTAAAGATTATCCGGGGAGCCCCTCTCGTAGCTCCCTGAGCCCACTTGCCCCTACACATTGGCCTGTGTAAAAGAGACAGCGATCAGCCGATGATCAAGCCGATCAGTCTTTTGTCGGCTGATATTATTTATTGTTATTGGTCGCACATCTTTCTGTCTAAATAGGATGTGTGACCTCATGAACAATCCAGCTATCATTTGTTTGGCCCGGCCTCATGATTCATCGAGTTTCGTGAAGGCAGCGCAAACGACTGCTGATCTCACTGATCGGCCCTCTTTTCCTGCCTCACATTGGACCACGTAAAACAGCCCTAAGACACAGTAGTACAGCTTTTCCTTTTGCAGGTTTTGTCTCCTTGTAATCTGAATACAAACAAAGTCTCTAGGGGTGAATAGGGCGTTTTGGGCAGTTACGAAACGTGGCAGGTAATAAGTTATAATCTTAAGATAGCGCCTTTAATAACAATATATTCATGAATAAACAATAAATCAATGCAACCATCCCGTCAATGATCTTTTCCCAGGTAATTCTTCCTCCTGGCTGACATAAAACATGTCACATCTTCGCCTCTGATGTGGCAGAAATTCTGCAAAATTCCGAGCGTCTAACAAGATGCAATCACTGAAGGACCATCTGTCAGCCGGATGACAAATCATTCGCACTTGTAAATGACTCCAAAGTGCATGTCATGTGTGGGGATAATACCAAATCTATACTTGTAGTCTCAAGCCTGAACACTTCTCAGAATATTTTCTTTTCAGGTGATAAAAGGCAAATTGCCATGACAACTCGGTAATGATGCCCATTGGGTATTCATGGATATCTAGTTACAATGGCGTAAAGTGTAATCCTTATAAAGAACGACCGGTTTATATATAGACCATCAACAATGACATTAGTAGTAATGTAATTCTGCGGCCATATTCATCCGTCTAGGGTTTGTGTTGATGTTCGGAATGATCTAATTGTATTTATTTTGCTTGTGGCTCCGGTACATTGGGTGATATCTAATGTTCTAGTCAAAATTCTGAGGTTAAATGCATACATTACTTAACATGTGGTCGATCCACTTCCAAAGAGCAGGGATGGGACATGTTCTCTTGGTGCCCAAGGCAAGGTTTACAAAGTGCGTCTGTCCCCGTACCTGAAGCTTAACATTATTAAATTCAATACATTGAAGGGTTAAATAGACCCCAGCATCCTCCAGCATTATTAAAAGCAAAATCACATCATCCTGTCAAAGGGGTACTCCGGAGGAAGATTTGTTTTTAACTCACTGGTACCAGAAAGTTATACAGGTTTGTAAATTACTTCTATTTAATAAAACTCAAATATTCCTGTGTGTCCTGCAGGAAGTGGTGTATTCTTTCCAGTCTGACACTGTGCTCTCTGCTGCCACCTCTGTCCGTGACAGGAACTATCCAGAGCAGTAGCAAATCCCCATAGAAAACCTCTCCTGCTTTGGACAGTTCCAGTCACGGACAGAGGTGGCAGCAGAGAGCACTGTGTCAGGCTGGAAAGAATACACTACGTCCTGCAGGACATACAGCAGCTGTTAAGTACCGAAAGAGTTGAGATTGCTCAATAGAATTAATTTACAAATATAGTATAACTTTAGTCTTTCTAACTGTATAAACTAGTGTTATTTTTAGTCTGTATTGGCCTCCTTCCACTACATTTCCGTCTAGTGGATAAGATGGTCTAAAGCTGGGCATAAATTTAAGATACCTGCCTGCTTAACACTCATGTGGTCAACAGCTAACTCTTTTCTTAGTGGTTTATCTCCCTGAGAACAAAAGGATTGGGAAATTGAAATCCATCCTGCCTGATCCTTCTTTCTTTCAACATCTTCTACTGGTCGGTCAATCCTGTCAAAATTTACAGGTTCTGATAATAATGAGTATGGCCATCTTATATTGGGTTACCAATGTTCCAATCATGTTCCGATGATAAAAAAAAAAAAAGTGAATACAAACTATTGCTCAATGTGACCCCTATAGTATAGTTAGGTTATATTCATACCTAGCTGAATATATTCTACTGAAAATCCGTACCATATGTGTGTATGGGGTTGTTTCTGCACATGAATTTCTTCTGCAAGCCTTTACTAGGACAATCATAGAAACTTCGGCAACAAATCTGCCATGTGTGAATATACCTTTATACTTGTCAACTCCCCATAAAGTACAAGTACATTGCTGTAATAACTTCTGCTGCAAGCTGTCTAAAGTATAAATCAGGAGGGGATCAGCTCCGCAAGGACGCTATGACGGAAAAGCTGGAATGTTCTACGTTCCTGTAATTTATAGTTGGCTCACACAAAATCAATCTTCAACATAAAGAAACAATTTCCTTATATTAATGATCAGAACCCACCAAGGAAATATCTGTATGTTTCAGCAGGAAAAAAATAAATGGTATTTCAAGACAGGATCGATGCAGATCGGTAAGATTTATAATGGCGGACAGCTGTATTGTGCAGGTCCATGATTTTTCCTCATATGCAATATAGTTCTGCTATAGTATTAATGTATGGTTTGCTTATATTGTTTGCAAATACTCTGTTTTTCAGACTTTTTAGTGGAAAAATATTTGAACCTTTTATTAAAGTCCACTAACACCTTTTTAGTGGTAGCTTTCCCTTCAGGTCAGTGTTTCACCCTACTGTAGTGACCCGGTACAGGCCCCTAAGTCTTATTGCACCTGAGTAAGGTAAGTCCCTCAGGTTAACAAAGTTGGGGATGAAGTGTCCTCTGCAGTTAGTGTTTTCCCCACTAGATGCTGCTTTATCTTGTATGCAGTATGTGAAGCACGGCTAAAGGGTTAACTGCTTTTGTGTCACATGTGTTGTGTTACCCACTGACAGGTACATGTGCTTTCCCTCCAATATTTATCCTATCCACTGCCTTTTCTCTTCTCACACACACATCCCCCACCAATCAAAGGAAAAGTTTGGTTAGACCGTCTAGTCAGAAAGAGTCATGTATAGTAGTCGGTGGATAGAGACCTTAGAGCTGCTACAGATTTCTGTTATGCCAGCCACAGCCATTATGCAGTTTTAGGAAGTACCAAGGGGGAGAGCTGCCACACATGGATCACCTTGTCCAAGCCAGGAACCTCTCTAAAACATGCAGGGCAGTTACCTAGGAGTCACAGGAACTGACCCCAGTGGAACAAAGTTACTTTGAGTCTAGGTATTCCACTGCGCATGGCCAGACAACTGGAAAGTCTTGGAAATTGGCTTAACTCAGATAACTAGACCTGAGGCTTGTACTACCCTGATAGGACGAGTAGCTCGCAACTGTAGGGCAGAAGGCGGTCAGATGTAGTCTATGTAGTCTTTGAGTGTATGAGTGTTCTTCAGTTCAACCAGGCAGAGTACAGTACTATTTGGACAAGGCCTTTCAGGCACCCTCTCTTCTCTATTCTCTGTTTTCTGCAAAAGAGAGCAACCTCAAGTACTGTTTATTGCACTAAATTGTATTGCTGCACACAACCTTGTATTGCATTATGTTCTTCAAGTGAACTGTTCTATTTTGCAAGAGTTGGACTCTGGCCTATTTTTGTGCACCCGCATGTGTACACACCTACACTTGGGTTAAACCTTTCTCTGCGGGTGGGGGCTTAAACTGTATGGGGTGGGTCCTATACCACTCCAGGCTACCGTGACAAGTGCCCAAATGATTCTAGACCCACTCAGCTACCACATCATCATACCAACTGACCTGGCAGAACCCAAAAAGACCCTTGATTGTTTCACCCCGGCTACCATGTTCCGCACTATTAATAACATCCCTCCTGACTTGGTATTTATGCCATGACAGAAACCTCTCCAGAAGTAAAGATTACCTACCCATCTGTAGACAGCAGTTTCTAAGTATAAGTATACAGCAGGGGGCTCAAAGAGAAACAATCTTCCCAGAATTCCCAGTAATGTATAAATAGCGGTTCAGGGAAGAAACAGAGTGCTGCACCTCACACCTATGGCTGATACTAGTGCCGCTTGGCTAAATAAAAAACACATCAGAATTTTGTGTATGAATTGATCAAGCCATACTGCCCCATGTACCTCGTGCCGGTATCTGATACACATGGGTCCCTACACTAAGTCCACACCGTGCCAGTCAGTGGCCACCAACCCCGCAGGCGTGCACAGCCAGGGAACGGGGGCCATGGGACAGCCCTGCGACCCCCATGCCACAGGACCAGACCCAAAAACACCACACCAGAACCCGGCCAGCACCGCCGCCGGAGAAGGTCGCCCCCAAGCAGCACAAGTCTGGATAAGGTATTGCGCTCACCATAGCTGCAGCAAACAGAATGGGAAAAAACAGGAGGGATTAAAACCATGTGCACTCAGGTGTCTCCTGCTAATTGCGGTCATGTGGGTCTCACCAGGAGGAGTGCAAAACACGGAGAAAAGAGAGAAACAAAATGCGGTTCAGGGAAGAAACAGAGTGCTGCACCTCACACCTATGGCTGATACTAGTGCCGCTTGGCTAAATAAAAAACACATCAGAATTTTGTGTATGAATTGATCAAGCCATACTGCCCCATGTACCTCGTGCCGGTATCTGATACACATGGGTCCCTACACTAAGTCCACACCGTGCCTGTCAGTGGCCACCAACCCCGCAGGCGTGCACAGCCAGGGAACGGGGGCCATGGGACGGCCCTGCGACCCCCATGCCACAGGACCAGACCCAAAAACACCACACCAAACCCGGTGCTGGCCGGGTTCTGGTGTGGTGTTTTTGGGTCTGGTCCTGTGGCATGGGGGTCGCAGGGCCGTCCCATGGCCAAATTTATGGAGCCCAACTCTAAAGAGTTCTTACACTGAGCGGGGAGAGGATGTGCTGCAGTTCAGACCACTTTAAATGTGTTGGCAGGTTACTATCTTGAGTTGACCATAATCACACTCCTCTCTTGCCTTTATTTAAACTCCATTTCCATTTATACTCCCATTCCTTTTATTGCACTTCTCTCCTTAGTAACATAATTATATGACTGGACGGAACAGGTCACTGCCTATCACAAAGTCATCACACTCCTCTATTGCTGCTGTTCTATTTCCCATGGTCTACTTGGCTATAGGATGGTTTATGCCCATCTAAAAACATTTATCCTGTCAGCTGCAACCTTGCCACCACACAAAAAAAAAATCCTGGATAGGTCACTGCCTCTGCAAAGTGAGCACACTCCTCTTCTGCTGCTGTCATACAATAGGTAGACATCATGACACTTAAACAAAATCAAAAATGTTAACAGGTCACTGCTTTGTACAAGATCAGCACGCTCTTCTCCTGTTGATATCATAATTCCCATTATCTGATGTTCTATAAAATTGTTTACATCTCCTTTATAGCGCTACTTCTGTTCCCTCCAACCATCGTCTCACTAGCATAAAGAAATAAGTGGACAGGTCACTGACTATGACAAGATCAACACATTCCTCTCCTGCTGTTTTGTCCTACACTAGGTTATCTATAGGATGGTTTATACCCACCCCACCAACCACATTTCTTATGTCAACTGCAGCCATGTTTCTGCCGCTACAAGATCTGTACACTCCTTTCCTGCTGCAGTGGCATTAATCCTATTATTTGTGTAGCTACAGGTTGGTTTATTACATATTTTTTTCCATTTTTTTCTGTCTTAAATTACATAATCAGAACTGGACACTCCTGGAAGATCAACACACTCCTCTCCTGCTGTCATCATCATTAAATTTCGATTGGCTACAGAATGGTTTATCATATTCTTCTAACCATCTTTAGATCAGGTCATTGCTTCCAAAAAGATCAGCACGCTCCTCTCCTGCTGCTGTCGTCATCCCTAATATCCAATTGGCTACAGGATGGTTTATTATATTCTTCTAACCATCTTTAGATCAGGTCATTGTCTCCTGAAAGATCAGCACACTCCTCTCCTGCTCTTTATGATATTCTCACCATCTACAGGTCAGGTAATTTCCTCCCAGATGATCAGCACACTCCTCTTCTGCTGCTGGACCATCCTCCCTATTATCTGGTTTGCTCCAGGATGGTTTATTCTATTTTATTCTCAGCATCTATAGGTCAGATCATTGCCTCCTAGAAGATCAGTACACTCCTGTCCTGCTACTGCTGGACCATCCTTCCTATTATTTGATTGGTTCCAGGATGGTTTATTCTATTCTCACCGTCTACAGGTTAGGTCATTGCCTCCCAGATGATCAGCACACTCCTCACCTGCTGCTGGACCATCCTCCCTATTATCTGATTGGCTCTAAGATGGTTCATTCTATTCTCACCGTCTACAGGTCAGGTCATTGCCTCTCAGATGATCAGCACACTCCTCTCCTGCTGCTTTCATCATTGCTATTGTCATATTTCCCGCTTTAATCTGACACCCCAACTATGAGGAATATTAATAGATGCTCACACATGACGCAGAATTCCGAGGTGCTAGCATTTGCCTGTTAGAGCCACTTAGCACCTTCTAGCATGTTACCGTAAACCAAGGCAGCAGCTTCATATTCTACTGTCATTGTGTTACAATTCCATAATTAAGATCAGATTGTTTCAGAATGTATAATTACTTATAATTGTTCAGCAAAATCCAATGCTATTTCCATAATGAAGTTCTACACAAGGCTGTGGAGTCACACTGCCCCCCTGTGACTCCAGGGAAGTTCAGCCAGAGTTTGGATAAGTAGAAAGTTACTATACTATAAATATGAAGTCAGTCTATATGATATATGACGGCTGATGTGAATGGAGCAGTTAAACAGAAAGGAACAGCACTTCATACAGATTAATCCTCCGTCATAGCTATACAAACCTCTGCAAATTATTAATGGCTGTATCCCCCACACTGGATTAAAGGTCACACCGGTCTGTGACTGTCATTGTGAATACTGTCATTTGTAGTGTATACTCTCCAGGAGAATGCAAACAAGGCTGGACTTTACCTGAACTCCAATCATTCATGCCTTACCTCATACGGCACAAAATGTCACCTCTAAACGCGAGATAATAGGTATGGAGTAATGTAATAGAGCATGGTTTATATATCAGATGGCTGGATTTATAGGAAGGTTGTATACAGGATCACCAGAAAGAGGAGTACTGGTTGTGCAGCTTCTAGGGATGCCCCGCTCACTGTAAATCTGAGCCCTATCACCCCCAGAATTCCCAGAGGCTGCCACCGTTCACTTCATCTGCATCCTCCAAATGCATTATTACTATTTATGAGGGCACAGTAGGGGACATCATTACTATATGGAGGCACAGCAGAGGACATTATTACTATATGGAGGTACAGCAGGAGGCATTATTACTATATGAGGGCACAATAGAGGGCATTATTACTATATGGAGGGGCACAACAGTGGGTATTATATGAGTGTGACATATATATGGAGTGACAAAGCAAGTGGCATTATTATACTACGGAGGGGCACAGCAGGGGCATCATTACTATATGAAGGACAGAGCAAGCGAATTATTACCATGGTGGAGACAGTAGGAGACATTATTACCATATGGAGGGCACATCAGGGGGCATTATTACTATATGGAGGCACAGCAGGGGCATCACTACTATGTGGGGTACACAGCGGGAGACATTATTACTATATTGGGGCACAGCAGGGGACAATATTACTATATGGAGGGACAGCAGGTGGCATTATTACTATATGTGACCATATGGGGCACTATAAATATATGGAGGGCACAGCAGGGGACATTATTACTATATGGAGGCACAACACGAGGCATTATTACTATATGGAGGAACAAGAGGAGAAATTATTACTATATGGAGGCACAGCAGGGGACATTATCACTATAATGGGACCATAGTGGGCATTATTACTATATCAAGGTGCAGGGGACATTATAACTATATGGGACATTATTAATATATGGCACCATAGGGGGCATTATTACTATATCAAGGTACAGGGTATATTATTAATATATGGTGCACAGTGGGCGATTACATGGAAGCATTGATAAGTGAGGAGCACAGTTGGGGCATTTTTAATAGGACAATATTATGGTATTGTACACTAATGGGGGAACCACATGAATTTGGAATACTTCTTTATGGTGGTCATGGAGTCAGAGGAGAAGAAAAGGGTAAGAGAACAATGTTATCTGTCAATCATCTGTAACTAATCACTTAGAACTCCTGTATAATGCTGGTATCTACCACCACATGGAAACCACCTCACCTTTGTGCCGAACCGGTCGTAGGCCAAAGTGAGGTGGTGCACCCTCCAGTTTTAGAGTTTGCACATTTTGCTAGAAAATAGTAGTCATTTGGATACATGGCACATTTCTTGAATTGGATTGGAATTACGCAGTGATGCATTCACATTCCGATTAAGCACCCCGAATCATTGCACGCCATAGCAGGACCAATTTCCAGACAGTTATAATCTTAGAATAGTGTCGGTGAGTGTATTGAACATAATGTAGTCCTGCACTTACTAACAGTTTTATATAAGGGCCGAAAAATCCCTTCACACTATGACCAAATTTACTGTATCTACTGCAAAGACCAATATGACCAATATCATCAGAGAGACAGCTGTCCAATGCCCTTGGGGTCATGGCCCTCTTAGAAAAGAGATATTAAGAGTGAGTCTTCTAAGAGGACATAACAGGGAATTACATGAAAACACATATACTGTTGAAATGAATTTTTTTTTAGAAAAGCCCTAAAGTTAATCACACCGGCATGATGGACACATCTGGTAGACTTGAAGCTGCGGTGACAAGTGACAAGCAATTCCAGATGTCTCAGCAGAATGGTAATTATACCTAATGTAAAAGACATTGCTCCATTCCTCTCCCTCCTGAGTGTTCTTGCTTCTTCTTTCTATTATCCAGATGTCACACCAAATGGGCATTAAAGTCAACACATGAATTATTAACCCAACTAGACTGTGTGATATTGGCCTTATTATATTTAGGAGATTTTACTGTGTTTCTTAACAAGAATTTACTTTATGTTATGATTCTGACAGTTTTTAGGTGAGGGGCTGTAAAATTTGCCTTTGTAATCATGTAAGCGAGTAAAAACACAAAAACAAGTTATAAAGCGTAGAAAATCCCAAGACGCAAGCAGCAGCCTATACCAAAATGAAATGTGTGTCAGTATAGCAATGAACACTGCGGTCCCTACAGCAATGTTACTATTGAGGGACCTGGAAATAATGGTGGCATTGCAATTGTGCTGGCACAAGTCTAATAAGTCTAAATACAGAGCAAGGTCCTATTCCTCCCATGTACTATATATTCTTATATACAGTATCCAGGGGGGTGGCTGCTCGACATGATGACTGTGTCTGACAGCCTCTGGACCCTGCTCTGTATAATGCTGGGACTGTCAAACAGTTGTCCGCTGGCGCCTAGGGCAGTTTGGGTAAGTAGGCAGGGACAGCGGGGCAGGTGTAAACTTGATAAAGAGGCTTATGCCCTAAAACGTGTTGTTTTTGAGACTAATAAACTACACTGTTTTACCGAATTTGCTTAATGAAGCCGTGAGCGTAGTCTATTGGTTCCTACGTTTCCCGGTTAGCTCTGTGGATCTGATACCCATCTTTCATCACTGTAGGACAATTCAGTCATTAAAAACACAAAAAACACATATATACACACCAAAATATATGCTCTATATACAGTATCGTTTCCTGCATGAGAGAGGGGAGGGTTCACTGATGGACCAGCAGGGGGATAGGAAGAAAGAAGGAGGGGTAATGGTGCATCCTACTCTATTAACAGTTGATGGCTCTCCCTGCCTTTTGGGGTGCCCACCTCCTTAATATTTGGACCCCTTACATCAGGTTAGTGTCCTAATCATGTTATGAGCATTTTTGGATTATGTGTGAATGGCATCTCACTATTCTTAGGAAGATACTAACATAAAATTATGCCCATGCTATTTTTGGTGTGTGTTATCTGGGGGTTGAAATATTAGAATATGCAGTAATCGCTAGTGTTAGGATCTTACCCGTTCTCACCAACTTCCATATCAAGTTACCGTTAATATTTATTTATAATATTAATTATTATTAATTATTTATTTATCATATTGGTCCATTTTTTGAGAGGATAATTTATATCAGCAGTCAATCGTTTAAGGGCACATCTATTTACGAGTGCCAAGATGGTTCCCTGATGAATCCATTTCATATCAGAATAGTAGAAACACGTCGGGACTAATACTGTGTATGCATATTGATTTATCGCTGCTGAATTTTAATGTGGTTGGTAGGTGGTTTTACACATTTATTCACTTCATCACATTTTTCTGTCTTCTTTCTTTAAGGAGGTGGGCACCCCAAAAGGCAGGGAGAGCCATTAACTGTTTATAGAGTAGGGTGCACCATCACCCCTCCTTCTTTCTTCCTATCCCCTGCTAGTCCATCAGTGAACCCTCCCCTCTCTCATGCAGGTGTCCATTAGGAAACGACACTGTGTATAGAGCACATATTTTGGTGTGTGTTTTTTTGGACCGTGTTTTTAATGGTGGTGGTCCCAATATGTCGGTGAAGCCATATTGTTTTTTGACCACTGGGTCAGACTATATCAGTGGGAGACAGAAGCCCTATACTCACCATTTGGATTTACCCATCTTTCATCACAAGGCAGCTGAACCTCTATATTATATATTATGGTATTAATCTTTGAGTAATCTCTAGAAGTTTTATGTATTATTTAATTATAGATATATTTAATTGCAAAACTGCCGGTAAATTGACTTTGCTTTCTGAGGAAAGGTCCTGCAGGAAACTATACACTGCATTATAGAAACACTGAATAGCATTTTCTGTGAGGGTGGCAATGGATCTCCGGAGGAGATGATACTGTTCCTCACCTATCATTATTCTAAGTGGCAGCTCTACTTATCTACACCAGACTATAATGCTGTAATGGTAACCAGCACTCCTCAATGTCATTGTCCTCAGCAGGCTATTTGAATCGTATTTTTGTTTATACAAGTACAAAGAAAAGTCAGACTAACATATATACAGGATATACTATTTGTACTTTTACTGTTGTTTCAACTAATTGTCAATTGTCATAGGGGAATAATGATTCCATGGGAGACAAAGGGAATACTATTAAAGGGGTATTCAACTCAAACATAACTTTTCATATGTTTCTGCCCATGATGAGACTAACAATTCCTTCTATATTTGTTATTATCTATTCAGTCCCCTTCCCCTAGTTATTAGCTGCTGCTTTCTGCTGAAAACACAAAAATCTGTGTGCGAGCTTTTCTTTCTGTCTCCCCCTCCTCCCTCCTCCCTTCTGAGACAGCTGTAAACAAGACCATGACTGGCTTTATCTGCAACTTTGTAGCTTCTTTGTAATGCTGGGAGGGTTATTCTGAGGTCAAGTTGCTAATGAACTAACTGTGATGAATCCTCCCAGCATGACAAAGAAGTTACATAGAGCATTTACAAAAAATGTCCCTTGCTCTGGAAGACCTCTCCTGTATTTTTCAGATAACCCACAGATTGTAATGGACACTGTATAATACAGAGCCAGGCCGACCCCCCGGGGAAGAACTTTATACTTACCGTGTCCACAAAGTCCCGCTCCTGGACTCGCTCCCATTGCTGTGATATCGCCTTCGGAAGACATGCGCGTGCTCAGCAGAAATGAGTCCAACGCTCATAGAGAATGATGGCTCCATTCATTCTCTATGAGCGTCTGACTTATCTCTGATGAGTGCGCGCTGGGCTTCCGACGGCGATATCTCGGCAACGGGAGCGGATCCTGGAGCGGGACTTCGCACACGGGGTAAGTATAAGGGGCTCCACTGGGGGGGGGGCTCTGTCCCGGCACGGGGGTGACAGGTCCTCTTTAATATCTCCTCAAATTACAGCTGGTCAATGGCGGAATGCACGTCAATAATAATAGCAATAAGACCCTTCTAATAGGGTGGTCCAAAGTGGAGGACCCCATTTATCAAACCTGAAGTTAGAAATATTATGACAAACAGTAAAGAGTCAAAAAAGATATAAAGGCCAAACCTGATATCTTTATTATTTCCTACTTATCCATCGCGGCTTGCTGTGCAGGCGAAGGTCCCATGTAAGGAGGCAGCATGGCAGCAGCTTCTTCCCAATACTCCTCAGACCTTAGCTGTGAGATGCTTTTATAGATAGGATTTTCAGAAAGCATATCCCTAAAAAACACATCCTCATCGACCGGCAGGAGGGGCTTGTCATTTACACCCAATAGTTTGTACTTTGTTTTCCTGGGCCAGTCAGCTCTGATGACTTCTTCACAACCCTGTAGAGAGGATGACCGCTTCACTGGAGTCTTGTTGTTGCTGATTTTGGTGGAGTCATCTGTAGGTTTCTTCTGAGGTTCAGTTCTTTCCTGTAATGTAGTCAGTAAAATGGTTCAGCTAGAATTTATTTAGAGCATATTGTCAGCTAATTTCCTTCAATAGGATGCCAATGGGTTATACTACTGCTCCTTAGGTATCTGATCTTGTAGTTGAAGAATAATCTACATTAGGCTTTCTACCATTGAAAACGTGTATTCAAATGCATATTGGCATTAGAGACATTAGACTTGGGGAAGCTGTTTGTGTTGCTAGCGCAGCAAGTGCACCACATTGTAGCAGATCAAGGGGGGATAGCTGTCAATCACTGCTTACTGTCTGACACACTATACTGCAGCATGTCACAGCTGCCCTAAGTCTGATGTCTAGTCTAATGCATTAGAATAGACATTTTGGGGGCTTAGTGCTAGCAATATGCAACCGTAACAAAACCAGGGCTTTTCCAGACCTGTAGTTCGAGACACTGCCACTGGTGGCAGCAGAGAGACCATGTAGCCCATTTCTACTGCAATTCAAAAATGTGAAAATGCAAAAAATAAAAAATTACATTTTCTTTATACATTACACGTTTTTATATCTTTAATAAAGAAATGTAATTTTACTGTAATATCCCTTTAAGAGGACTTATATGTGCATCTAAACGTTGAGTAAATTAAGATATTTGAAATTAAGTGTGCTGTACACAGCTAAGCCACCCACTTTATTCCTTGGAGCAGCTGTTATTTACATCCACTGTATACTCCCGAGGCAATAGCATCATATGCCGACTGTATAACCATTTAGATGCCACAATCAAACTATGCAACTATGGCATTTATCAGGCGAATCGGCGCTCTGGTGGTGGGGAAGTGCTCAAAGCGAAATTACTGGACAGAACACTACATTAAAAGGGCACTCCAGCGAAATTCTTTTTCTTTCAAATTAAGTGGTGTGAGAAAGTTATACAGATTTCTAATTTACTTCTATTTAAAAATCTCAGGCCACCCAGTACTTATCAGCAGCTGTATGTCCTGCAGGAAGAGGTGTATTCTTTCCAGTTTAAAACAGTGCTCTCTCCTGCCACCTCTGTCCAGAACTGAACAAAGCAGTAGCAACCCCTATAGAAAACCTCTCCTGCTCTGGGCAGTTCCTGACATGGACAGAGGTGGCAGCAGACAGCACTGTGTCAGACTGGACAGAATACACCACTTGCTGCAGAACATACAGCAGCTGATAAGTACTGAAAAACTAGATATTTTTAAATAGAAGTAAATTACAAATCTGTATAACTTTCTGACACCAGTTGATTTGAAAGATTTTTTTCCCACCGGAGTACCCCTTTAAAACTGCACAGGAACATGCTCAGCTCCCCATGCGGAATATTGAGCTATCAGCAGGTTAGATTTGTCTAACCTGCTGATAGTTCATCTTTAAAGGGGCTATCTGGAATTAGAAATTTTTTAGATAATGTTGCCCTGTTGGAAAATATAAAGCATCTTATGCTTACCTGTCCGCGCTCCCCCGGGTTTCTGCTACGGCGTCTCAGGCAGGGCCGTCTTACCCATTGGGCAGGGTAGGCGGCTGCCCGGGGGCCCTTGCGTCCTAGGGGGCCCCTGCCGTCTGTGACATATCTGTATTTTTCGCTTTATAAGACACACTTATAAAACTAAGTGCATCCTATAAAGCGAAGACGGCTCCCAAGTAGTGCAGAGCACCGCAAGGAAGCCGTCCTGCCCGCCCCCTGTATTGCCCCCTCCGCCTGCCCAGCCCGCCCCTTCTATCGCCGCTCAGCCCCCCTTCTATCGCTTCTCAGCTGAGCCGATCAAAATCCCAGGAAAATGCAATGAGCAGCACTTTCCTGGGCTTCTGATCGACTCAGCTAAGCGGCGATAGAAGGGGCGGGCGATCCAGGAACTCACCCGTCCGCCGGCCCCAGCAGCTGATGTCTCCCGGCAGCGCGCTCCCATCATCCTCCAGGCACAGGCAGTGGGGTACAGAGACGCTGCCTGTGTCCTGGATGTGTCCTGCAGCCGGACACTTCCGGCACAGGCAGCGTCTCTGTACCCCACTGCCTGTGCCCGGAGGATGATGGGAGCGCGCTGCCGGGAGACATCAGCTGCTGGGGCCGGCGGACGGGTGAGTAACTGGTTTGTTGTTTTGGGGGGCACTGGCTACTATGGAGGGCACTGGCTACTATGGGGGGCACTGGCTACTATGGGGCCACTGGCTTCTATGGGGGCATTGGCTACTATGGGGGGCACTGGCTACTATGGGGGCACTGGCTACTATGGGGGGCACTGGCTACTATGGGGAGCACTGGCTACTATGTGGGGCACTGGCTACTATGGGGGGCACTGGCCACTAGAGGGGGCACTATATGGGGGGATTGGCTACTATGGGGGGCACTATATGGGGACACTGGCTACTATGGGGAGCACTGGCTACTATGGGGGGCACTGGCTACTATGGGGGGCACTGGCTACTATGGGGGAATTGGCTACTATGGGGGGCCCTATATGAGGGGATTGGCTACTATGGGAGGCACTATATGCAAAGATGTGGGGGATTTGATGGCGGCGGTTGTGGGGGGGCCAATTCGCACCTCTGCCCAGGGGCCCATAATGCTGTTAAGACGGCCCTGGTCTCAGGTGTCCCCCCTGACTGCAGCTGCCACCACTTCCAAGACAAACTTGTCTCAGGAATGAGAGGCCACTCAGCCAATCACTTGCCGCAGCGCTGTCCCATCTCAGTCAGTAATTGGCTGAGCGGGCTGTCACTCCTGAGCCTGTCTTGGAAGCGGTGGGGCTTCAGTCAGCGGCAGACACTGCAGGAGGACCCCGGGGGAGTGCAGAGGGATAAGCATGAGAAGCTTTATGAGGGCAGCATTATACGAAAAATTTCCTAATGCCGGATAACCCCTTTAATTTTCTACCTGACTGACTTGTTTTGTGTTAGTTGTTATATAGACCTACTCAGCCAATTACTGTGTTAATGAACGGAGCGGCGGGACAGTGCCATAGTGATTACAACGCACATTACAATGGATTATAAACTCTTACGGGCTATCTTCATCAGTTAGATGTAGCTTGTAATGCAGGATTAATTGATATTGATATCCCATTAAAATGTTATCTCTGTCTTCTCTGTATCTCTTCAACTTTTAATTAAACTCCAAGTTTTGTACATTCAAGGCCAAAAAAAAGGTAAAAAGTTTTCTTAAAACAATGGGGGAGATTTATCAAACATGGTGTAAAGTGAAACTGGCTCAGTTGCCCCTAGCAACCAATCAGATTCCACCTTTCATTTTCCAAAGAGTCTGTGAGGAATGAAAAGTGGAATCTGATTGGTTGCTAGGGGCAACTGAGTCAGCTCTACTTTACACCATGTTTGATAAATCTCCCCCAATGTGCGCCATTTATCAAAAGCGACTAGAACTGTTTCCCATAGCAACCGATCACGGCCCAGCTGTCAGTTTATGAGGCGGAGCAGGTTTAAAAAATTTACATTGAGCTTTGGTTGCTATGAGCAATAAAGACAGTGGGGGAGATTTATCAAACTGGCTCAGTTGCCCCTAGCAACCAATCAGATTCCACTTTTCTCACAGATTCTTTGGAAAATAAAAGGTGGAATCTGGTTGCTAGGAGAAAGAGAGAGATAGTAAAGAGACATAGATAGACATACGATAGATAATGTGATGGTATAGCCTGGTTTTGGATGACCGGTCACTTGCCAGATGGTGATGTGTGACGCCACTAATGTGGTTGTTCTGCTTTTAGTTTAAGTGGGCTGGCTATGTTCTTTCTCCTGTGGTCGGTGACCTGCCGGGCTGTGACGTGGTCCAGAGTGAAGCTGTGATCCACCTGGACTGTCAGCACCACCACCCAAAGAAAGGTGAGATGACCCAAGGATGGAGTAGTGACTGCGTAGGTGCTGGAACAATAATCACAAAGTCCTGTTGTCATAAATAAAATCTTCTTTACTGTGAGAATACTTTGTACAATGGCTGATCATAGACGTGACAGGACAGAATCTGCGCTAAGAACCTTTGGAGTAGAAGAGCTGAGCTGACTTGATTGTGTGCTGAAAAGTAGAGTGAGCTGAGAACAGTAGAGAAGAATTTGTGTTGCAAGTTCAGAGTAGTGGAGAGGAGTTTGTGCCGAGAGTCCCAACCCAGGGTAGAAATGTGCTCTGACGGAACTTTAGAAGAAGTAGAATACTGAAGAATACTTGAAAGTAGAAGTATACTTGTGTCCGTGTTTAGACCTTTGCTGTCCTGATATCACCTGTTGCCCTACAGTGTCGTGTGACCCGTTCTATTAGGGTGACACAAGTCCCAGACCTTGTTATCTGAGTTAAGCAAGGTGGCCAAATTACCGGGTTACAGCGGCGCTACGAGATAGAGTACGTAGGCTTGTAGCAACTTTGCTCCATCCGGATCAATTCCTCTTGTTTCAGGATACTGTCCTACCCTTTTAGAAGTGTTCATGGCGTAAGTTGGGTTGTTCTCTGACTTGTCCCCTCCTCAGTGGCTTAGCACTGCATACTAGGAATAGGTGTAGCTTTGAAGAAAAAAAGTCTCTGTGTTTCCCATGTGCATCTATCCACTACCACACACTAGACTAGACTTCACTGGACTGACTGGAGGGGGGACCTGGCAAAGCCAGGGCCCAGCTGGACTACAGCAGGGACTGTCTTGTCTTGCGTCCTCTCTCTACCAAGACCCGGGTAAGACTCACTAAGTGTGGGTGTGCACTTCCTCTCCCCATGTGACAACTTTCTACAGGAGGTGTAATGTCTCCTGTGAGTGGTGGAGAAGAAAGTGTAAAGAGAAAAGGAGAATAGAGATAAGTGAAGAAGAAAAGAGGGCTCTCATTGGTGCACAGATTATAACAAACAATAACCCCTTGTTCACTACAGTTGTACAATATACAAGTGTATATACAGATAATAGTGATATCTTAGGGTAAAACTTAAGTACTACTTCATTACCACGTTTACTTGAAGTACAGACTTTTGCGAGGGGTGTAAAAACGAATAACACCCGTGGTGGGACACCAGGGATAGATAGATATATAGATAGATAGAGTAGATGGTATGTACATAATTAAATAGATATGAGAGAGGTAGAGACATCCTAGATCCTCTTTGTCAGGGATGCTTATTACATAATGAAGAATAGCCGATATTTCTATTTTCAGTATAAATGATTTTACTGATCACTCGCTTAAAACCGCAGATCTAACCATCAATGAAATGAGATCATGAACCCATAAAATGGTAGATGCTCAAAACACAAACTGGGATTATCTATAAGCTCATAGAAATGTCTGGTTGTACGTCTATGTCTATAACAGCTTCTAAGCGAGATTAGAGGGTTTAACCATGACCGAACCATTCAGAATTAATCTGGAGAACATGAGCTGAAAGTGACATACACATTACTGTATTACGCACAAATAATATCTTGTTATAAAAGCTTGATATAAAAAAAAAACAAAAAAAAAAAAAGATGTTTTTTTTCTCAAATCAAAAGCTGGCAGCTATCCTTTCTGATCTCTCTGTACACATGCCTGCGCGGCCTGGCTCAGTGTATATGTGTTCTGAATAAAAAGAGGGTAGAGATCTACTACCAAACACCTATGGTGTTAGCTTATTTACCCTAACGGACAGGTCACAGCCCGCCACGGAATTCTGCCAAATTTACATAGTGTGAACTGGCCCTAAGAACTAAAAGATGGGGCATGTTGGAACTGCCCAATCCTTTACTTCCCTGAAATCTGCTGTCAGTGGAGAGTAAGGAGGCCTTCATACCCATTGGATAACCATCCAGTCTCCCTGATATCAGTCAAGTATGGGCAGCTTTAGTTTAAAGGGGTTATCCAGCTCTACAAAAACATGGCCACTTTCTTTTAGAGACAGCCCCACTCTTGTCTCTAGTTTGGGAGGGGGTTTTGCTGTTCAGTTCCATTGAAGTGAATGGAGCTTAATTGCAAACCTCACCTGAACTGGAGACAAGAGTCGTGTTGTCTTTGAAAGAAAGTGGGTTTGGTATTAAGGGGGCTCGGGGGAAAATAATATTATATGCAGATGATATACTGGTGCTACTGTGGGACCCAGGGGAAACAATTCCTAAGGTTATGGACTGTATTGCCCAATTTGGGTTAATCTTGGGTTTAAAAATCAACTGGACTAAATCCTCACTCTTGATGGTTGGGCAACATGTGCTTATCCCAGATTTGGGGATTAAGAAAATAGGGGATGGCCAATCTCTGAAATATCTGGGGATAAATCTGTCATCTGACCAAAAAAATTTGTTGAGCAAAATCTTAAGCTACTACTATGTAGAATTGAGAAGAAAATAGAGATCTGGCTGAGACTCCCACTCTCCCAGGCAGATCGTATAGCACTGGTTAAAATGATTCTACAGACACATATTATTTATGTTCTTCGCGCCACGCCTGTCTGGATTCCAGATAAGTGGTTTAAGCTGATAGAGACATTGCTAAACCGACTGATATGGGGACGAAAGCGTGTGCGGATACGATATAGCCACTTAACAGTCTTAGAGCGGGCAGGTGGGCTTTCTTTACCAGATTTTAGAAAAAAATTTTTGGCAATACAGCTGCAGAATATACAAGGAAACAATCAGTCAGCATTAGGAAATCATGTCATTGGCCCGAAGAAGAGTTCCCATAGGAACCTTCTAAGATACAGATAAGAATGATTAATTAAAAATGACATACAGAAGGCTATGGAGTAAAGTATGGAATAGTATAAAGAAGCTCTGCCAAATTCAGGGGAGCAATATATTCACTCCACTATGGGATAATCCTCACTTAGCTGAACTAGTTAAAATGGAAATGAAAGAATTTTGGATCAATAAAGGTATCACTGAAGTAGTATAGATATTTGAAGGTGGTTGCCTTATGGGTTTTGCAGGCATCTTTGCAGGCAAAATTTTCACTTGGGGTTAAACACTTATTTTATTATTGGCAACTTTGCCATGCAGTTAGATGCACAAATAGAAAGGAGGTGTTTACTGTACAAGCACGTGAAGTTATTACTAATTTATCACTTATGAAGGGGACTAGAAAAGGGGAGTTAGGGAGCTTATATAAGCTCATTCTTAGCACTTATACGGAAAAAAAAATCAGACTGGAAGTAAACACAAGTGGGAAAAGGCTATAGGCATAATTTCTGAAGAAGAATGGTCTAATGTTATAAAATTGGGTAAAAGGGTCACTTTGAGGCTATGTTCACACCACGTAAGAGACCGGGCGTTCCGTGACCCTGGTCGGGTCACGGAACGGCTGGTCTCTGGCCAGATCATCTCGGCCGGTACTTAAGTACCGGCCGGATGATCTTTCCGGCCGCAGAGCTCTGATGTGGGCGCATCAGCGCGCGCCTGCATCAGAGCTTCTCATAGCACACAGTGAAGCGAGAGGCTCCGGCCGCTCGCTTCACTGTGTGCTATGAGAAGCTCTGTGGGAACTGACAGGTCTTTCTGCGGCCGGAATTCACTGACCGGGATCCCATAAAGAAACAGGCATTGTTCCACCGTGCCAAAAGTATGGCCATTGTTGCCATCGGCAACAACGGCCGTACTTTTACGTAGTGTGAACATAGCCTAAATATGAATCACCGGTTGGCACAAATTAAAATCCTAAAAAGAATATATTATTCTCTGTATGTCCTCTGTAAGATGGGGATTTATCCATCATCAACCTGCTCATGATGCGGGGCCCAAAAGGCCAATGATATTCATTTATTATTATTGGAAAAAGATAGTTGGTAAGATTAAAGATTGTTTAAAGGTGACGGTTCCATATAATCCTCTTGTCCTGATCCTTTGCTGTACTATTTATGTTGCTGAACATCAGTTACTTATAGCTAAACTTCTGCTTATAGCAAGGGTGGTGTTGTTAAGACACTGGACTAGGTCTAAAGCCCCTCCCACACGGGAATAGGAACATCTGGTTGAGAAAGTATATCGGTATGAAAAAATATATTATTATTATTATTATGCTGGTAGTTTGTCTGGAAGTATACGGCAGGAAAAAAGTTGGTGAAGATGGCTTCAATAAATGAATCCTGTGAGATGGCCGGATTAAGCCGGTAGATAAGGAGGGTTTCCTTCTTTTCCCCCTCTTTTTCTCTTTTGCCGCTCTATGTCTGGTTCCCGGGGCCAGCAGGGGGGGGCTATGGGGGGGTGGGATATTTAATGCCTGATTATATTTTCTCTTTCTTTGTGTATTGTCTGGGGGGGGGGGGGTATGTGATTGGAACATTATTAATTTGTGTTCTAATGTATCTTGTACCCCTGGTTGTATGTAAAAAAAAAAAATTATGGAAAAATTTTATAAAGAATGATTATAATTTAAAAAAAAAAAAAAAAAAAAAAAGAAAAATGGCCATGTTTTTGTAGCACTGGATTACCCATTTAGGCTAGGTTCACACTATGTAAGTTTCCGGCCGTAGCACGCTCCGTGAATAAGCGGCCGGAGATTTACGTAGTTTGTGTACAATGGAAAGTATACGATCTACGGCTGCACAGTTCACACTACGTACGAACTTACGCCCGGATCGTATGCGGCACCGTAAAAAATGAACCAGACCATTGTTACGCGACGGAAATGCTGTAACTTCCGCCCGTAGCGTAACATGCGGTCCCGTACGGAGTGGTGATTTCTTCTTTTTTCCACTTTGATTTGCCGATCCAAAAGGTTCTGTGGGGTGTCCGGGGCTAGCCGAAGATATCCCAGTAAAATACCGCTGTCAGATCGCTACGTACGCCGCTCGGGAAGCGTACGTAGCTTATGGGCGTAAATTTGCGGAGCGTACGTAGCCAGCCGCAACTTGCGTAAATCCCAGCCGGAGTTTTACACATATATGTCCGGCCGCCAAAAATATGCGGCCGGACATATACGTAGTGTGAACATAGCCTTAATATATTAATACTCCAAGCCACACACTGTCGGTATCCAACTATTGGTGCCCAAAGTAAATGCTATAGAAGTGTTAAGTATTACATATATAGGGAACATTTGATGTGAAATAGGAATGTGCGCCCATGTAAGAGCAGAGGTGGTGTGTTGAGAAAGAGGAGTTAGTTTTGCTCCTGGTAAAAGGTATGTGTTTTCTTATGCTAGCACAAATAGGGGGTCTGCCTATTGATTGCAGCAGGCTACCTCCTGACTAGGGAACCTACATACCACATGCCCTAGCTGCCTACCAACTGTGGGAAGTACCCTTATAAAGAAACTTAAAAGAAGCCCAACCTGCCTATCAATTTGGGGCCATACTTAAAGTGGGTACTTGTTTTTACTACCTACCTATTCGGGACCACCTGCCTAAGTGTACTACCTACCGACTGAGGACCTTCCTACTTAATAGGACTACCTACCCACTGGGGACCTTCCTACCTAAGGGGACTACCTACCTAGTGGGACCGTCCTACCTAAAAGGACTTCCTACCTATCAGGGGCCTACCTAAGGGGACTAATTACCTAATTGAAATCTACGTAACTAAGGGGGAGGGGGGCTACCTACATTCTGGGGACCTACCTAAGGGGACTGCCTATCCACACCTAACTTGCCTACCTACCCAAAGCATGTGAAACTACCATTATATGGTGACTGTATGTAGACATATTGGTCTATGTATAGTGGTTTTATTCAGTCACAGTATGGCAGTATGGTGGTGGTTGTGTTTTCTTGGTTTGGCAGTATTATTTAGGTCTTATGTAGCGGTATTATTGGCAGTACTAGTCTTCGTCTAGTTATTTACTATTTGACTGTGTTATTGGTACAATATATCAGCATTTGGGTCCCCATCCTTATAGCCTAACCGATGACTGCCTATATTTTACACTATATTCAGAATACAGTGCCTGTGGAAGGAGGCATTCATGTGTAATGGTACTGGAAGATTGCACACATTACATAATATACATAATAAGGATACATTTTGAATGTACTTGATCTCCCAAGTGCCACAATACATTTATGCATGCCCCCTCTCCCCTCCACAGGCTCTGTATCATGCATACATAAAATGTGCTATGTTTATATATATCATAGTACATGGAACTGTAATCACATGTAATAGGAGAACATCATTATCTCTTTATAATACAATAAAAGATGGATTAAACAACATATAAATATGAAGTACAGTATAGCGTATGAGAAGAAGAACACTTTTTGCTTCTTACTTTTGTATTTTTCTTAATGGATCCTGTTGCTCCCTTCCTGGTAGATATTAAGGATCTTGTAATACCATTACCCTGCTGCAGATCACTTTTTCCTAGGTTGGAAGAAGACCCTTCCATTGAGAATATAATATGAGTTCCTGACGAGTGGTGAAAGCTCCTCAGAGGCGGGACTTGTAATGAAACTTGATGGCTTGAAGGATCTTACAACTATTATGACAACAGTAATGAGGCAAAGGTTCTAAGGTGATTCCACATGGTTGCCGGGTAACATCCACCAGAATAGGGGCATCCAGTTGCCAATTGCATCTGCTTTTATAGGTATACAGCAAAGTTATTTCTACATTTGGTTGGATACATCAAATTATATTTTGTAACTATTCCTAATATATATATATATATATATATATATATATATATATATATATATATTTCATTGTATGTTGAGACCAAAACTCCTGGTACTGGTAATTGGTTAAAAATCCTCCAAAATGAGAAGAAAAATAAAATTTAAAAGGAAAATAAGCAGATAACTAATACGGATACAGCAAGTCCTTACATACTACAGTCAGAAAGAGCTACAAGAGACTAAATTTCTTATTTTTTATGCAGTGTCACATTATACTGTAGGGAGGCACTACTACACCGACAACCAGTGCATGCACTTCACTAATACTGGGATTTTACCAGTAAAATGGCCACTTTTATTGGTTGATCAGCTAGTTTTTTACATGTTCCGCAGATCTGGACTGTCTGTAGCATTGTATGTTGAGTCTGGTCTCAAGTTACGATGGTCCAGAAAGGAACATTATACATTGAAAATATTGGGGGAGATTTATCAAACATGGTGTAAAAGTGAAACTCGCTCAGTTGCCCCTAGCAACCAATCAGATTCCCCCTTTCATTCCTCACAGACTCTTTGGAAAATGAAAGGTGGAATCTGATTGGTTGCTAGGGGCAACTGAGCCAGTTTCATACTGAGCCATGAGCAACTGAGCCATGTTTGATAAACTTCCCCATTGTATCTTGAGGCCATTGTAAGTTGAGGGATGGCAATGATTCATGGGAAAAAGTGTGCAAAATAGCTCTCTTAAAGAGGCAAAAAAACTATCTCTCTGTCTTCTTCTGTACCCTATTCACTATCTGCTTTAGTAAGCGATCATTATGTGCCAAATTCCCATCAGGCTTCAGCAAATATTTAATTCAAGAAAAAATTAGAGGCCTAACGGAGACCTATGAATCATCCAAATTAATGAAGATATCCACATTTACTGATCATTTAGTCCAGGCATCTACAAATCTCCTGACATCAGCCTTGCGTTTATAATGAAGCTAACAGAATGAGGAGGAAAATGAATATAGGTGAAGTCTCCGCCGTCACTACGCAGCCCCTTTATGCTCCTTGTGCAAAGAATGCACAGCTTGTCATAAACACAGCCTTCTGCCATCGGTGCCTGTTGGGATGCTCACCAAGCGGAGTCACCTGACATGGTTCAAACTGGGGCACTATGGATATAAAGAAACACTTAAAGTGACACTTAAACAGCGACCCATTGCCAAACAGATGGTATATCAAGGACCAGCAACTTTGGGCATCACAGTGGCTACAGTGGGTCCTCTGGCCCTAGGTGCTACCCTGGGGGTGATAATGTAGAAATAGGGGCTGCACTGTTGAGATGGTATCTAGTCCTCTGGGGCACAACCTTGTGAATTATGTCATGGTTGATGTTAGAGATGAGAGAACCAGCTAAAAGTTCGGGTTCACATGAACCCGAACGATTGGCATTGGAATCACTCTTCCTGAAGAAGATGGATGCAACCCAAGGAGGGCAGGTTTACTTATCTCTAGTTGATGTGAGCTGTTGTTGCCCTTAGTGTTGCAGATGAAAACCAAGACATTGGAACTAGACGGATTGCATGAAACAGGTGACTCTTACTAAAGAGAAGAACTTAATCTATAAAACGGAGGAACACAGTTTAAAGTGACTGTATCATCAGATACATTTGCTTTAAGTGTTTCGCATGAATAGAACTGTGTCAGCATGGGGAAGCCGGTGCAGCAGTCCTTTTTTTTAACCCTGGCCAGTTCCCCCGTACGGCGCCGTTCTGTTCCCGGGCACCAGCCAGGAGTGAAACACTGGAGGTGGGTTGGCCCGCCCCCAGTGGGAGGAAACCTCTGCCCTTCTATGACGTGGATTTATTAGAATCAAAGGAGCCGCGCGCCCCAGTGCTTAAGAATGGGCCTGTGCCCAGGAAAAGAATGGTGCCATATGCGGGAACCGGGCCACGGTTCAAAAGAAAGGACCACAGCACCGGCTTCCCTGTGCCAGCACTGTTCTATCCATGTGAAACACTTAAACGGAATGTGCTGATTGTATATTCGCTTTAAACAGTTCCAGCAGGTGTTACCAGTGATGTTGGTTGTGAAGAGTGTTTAGTGTTGAAGGGCTGCAGTTAGTTCCTGAGATGGTTAGGCTCCTGAGGTGACGGAGAGATCACACTGGTTGGCTCTTGCAGTAGGACAGTGGTCAGTGCCTGGCTGGAGGCCCACAATGGCAGCAGATACCTAAAGGGCACTTGTTATCCCCTCAGACTAGAGACAAGAAGAAGCTGGTCCACCATGACGTGTAATACAAAGAGATGACCAATGTATGGGCAGCCATGTCTGCTTTATCCAACCTTGTGGTTCATTGATACATTAAAAATATTAAAAAGGTGCAAAACAATAAGTAAGCTACATCTCCCTTAAAACATAAGCATGCAATAGAAAGCTTAAGGGTGCGTTCACACCTACAGGATCTGCAGCAGATCCGCAGCAGATCCACAACGGATCCGCAGCAGATTTCATTTAAATAACTGAACACGGCACCAAATCAGCACCATCAAATCTGCTGCGGATCTGCACCATCAAATAAGCTGCGGGTCCGGTAAGTGTAAACGTACCCTAAAACTTCCAATAAAAGGAAGCTGTAACCTGAATGACCTTGCAATGACAAAAACCCTTCACAGGATTTTATTGGTAGGGTAAAGTCATCAATTGTGGCGTGATATTGTCTGTTTTAGCCTTACAGAAAGACAGATTGATGTCCAGTACTAAACAGAGAGCGTCAGGTCACCAGAGATCTGGATCTACAACTTAATAACCCTTTGCAGCTCATAATCCTTCTACAGCTAGTAAAAAAAAAAATACATGTGGAGCGTAGCAAACAAAAGATATTTCCAACTATAAAAGCAATAACATGCATTCAGATTTTTAAAGGGGTTAGCCAGGATTAGAAAAAGTACAACTATTTTTCTTCAAAAACAGCATCACCCCTGTCCTCAGGTTGTGTGTGGTACTACAATTAAGCTTCATTCAATACAATGGAACTGATCTGC
This sequence comes from Dendropsophus ebraccatus, assembly GCF_027789765.1. NCBI lineage: Eukaryota > Metazoa > Chordata > Amphibia > Anura > Hylidae > Dendropsophus > Dendropsophus ebraccatus. The sequence goes on along the minus strand of NC_091460.1, from coordinate 38,241,183 downwards.
AAAACCCAACACCCAAACTGAGGACAGGGGAGGTGCTGTTTCTGGAAGAAAGTGGTCATGTTTTTCTAAGCCTGGATAACTCCTCTGAGGTCCAAAATCACATCCTATTATGGATGGTCCGAAACTGCGGAGGTTCGGGTTCGTATGAACCAGAACGCTCGGCATCAGATTCCCGCTGTCTGCCCGCTCCGTGGAGCGGGTGGATACAGCGGGAGGACCGCCTGAAAAACTGGGATACAGCCTATGGCTATGGCTATGGTTTTCCAGGCGGTCCTCCCGCTGTATCCACCCTCTCCATGGAGCGGGAAGACAGCGGGAATCATTACCGAGAGTTCGGGTTCGTACGAACCCCAACCGGACTCGGTTCGGACCATCCCTACATCCTATTAAAGGGGAACTCCGGATGAGAAAAATTTGTTTTCTATTAAAAGTTATATAGATGTGTCTAAACAATGTATTACCATTAGGGATGGTCCGAACCTGCCGAGGTTTGGGTTCATACGAACCCAGACTCTCGGCAATGGTTCCCGCTGTCTTAAACCTCTGTGCAGAGGGTGGATACAGCGGGAAGACCGCCTGGAAACTGGAATACAGCCTATGGCTGTGGCTGTATCCCGGTTTTCCAGGCGGTCCTCCTGCTGTATCCACCCTCTGCATGGAGGTTTAAGACAGTGGGAAACATTGCCGAGAGTCCGGGTTCGTACGAACCCGAACCTCGGCAGGTTCGGACCATCCCTAATTACCATATCTGTGCGGTTCTGCCAAACTGGTAGCTGATAGAAATCCAGGAAGTGAAGAATAATGGCCTCTGTGCAAATTCACATTGCCTCCTGCTCCCACTGCTCTCCCACCTTAGGAGACAAATATTCCATGACTCTGTCTCACATGTGTGTGTTTGCTGAGATCAGGCTGATGATGCAGACAGGGGGCAGGGTGTGATGTCACAGGAGGCTTGGCTGGATCCCCCAATCCCCTCAGTGATTCACCATCTCTGAATGGCCAGAAGCAGGTGCAGCATAATTTTACTGATTGTGATGGGTGGGGGACTGTGATGAACAAGTGAGGGAAAGCATTGCATTCTGGAACCAGTACTGCATTCTGGGAACTGCTCAACCAGGAAGGACAGATACACAATACAGAACAACCCCCCCCCCCCCCCAAACAAATGGATTTTTGGTAGTTTCAAAACTAGGATAGACAGGTTAAGTAATGCCATATGCTTCTGCAGAAGTTTCATTTTTTTTAACCTCTACCTAGAGTTCCCCTTTAACCTCTTAAGGACATATGACGTACCGGTACGTCATATGTCCGCACTTGCACTTCAAAGCGGGGCCGCGCGGCGGCCCCGCTTTGAAGTGCCGCGATCCCGGGTGCCGCGAGTAGCCCGGGACCGCTGCTATTAGCGGGCACGGTCTGATCGCCGTGCCCGCTAATTAGCTAATCGGAGGCAGCTGTCAAAGTTGACAGCTGCCTCCGATTACCGGAGGCAACGTTTCCCTGGGGTCTAGTGGGGGAGATCGCTCCTCCGGGACCTTGTCCCGGAGGAGCGATCTCCGTTACTGATGCCGGCCGGGGACGCGTCCAAGATGGCGCCGTCCTCGGCTCGGCACTCGTTCGTTTTCGGCTGCAGCAGCCAAAAGCAAACGAGTGCCGATCTCATGGATCTCTGCAGCATATCTATGCTGCAGAGATCTCAATGAGAGATCCAAGTGTATATACTAGAAGTCCCCCAGGGGGGCTTCTAGTATATGTGTAAAAAAAATAAATAAAGTGTTGTTAATAGTAAAAAGCCCCCTCCCCTAATAAAAGTCTGAATCACCCCCCTTTTCCCAGGTTTTAAATAAAAGTAAACAAATAAATAAATAAATAAACATGTTTGGTATCGCCGCGTGCGTAATCGCCCGAACTATTAATTAATCACATTCCTGATCTCGTACGGTAAACGGCGTCAGCGCAAAAAAATCCCAAAGTGCAAAATTGCGCATTTTTGGTCGCATCAAATCCAGAAAAAATGTAATAAAAAGCGATCAAAATGACGTATATGGGCAATCAAGGTACCGATAGAAACATCACATCATGGCGCAAAAAATGACACCTCGCACAGCCCCATAGACCAAAGGATAAAAGCGCTATAAGCCTGGGAATGGAGCGATTTTAAGGAACGTATATTGGTTAACAACGGTTTGAATTTTTTACAGGCCATCAGATACAATATAAGTTATACATGTTATATATCGTTTTAATCGTAACAACTTGAGGAACGTGCATAACAAGTCAGTTTTACCCCAGGGCGAATGGCGTAAAAACACATTTCCCCCAAATAAAAGAAATGCATTTTTTTTTTCAATTTCACCACACTTTGAATTTTTTTCTGGTTTCGCAGTGTACTTTATGCAAAAATTCAGCCTGTAATTGCAAAGTACAATTAGTGACGCAAAAAATAAGGGGTCATGTGGGTTTCTAGGTGGAAAAATGCAAGTGCTATGACCTTTTAAACACCGAGGAAAAACCGAAAACGTAAAAACGAAAATGGGCCACGTCCTTAAAGGGTTAAGGTGAAACCCACACATCTATGGCCAGCTTAATACAACTGTGTAACACCATGGACAACAGTAACATTAAATGGAACCTGGATTGGTAAACATGATGTCTGATGTACAGGCATCATGTTATAGAGCTAAAAGAACTGAGCAGATTGCTATATAGCAATATGGGCGAAAATTCATATATGACTCCTATATGACTCAGAATAAAGAGATAGCTGTCAATCCCTGTTAAGACTGTCCATTGAAGGCATTTCTACACTTAGGAGTCCATGGGGAGGTCTTATCTCTGTGATTGACATATATCTCTGCATGGAAAGTTTTAAGTAAAAAACTGTCAATCACTGGATATCATCTAAGCAAAGAAAGACTTGAACTGAAATGAATTCTTTCCCACAACACTATAAATCACTTAAAGCTTTGGCTGTCCAGGCATGATGGGAGTTGTAGTTTTGCAACAGCTGGAGAGCCGAGGTTCCCTCCACATGCTATATATCATTGTGCTCCACTTCTCCTATTGTATAAAATGCTGGCCACATATAGAACTGGATGTGACAGGTTCTCAGTATGAAAAGGCTGCAGGGACAGCAAATGCTGCATTGCCTCACATCCATTATATACTGCAGTATACTGCATTGGGACATGATATCAAACTAGCTACAAAGATGCTATCCAAAGCTGCTGATGCATGTTAGATTAATGTCACGGGATTCCTCTATTCTAATGGGATAGGATGGCAGACTAAAGTATATGTAGTTATAGCTATCGAAGTCCAAATACAGGGAATGCGATGCACTGAGATTACATAACAATAACAGGTTGGCTGCAATATCCTTTGCAACATACTGTATGACCATGGTCCACTTCTTATGGGGTGGTTCTGACCACATGCAGCAGCTGTAATACTAAAACATATCCTAAAGGTTAAAGGGGTTATCCAGGCTAAGAAAAACAAGGCCACTTTCTTCCAGAAACAGCACCACTCCTGCCCTTAGTTTGGCTGTGGTTTTGCATTGAAATGAATGGAACTGAACTGTAATACCACACAAAACCTGAGGACAGGGGTGGCACTGCTTTCGCATGAAAGCAGTTGTATTTTTTCTAATACTGAATAACCCCCTTTAAAAAGCTAATAAACTCAATCTTCCCTATAGAGTGATAACATAGTACAGGATAATCCATCACTGGCTGAGAAGCCTCTTGTCTTACTGCGGGTATTCAATGTGGAATGCTGAAATTTTATTACGCAATGAATTTAGTTGTTATAGGCAAGAGAAGCCAGAAATAGAAGGCAATGTGATTAGAACAAATGAAAGATTACATAAAGGTCAGACAGATAATGAGCTAAATGAACAGAGTCTTCAATGCAAGAAATGGGTAATGACAAGTGTAAGCAATAAAAATGCCATCATATCAGGTGTTAATAGGAAGGAAACTCAGGACACAGGCAGCCAATTTGTCACTGTCTTGACCCAGGTAATAGGTTGTTTTCCTGTTTTCCAGGCGGTACTTGGGCCGTCTCCACCTTCCCCACGGACCGGGAAGACTGCGGGAGTCAAATGCCGATAGTTCGGGTTCGTACGAACCTGAACCTCGGCCCTGTTCTATCATCTCTATTTCTAATGTTTGATAACCCCTTTAAGTCCAATAGTCAAGTCACCATCTGTTAAGGCCAGTTCACACAGAGCAAAAGTGGCAGAATCAGCAAGGAAAGTGTTTCGCCCAGAATCAGTTCTGGCGGAATTCTGCGGGGAATACTCACAGAATCAGCTAAGAAAGTTTTCCGGATGGAATCAGCACTCGTTGAATTCTGCACGGAAATGAGGGAGGGAGACACAGACAATGTGTCGCAAAGTTGTCTTAATAATTCTTTTTTTCAACAATTCTGCAAGGAAATTCTGCCCTGATTCCACTCTAAAAAATCTCACAGAGGAAATTCAAAGCCCTATTGATTTCTATAGGATTCCACCAGTGGAAGAATGAACATGTCTAATCTTCTGGCGGAAAGCAGATCCATCGCGGAATGTTCCATGCGGAAATTCGGCTGTGTGAACTGCAGAGCGGAATTTCCATTGAACTCAATGGAAATTGGCTCTGCAGCAATTTTATGGGCGGAATTTTCAGTGCAGATTCAGAAATTCCGCCGCGTTCACTCCTTGTGAACTGGCCCTTAGCCAAAAAAAAAAAAAAAAACACTTGCCACAAAGAGCACCTCTCAATTTGGAGGACCAGCTATGTCTATGTATTACACAGACAGCCTGTTCATTTTTATAGGAACAGTGTAATGCCTCTTTTCCCCAGTGGTGGCGCTGTAGGGAAACTGAAAAACGTCCTGTCAGATTCCCCTGTAGGTTACAGCTGCTGGCTGAAATCTCCTAATGTAGTATCCCAGTACATATTGGTAGTATCCTAACATATTTGCCATATGCTGCTGTGAATGGTATACTTTGCTGAATCTCCCAGTCCTATAAAAAGGAGAATCAAAACTTTGGGATGTGAGTAAAGGCTGCAGCACAATCTATGAGCCAAATGGCTAGGTTTTACGGAGGGACTAGCAATAAGCAAAAGAGCTAGAAAACAAGCTCCAGGTACCCTAGTACACATCAGAGTTTTGGGGTACCCTGCTTCAGCCATCACCTGACAATATAGACTGAGCTTTCTTCTTCAGTAAAGACTGTCTTTGAACATGTTAAAAAATGGCTAAAGAATGTGTAAAAAAAAAAAAACATCATACATACCTGTCCAGGCTCCCTGGTGTTCTTCTAGCTTCAGAAGCAGAAACTAGAACACCGTGGAGCCTAGACGGGTATGAATGAAGTTTATTATTTCACACTTAAGGCAAGGACTGCATGGACATTGCTAACGATATTTGCACAATTATCAAGCTGTGTTAGGGTATGTGCACACTACGGAATCCCGACGGAAAACGTCCACAGCTCGCGTCTCTGCCCGTGCCATAGACTCCATTCTATGGTCGGGCAGATACCGTCGTCCGTCCAAATAATGAACCTGTTCATTCTTTGGACGGATGGCAGAATCCCCCCAACCATAGAATGGAGTCTATTGCACAGGCGGAGACACTTACGGTCACCAGAGTCCACAAGTGGGGGCGAGCTGCAGAATCCGCAATGGGTTTTCCGTCGGGATTCCGTAGTGTGCACATACCCTTATAGGTTCAGTAAGCGAGCACTGATCTAACAGATCAGTGCATGCTTATCTTTAAAATCGGCCTGTGTAATAGGGCTCTTAGGTCCCGTTTCTTTCTCCTCTGCCCATTAGCTGCATCTGGCCTTTCATCTCCCGTTTGGGTGCTGCAGGGGAAATGTTCTGTGGTATGCCCCCGGATTATGTTGTAGCGGTGGGACGGCCGGTCACTTGCTAGATGGAAGTGTGATGCCACTACTGTGGTGGATGGCCGAGATACAGACGGACCTTAGGGTTTAGTCACATGACGCCAATGCCTGGGGGGCACACAGGTGTGATGGCACGCCTGTGGTGTATATGCTGTGCAGGTGGTAGTGAGTAATCACAGACTCCATTGATAATGTTGACTTGCTTTACTATCTGCAAACGTGCAGCAGGTATTACAGAAGTGCTTAGATATACACTTGACAAAGTTCCAATAAATACTGAGACGTAAAACCACCAGATCTGCTTGATAAGTGCTAAATGGGATGTAGTAGAGTTGATAAGGTTGTACTGAGGTAGAGTAGTAGAGAGGAGGGTGCCGTGAGAGTCTCAACCCATGTAGTAATGTGCTCTGCCGGGATGTTGTAGTGTGTATAGAAGAATACTTGTAGAAGAAGAAGACAACCTGTGTCTGTGTATTGACTTTCCTATAGTCTTCACAGCACCTTATGCCCACTAGCTTTAGCTGAACCACACTAATGGGTGACACAGGCCGCAGACCTTGTTACCTGGGATGAGCAGAGTGCTGAGTGTTTCCTGCTGACACTCGTGCTGCGAGATTGAGTTCATAGACTTTCCAGTAACTATCTACACCCGGATCAGTTCCTAGATCCTTGGCTCTTAAGTGGATACTGTCCTGCACTGTTGTAACTCCTAGTCTCTGGCATGGGTTGAGATGATCTGTTGGCTAGTCCTCTCCTGAGGGGTTTAACACTGCATCATGCAGGGTATAGGCACTTCAAGAAAGAAGTTTGTAAGAGGGCACTGTCCTGCGTCCTACTCATAAGGGGTACTAACTAAGACTGCCAGGGCCCAGGTAGAACCACTGTGGAGAGCTATCTGAGCTGCGTCCTTTCTCCACCGAAGTGCAACTAAGACTCCTCTTTTACCCAAGGGACTAACTTCCTATCCAGCGTGTAAGGTGCGCTGTGGTTGGGTGGAAAGAGTGCAACAGAAGAGTAGAAAGGGAAGAGGTGATAGGACAGAAGAAAGTAAAGATCCTACTGACTCACAGAATCTGGTACACGTAAATACAATAACCATTTGAGACACTTCAGCTATGCAGCTTCCAATATTTCAATATACAAAACAGCGACATCTAGTGGTCATCTTTTGTAATACTTTGGCTTCAATAAGACCACAAAAAGTCCAGACTTTTGCAAAGGGTGTGAACAACAGTAACACCCCTAGTGGGACACCACAGTAGCATTATATGGCAGCACTGAAATAAAATGTAACCATAGATAATATGAACCCAACAAAGTCGATGACTTTCCCTTCTTGAAGTCCAGATGCCCTGAAAGGTGTTAATGTAGTTATGTAATAAAATCAGTGTTTCAAAGGCCATCATTACTTCTATGGTGAAGCCGAAAAGTTAGCAGGGGTGTGAACCTAGCCTCAGTCTGCTTATATCTCATGAAAGAAGTTCTTCACCAAAGCTAATACCAAGTAAGACTTTCCTCTCCCTATAAGCACTTCACATCCTGTAGTTTCTAATCCTGCCGCACAGCAGGGATTTGGTTATCATCACATAAGGCAATTTGCAGCCCTAAGTGTGAACATTTGTAAGATAACCCATCTGTGCCGCTATTATTTCATCACACTCATGATACATGAACAAATAACAGCTCCACTCTGCCTCTTACATTATTTGCATAAGATATAGCTGTAGATAAGGCAGGGAAGACATCAAATAGCATGTAAGGGTATGTGCACCACTGAGCATCTGATGACTGAGATATGTCAGGAGATGGTATGGATCTGTGAGCTGAGACCCCCACTGCCCACCAGAATGGAGTGATTTCAGAGGTCTGGAAGCTGGATAGAAATTATATTACACGGTTATCAAGTAATGGCAACAAGGTTTGGAGCTTTTTTTTTTGCAATGTATCTAAAATAAAGGGAAAACAATAAAAAATTATATATATATATATATATATATATATATATATATATATATATATGCAGTATATATATATATATATATATATATATATATATATATGATTTTTTTAACAAGCTATTCAGATTGTGCAGATAGAAGGGAGTATAATGGCAGGATCTGACTACACAGGCTAGTCTGGCATTTGAAGATGACATCTAAGTGCATCATTTGCTAGATTTCCCGTACATTACTCATATACCAGATATATTTTTTAACCAATGGTTCCAGTACTGGAAGGTGCAGTGTTAACATTAAGACCTTTGATGAATGAAGGAGAATCTGCGAAGATCTGAAATGAGCAGATTTAAGAAAATTGTCGAGTTCTTAGTGTAGACCGGACAGTCAGATTTATCACAGTGTTTTGGACTGTATAGAACTGAAGAGAGCAGTAGCAAATCCCCATTAAAAACCTTTCCTGCTCTGGATAGTTCCTGACGCAGACAGAGGTGGCAGCAGAGAGCACTGTGTCAGACTGGAAAGAATACACCACTTCCTGCAGAACATACAGCACCTGATAAGTACTGGAAGACTTGAGATTTTTAATAGAAGTAATCTGTATAACTTTCTGACACCAGTTGATTTGAAAACTTTTTTTTTTTTCCTCTGGAGTAGCCCTTTAATTCTAGATCTAATTCCTATACATTTTGTATGTAGCCTGCGTCCTATTTCTATCGCTATCAGGTATAAGCTATCCCCTGTGATGTTTTCTTTAACAGACTAGAGAATTTATGTAACTAGATACGGTTTGCCTTGTAAGAAGAGCGCGGGTTCTATTGATTTTTCTTCTTGCACAAGACAAACATCTGTAAGAGCCTGTAGATGAGCTGTCTGGCTTATTGCCACTCATACCATTTACAGCAAATTGTTTTCTTAGTGTCTGACAAATATGTTACACACGTTCACAGTATACCGTCCGGGCTGCTTACTGTAACTCAGTGCTGTAGAAATTCAACGGTAAAAGAAGATGTAGGTATGGGTCCCTATGAAAAATATTGTCCCCATTAGTATAGTCTAACATTAAAAGGGGGTTACATGGCTTAAAAGACCTCATCTAATACCTTATTAGACCATTTGAGTTGATAGCGGGAAGTCACTCTTTCATAACCGCCATCTATTTCCCTTAAAGTTGCAAAGAGCATTTTTTTTCTCTGGAGGGCCCGACACAACCATGCATTACATAGACAGCCGGGTTATTTCTGCTGTGATTGTGGAGAACTGGCATTTGCAGCCAGATTTGTCTGCATATTATACAATATTTGATTGCCTGTGGTCTCAGCTACAGATAAGGAAACTCATCTTTTTACAAAAAAAAAATCAGATTTGTCTTTTTTTGTGATTTGCTTCAGGTGAATTGGTAGAGGAGCAGGGACTCCTGTCAGAGATTAGTGTCCATGCTACTGTATTTAGTGACCAGGGAGATATACACTGTATGCCTGTTGATAAGTGCACATTCATTGTGAGAATGTTTAAGGTAAGAGGCAATGTTGTATACTTGTACATAATTTCCATGGTGCTCTACAGCATGAAACTATGCAGAGAAGCGAAGACTACGATCAAGGAAAGGACTCCCTGCTCCTCTAAGCAAGTAGGCAGCAGCTCTATGTATCACTGCTTACTGTTTGTGGACAGAAAGCGTTTAAGGGGTGATAAAATGCAGAGCCACTTACACACCTTTAGGCCTTATCGCTCCATGTATTAGAGACAATGATCAGCCAATGACAATGATCATTGGCGGATTGTATCTTTAGATCTGACACTAAAATCATCGTCCGCCATGTAATAGCGATGGCTGACAATAAATTTGAATAAACTGTTAGACATTACCTCTCCACACTCCTAGTCTTCTTTTGCCCTCTGCTCGCTTCCCGGCTTCAGCTTCAAAACAGTCTCTGAGCTGACAGGACACTCAGCCAATCACTGGCCAGGACCACCACAGTCAGTGATTGGCTAAGTGGGCTGTCAGCTCAGAGACCACTTTGAAGCTACAGTCATGGCGCTGGGAAGCAAGCAAGAGGGCAGAAGAAGACCGGGAGCGTGGAGAGGTAATGTATAACAGTTTAGGGCAAGGTCTGCACAAACATCGCTAATGATGGCCATGTAGCCCCTGCTAAATGATGATCGAGCCGTGTAATAAGCTCAGTAAACAAGCGCTGATCTAGCAGATTGGTGCTCATTTACATTATTGATCAGGCCGCCATCGGCCCATCTAATAGGGTCCTTACTCTCGCTAGTTCAGGCGCTTGATTTAGTAAACTCTATAGATTAGTAAATTCTGGGATTAATGGGGGGCACCTTTTAGGTAATTCTGCTGGCAGAAGCCATAGATCAGGCTGTTCTCCTGCTGCATATCTTGAAAGGAAAATTAAATATTACATGACAAATGGCTTGGGTCCATCAGAATGGGAGCCAATCGTTCAGAGCATCTCTCTATTTAGGCTACGATATGGGGGCACTAAATAGGACATTTGGAAATCAGTTATCATGAGATAACCCCCTTTACTATAGGAACTGACCATAAAACATGGCTAGGTATGCCTAGTACAGACTGTGTACAAAGGTCAAAGAGATTCCTGCCAAAACACCCTATTCCAGCAAGAGATCTTATTGGCAAGGCCATCAGAGCTATGATGACCACCAATTCTTAACAAGACACTTTTAGAAAGTTTTATAACTGTTAGCGTGCAACAACCCATACATTAGTTCTCAAAGTGACATCAAATTTAACCCAATATACATATACACCATATACATATACTTACATGCCGTGGCCCAGGTTGAGGGAAACTGATGTTGGGCCTGCTGGTGGGTTCTGCTTTTTTGGAGGCTACTTGTCACAGTAGCCAGGAGTGGTAACACCCACCCTAAGGACTAAGGTGAGGGGTGAGGTGTAGGTGCAAGTGCGGTAAGTGGGCGGCGAGTCCCACTTTAAGCAACTTCCAAACTTTACTTAGAAAAGGTCAAATCACAAACAGTTCTCAGGTACTTAGTTCAAAAATCAATAATACTGATCCAACAGGTTTATAGGTGAGTTGAAAGAAGTCACAGAAGTGTCAGGGACTGGATAGGACGGCCCTTGCCTAATGTACTATGTACTCTGCCAGGATGTGGTGAAGTCTTTTTAGGGTGCGTTCACACATAACGGATCCGCAGCAGATTTGCTGCGGATCCCTGCCCTGTACACTCTGGACAGACAAACTCGCAGTGGGATAGACATCCCGCTGCGAGTTTGTCCGCAGCCCGCCCTGTTAACCCCCGCCTCTGGAGCCTATACATCACCTGTTCCCCACTTCGGCTTGCTTCGGGGCTCCTGGCACGTCCTGCTCAGCCAATCAGTGCGCTACCCCGCCGCAGCGCACTGATTGGCTGAGTGGGACGTGAAGACACCGGGAGCCCCGAAGCACGCCGGAGCGGGGACCAGGTGATGTATAGGCTCCAGCGGAGGGGGTTAACAGGGCGGGCTGCTGATATACTCACAGCGGGATGTCCATCCCGCTGCGAATTTGTCTACCCCGAGTGTATAGGGCAGAAATCCGCTGCAGATCCATTACGTGTGAACACACCCTTAGTGTTTGAAGAAATCCTCGTACTCACGTATGGATGAGTCCAAGTTATCTCACCTAACTGCCATCTGCCCCACAGTGTTGGGTTTCCGTCCTACTGGGGTAGTACGAGTCCCAGGTCTCTGCTCTGGGTGGATCTGGCTTGAAAGAACCTTCCTACAAAGCGTCAGTAGAGAGCGGCTTTCTGTGCTTTACTGTGCTTTACTGCAGGTCCAGTCTTGAGTTATCCGTCCCTTTTCTCTAAGGTGGTTGACTGTCCTGTTTTATAAGTAAAATCCAAGTCGTAGGCAAGGGTGAAGACTCCCATGTCTCTGGTTTCACTAGGGGTCTGGTCTAGTGACCCATAGTGGTTGGGTAACTAGCTGCAGGAACAACTATGTACAGGTACTGCCTGCCCTGTAGCCAGGCACTGACAACTAAAGGGAAGTGTGTGTGTGTGTGTGTGTGTGTGTGTGTGTGTGTGTGTGTGTGTGTGTGTGTGTGGGTGAAGCTAGACCTAATGTTAGCTGCAGCTGTGCTGTGAGAGTATGACATATAGTGGTTAGAGTAAGAAACAGCGGTCACCTGTCCTAACCTGTGACACTAGGGTGAGACACTTTTACCAAGGTGTAAGAAAAGAAAGAAAACACTTAGTGGGACACTACATACACTATTCACAAGAAGTTAAAGCCAATGTACCACCTCATAGCCAGTCAATCAGTTATTTTTTTTAATCTGTTGCCTGGTTCCGGTTACATTTGGGTGTAATCTGATATTCTGGAGGTCAAAGCAATTCAAAGATAGCTCCTAGTCGCCTAGTTCTATATGGACTAGTCCCACCTGCCCACACTATAACACCACCAACACCATTTTCCTTGACATCTCCAACATTGTTGGTGGCCACCATTTCTGCTCAGCGTTAATCAACTTTCTTTCTTGTCCAGTGTAGTAGGAGAGCCATGGGCAGGTTGCTAGAGGAAATAAATATCGGGCCCTTCTAAAGGGACAAAATACAACACCCTAATGGGGGACCCACTCTTACTATGGGTGCCCCCTCTTCTGTTTGTGGTTAATGCACTGGTTGTGTCTCATTCCTATTGATCCTTTATGAGTTGTTCCCCATTTCCAGTACACATGGCACTACATAAATGAATGATTCTATTCAAATTGCTTGGCAGCAAAAAAGATAATGGAGTTCGGATAAGTGGGAATAAAATGATATCAATAATAGATGCTGGCGTCAGATCTGTCTATCACATTCAATTATTTGACAAGAATAATTGGATCAATATTTACTCTGCAATATTTTTATTATTCGTGGTCAAACCAATTTATGCTGAAAAGATCGCTCAATGGATTTAGCATATTTAGTGGTTTTGCCGGAAATTAGAATGTTTCACTGTATTTCTAATAAAAGGAGGTTAACATAATCATTTTCCAACCCTGTTATCATACTGAGCCGAGACAACCATCGGCTAAATACGGCAAGTATGGTTTATGAGACCCCCAGGGACAGATGTTTTGTCAGGGGAAATTGCAGCTGGCCACCATCCAAGGGAATTGTGGAATAACATGCTGGCCTTACATGAATGAAAGACAATGTAATACATGCAAAAGGTTCAGAGGTACAGTATGACTATACATAGGTAAAGGTAGCAGCTTTTTCTGGATCACAAACATTAGAAAACACCAATATCATAAATTGCACATGGTATCTGGGGTCACTGATGTTATTCCACCCCCCACCCCCTGCTGGATAGACCGGGTCAATCTGAGTTTTTTGTTAGCAGGATAACCATTGCTTCACCCCCTGTATGATGTTGGACAAGGTTAAAGAGATCTCACAAATGGATGACCTATCCATATGTTCTATTTAGTGACACTGTTGACAAATCTGCCCGAGTTTAAAGGTTCCCATACACCTGATACTTAAGTCGGCCGTACCCAACCCTTGCAGAGGGTTCAGGCATCAGTATAAGGTGTATGCTGTATAAGATGATGAAAATAATTATCGCCCGACACCCTTGTTCTGGGAAAGATAAGCTGCAGTCAGGCTGGGGAGTACAGGGGTCAAACTGGAGAGATAACTGACAGCTGAAAGATAGTTTAACCATAATTTATTATGGCCTTAAGTCAGTTCTATGGCAAACAGGTATATTATTGATGATGGGGCTATAGAGATGCCTGGACTGCTCAGGAATTTACGATCTACGATCTAAAGATCATCCAGGGAGCCCCCCCGCAGGCCCCCACTCCACCTTGTGTGGTGTCCCACCACAGGTATTCTTTCTCAGTTACACCCTATTAGGACGGGAAGCTCGACACTATAGGGCAGAAGGTGGTCAGTGGGCTTGTACCTGTGTATAGTCTATACACAGGTACAAGTAAACGTCTCACTATTTAGCATCTCTTCAGGTTCCGGCGGAGCACAGTACTAAATGGGTTGGAACTCCCTTGACAAACTCCTCTCCTCCACACTGCTCTACTCTGTTCCTAACTTCTCAAGCACTGCTACTGTGGTATCCCACCATGGGTGTTTCTAGTCTCACACCTGTCGCAAAAGCCTTATCCTCTAAAATGAGGAAGTGATAAAGTTGTATGTAAGTTTCACCACCGGATGTCAGTGTTCATAACTTTGTATGGACTGCACAGTTGTATTCACTATAGGGATCTGTGAACCAATCGGAGATGCTCTTTTCCTTCTACCTATCTCTGTCTTCCTCCTTCTGCACACTCTCTTCTCCACCACTCACAGGGACTCTTACACACCTTGTAGGAAGTAGTCACATGGGGAGAGGAAGTGTAGCATCACTTAGTTTAGTTTTCCTCTAACTTTCTGAGGAGTACGACACACACAGATCAGGTTCCCTGTCTGGTACAGACCAGCTGTGGTAGTGGACAGACACGCGTGTATGGAGAACAAAGAGACTTCCTTTCCACAAGCTATAACTACAGACACTACACAGTGTTAAGCAACTAAAGGAGGACAAGTCAGAGATCACCCCAGCCCACGCCAAGAACCTCTCTTAACAAAGCAGGGCAGTATCCTGGAGAGAGGACCTGACCCGGATAGAGCAAAGCAACCATATAAAGGTCTACGTACTCTCTCTCACAGCGCAGGTGACATTGGACAATTTCGGACACTTAGCTACTCTCAGGTAGCCAAGACTGGGGCTTGTGTTAACCTCATAGGACGGGTACCCCGACACTGCAGGGCAGAAGGTGTGGAAGTGAGAGCAAAGTCGAAACATGGGCACAAGTATTTTTCTTCGAGTATTTTATTTCTTCTCTCAAGTTCTGGCAGAGCACATTACTACACTGGGTTGGGGCTCTCCCGACAAACTCCTCTCAACACCTCTAAACTCTTCTACTCTTCTCATCACTAAACTGAACCAGCACTGCTACTCTACCTCAGCACTTAATCTCTTAACACAGATTCAGTGACTTTGAGTCTATATCACAGAAATCACCTAGTGAAGAGCTATTCTGTATTGCAAGAGACTTTCAGTAAAACTACTTTATTTATTTTACTGGGCACCTACACACACCAGCAACACCATCCTTGGGTTATTTTCCCCTTTCTGTGGGTGGCGGTACCGACAGTCCGGGTGGGTCATCTTCCCACTCCGGACCACGGTGATAAGAGCCCAAGGGACCCATCACAACCCGGCAGGTTACCGACCATTGGGGATTTGTATAGCCAGCCACTAAACAAAGTAAGTATACCACCACACCTGTGTGCTGAGTTAGCATTGGTGTCACGACTAGAGATGAGCGAACCGGGTTCGGGTTCGAGTCGATCTGAACTCGAACGTTCGGTATTTGATTAGCGGTGGCTGCTGAACTTGGATAAAGCTCTAAGGTTGTCTGGAAAACATGGATACAGCCAATGACTATATCCATGATTTCCACATAGCCTTAGGGCTTTATCCAAGTTCAGCAGCCACCGCTAATCAAATGCCGAAAGTTCGGGTTCGGATCGACTCGAGCATGCTCCAGGTTCGCTCATCTCTAGTCACGACTGTACCATCACTGGCTGAGCTATACGACAACCACCAGCATAACATTATCCCAGCAGTTGGGCACAGAAGACAAGCACCACACTACAACTGCCTCTATTCTATTCCACTCCTTCAAGTATCTCCGCAGTACACAGTATTTGCTGCCAAAGTGTTTTTTAATCTCAAGAGACTGTACAGTAAAGCTGTTCTCATCCTTTCCTTCGCACCAGAACCTATACACACTAGCCACACACCTTGGGTAATTTTTCCCCTTTCTGTGGGTGGTGGTACCAATAGTCCGGGTGGGTCAATTGCCACTCAGGACGACCGTGACAAGAGCCCAAGGGACCCATCACAACCCAGCAGGTCACCGACCATTTTGGGGAGTACAGGCAGCCACAACACTAAAGCAGGTACCAACATCACACCTGTGTGCTGCACTAGCACTGGCATCACAACATTTACATCTCTGGCTGAGCTGTACGACAAAACCGACCAATCACCACAGAAGTAGCGTCACCAGTAACATCATAGCACGTCACCGATCGAGTACCACACTTGGACTTACCCACGCTCGTGTAATAGTGCCGGCAGCGAGTGGGGAACGAGAAACAAGGTTGCCCCATGTAATAGGGGCTTTAGAATGTATAGTTCATATGATAATAGGAATGGTAACACCCAGTGATGAATTATCTATACATTTCCAAACTTAGGAGTCCAGTGGGTGGTCCTATCTGCCCACAGGACTCCTTAACCCAGAAAGAGCATAGATTTAAATTAATAATTTTAAGTTATACCGAATATTAGCTCACAAAAATATAAATTAATCCAATCAGCTCTTTCTGCTCTATAACATGATGCCGAAAGATTTGATAGCATTTTTCTGCTGACAGATTCCCTTTAAGCATCACATTTTAAAGCTAGCCCACTCTAACCAGAATAAGGCACAGTTTCGAATTTTAATGAGAGTCCATTTTGAACTTTTTCAACGAATACCATAATCTGGAGTCATTGAGAGCTAATAAAACTGTGATACGAAATAAATACCTGGTAAAGTTCCTTTAAGCATCCCCAGAAGACACATAATAGAGTATAATAGCCGTGGGTTTTGTGAGCACATTCTGCCTTAGGCTTTGTTTAAAGAAAAAGATATTTCTTTTCAATATCTAGAATAATATCACAGCATTCAATTGATTTTTTGGGGGAAATCAACTTCAAGTAAAATAATAAAGATAAAGACAGAAGGTTATTGCTTTTGTGGAAAAAAAATAAAAAAAAATCAAATAAAGATGCAATATTTTGCCAATAATGCTGTCTTATATTTGGATAGATAAGAACTTGTCAAAATAATCTCTTGTAGGGATTGAAAAGGTTAGGTGGACGGCTATGCTTTCCATGGCAATGTGTGGCATAAAAAAAAACAACAATATATATTTATATATATAACAAAGCTCTGGCCTCTTCTCATGGTGAAGTTATTTAATATGGGAAAAGCTATAGTGGTGCCAAGGTCAGGCCTTAGTAAGGTGAACCAGGGGGTGCTAGTTGGTATTTGCAAGGGCAGGTGTTACGGGTCTCGGAGTAGTAAATGCCCTTACACGTGCCTGGATCTGTTGTAACTTGTACTAGACTTGACCTAGAAGACATTGGGCTAATTTAAGGGGGGACCTATCCAGACACTTGGTACTCAGCTGTAGGGGCTATAACCGCCTTTTATCAGTGGCGCAATACTTCAGAGAAAATACGTGTATCCACGGCTATGAAGATCCACCTAGCGCAGGTTGAAGGCACAGAGTGACATGAATCCAGGAACACAAGCCCCACCTTGTGGGTAAGCTAGCCATCATAGTTCTCCTTAGGAGATAGGGAGTTGCGGCAGTCAATCACCTTCAGTTGCTCTTTCTGAAGTGCTGATGTTCTGAGGCTCCTCTCTAAGTTATCAGAGCACTTGAAAAGAAGAGAAAAGCCACTCAGCGTGGATAAGTCCTTGGTCCCCGACTACAGTAGGCTCACTGCAGGTTTACTAGCCCAGCATGGCTAGCACAGGAATACTTTGAGTATAATCTAGAATCCCATAGATAAAAGAACCCCACAGATAGTTCCTGACCCACTCCTAATGGTGGGAGTGCAGTACTTCACCTTCAGCCCAGAATAGATGCACGTTAGTAACAATCTGCATAAGAATACAGAACAGCAATGGCTCATCTTTTCTGGGACACTGCATTAGTAGTCTAGGGAGCCTATAGGCCCCTCTCACATATCAGCTGTTCAGTAGAGTCAATGCACCCATTCAATGTGTAGTGGCTGTGCTGGGTACTGCAGCTCCCACTCCCCACTGTGCATCTAGTTAGGCCTACCTGTGCAGGCACTCCCCCAGTAGGCCCACTCAGTCACCAGGTCCTGCAAGTGATTTAACCTCAGGGGGCCCAATCCATTACAGTATATTGCCACCAGACCCCCTGGTACAGCTGTAGTTCTGCCCCTGATTTGTGCGATGGATTGGCATTTTTTCCATTGCCAGTCATTGCAGCAGTAGGGTGGCTGTCATTGACATCTGTCATCCAGTGGGAGATCTCGCAGGCTGGGAATACTGTTCATTTACTGCATGTCAGTCTGCAAGGCATCTGCAAACTTTTGGAATGTATAAGAAAACTCTTGCAGACAACTTTTATCCATGTGTTATATAGACACCACAGAAGGAGATCTCTACCTCACCTTAATATACAGACTGCAGAGACGAAGATGACAGCATTTCCTCCCCATATTCTGCTACAGGAGCTGATTTGCAGAGAGGAGACAGCCTGCTACATAAGCTGCTCTACAGAGAGAAGACAGCCTGCTACACAAGAGCTGCTCTACAGAGAGGAGACAGCCTGCTACATAAGCTGCTCTACAGAGAGAAGACAGCCTGCTACACAAGAGCTGCTCTACAGAGAGGAGACAGCCTGCTACATAAGCTGCTCTACAGAGAGAAGACAGCCTGCTACAAGAGCTGCTCTACAGAGAGAAGACAGCCTGCTACATAAGCTGCTCTACAGAGAGAAGACAGCCTGCTACATAAGCTGCTCTACAGAGAGAAGACAGCCTGCTACAAGAGCTGCTCTACAGAGAGGAGACAGCCTGCTACAGGAGCTGCTTTACAGAGAGATACAGGCTGCTACAAGAGCTGCTCTACAGTGAGGAGACAGCCTGCTACAAGAGCTGCTCTCCAAAGAGGAGACAGCCTGCTACAAGAGCTGCTCTACAGTGAGGAGACACCCTGCTACATAAGCTGCTCTACAGAGAGAAGACAGCCTGCTACAAGAGCTGCTCTACAGTGAGGAGACAGCCTGCTACAAGAGCTGCTCTCCAAAGAGGAGACAGCCTGCTACAAGAGCTGCTCTACAGATAAGAGACAGCCTGCTACAAGAGCTGCTCTACAGAGAAGAGTCAGCCTGCTACAACAGTAAAAGAAAGAAAGATATCCAATTAGCTATCTGCCTCTGCCTGTACTACTGAGTAGGATAAAGATATACCTTGCGGCTATGTCCCTATAGTACACAGGGTGCTGAGGATGAGCTCCTGGGTTCCTTTCCTTGATCCTTAGCACAGAGGCTATCACCCTCAGTGCCTGACAGCATCAGCTGGGCCACCCCTTCTAATGGATATTCATTCAGTGCTCTGCAGTGATGAGTGACATCACTAGAGGGCGCCGCCCTAATATTCATTATAAGGGGCGGGTTGGCCGGGGTCAATCAGTGCACTGAGGGTGGAACATGCGTTAGGCTTCCCTCAGACACTTTTTTCCCCCATTAAACTGGCAGCAGTTTTTTACTGCTATTTTTTTCTAGTGTTTTCTCATTTTAGTTTAAATCACTATAGGCATCTTATCTGGTGTTTTTTTTTTTTTTTAATTACGAGTAGAGATGAGCGAACCTGGAGCATGCTCGAGCCGATCCGAACCCGATCGTTCGGCATTTGATTAGCGGTGGCTGCTGAACTTGGATAAAGCCCTAAGGCTATGTGGAAATCATGGATATAGTCATTGGCTGTATCCATGTTTTCCAGACAACCTTAGAGCTTTATCCAAGTTCAGCAGCCACTGCTAATCAAATGCCGAACGATCAGGTTCGGATGGACTCGAACCCGAACCCGGTTCGCTCATCTCTAATTACAAGTCATGTGATTGTTTATCATGTAATTCCAAGATTTCTTTTGAAGAATTAGGAAAAATATATTCAGAAAAAAAAACCCACTACCAACAGGTTTGTAGAAGGAAAAACGCAAGTATTTCTTGAATTAAAAAAAAAACCTCGGCCTTCTTCTATGAGCAAAAAAAAACAAAAACAAAACCTGAAAATGATGCCAAACACAAAAACATCCTGTGGTTATTGCATATCATATTTCCCCATTGACACTGGCCGCTGTGTTTTCGAGCCAAGAAATGCCATGCACCAGCTTCAGCATTTTAGGCTGGGTTCACATTGCGTTTTTTGCAGTCCGTTTTTTCATCTTTAATTTTGCTTAAAAAGAATGAAAAAACGGATGTATTTGTGTGCATCCGCTTTAAAAAGTTTTTCTATTAACTTCCTTAATTAAAAAAAAAAAAAGGTTCAAAGAAAAAAATGTTTTGTTAGCGTAAACAAAGATGTAGTCAATCACGTTTTTGTGTAGGCTAAAAAAAATTGCTATTTTTTTTTCTTTTAATGGAAGTCAATGGAAAAGCGGATAAACATGGATGCACACAAATACATTTGTTTTTTCCATTCATTTTCTGTGCAAAAAAACTAAACAAAAACAAAAGGCTGAAAAAAAAAACGGGTTGCAAAAAAAATAAACGCAGTGTGAACCCAGCCCAAAACACTTGTAAAATGTTCATAGGACAAAAAAAGCAAAAAATTTAAATAAAAAATGCATAACAAAAACAAAGAAAAAGACTTAAAAGACAAAATATCAATATAAATATAAAAAAGTTAGTGTACTTTTGAGCCTGATAATGCAGTGTGTGAATACAGGCCAGGATTACAGGCTCCTCCCCTTCTCTGCCTTATCCATGTATCTCATTCTGCTGCTCATAAAGATGCTCAGGAATGCAGCACAGCGCTGCAGCACCGACAGAGTTAACGCTTTACAGTGGGCGGTTACACTTGCTTGCAAGCAGCCAATGAGCAACGAGTTCGTGGTTAGTGTCAGAGGTTGACCAATCAGCGACTGCATCCTCGGGCCTAAGACTAAGCGGCGGCGGCTGCGGTGTCCTTGTGCTCGCCGGCTCCTCCTTGTAGACATGTTGGCCCCGTTGTGCCGGTTACTGCTGCTCCTTTGTTCCCTGCAGGTGTTCGGTGTCCGGGCCGGGGGCGGCAAATATTCCCGGGAGGTGAATGAGAACCGGGCGGACGGGGAGGTTGAGTTCCGGATACTGAGGCTGAATCAAGTGTGGGAGAAGGCGCAGCGGGTGAGTGCAGGGGGTCATGTGATGTCTGTATACAGTGTATTGTGCTGTGCTCCCCAACCAGTCTCCCTCCAGCTGCTGCAAAACTACAACTCCCAGCATGCCCTCACACCCAAAGGCATGCTGGGAGTCGTAATTTTGCAGCAGCTGGAAAGCCCCATGTTGGAGTCCCTAGTATAGTGTATGTATATGTGCGCACATCAGCATCCATTACCATGGCTTATACATACAGATTAGTATTTTTTTTTTCTTTGCCAAATTATTGGATTTATTTTGCACTAGTTTTGCAATCCCTAAGGCTGCGTTCACACGTACAGGATCAGATTTGAAGCTGCAGATTTGCTTTGAATCTGTACGTGTGAACACACTCTAAGGCTATGTTCAGATGCTGTATGACACCGGTCGTTTCGTGATATGGCTGGGTCACGGAACGGCCGGTGGCAGAAAAGATCATTCCGGCCGGTACTGTAGCATCGACCGGATGATCTTTAGCACTGCTGAATTCTCATGCGGGAGCATCCGTGCGCGCCCGCATCAGAATTCCCTGCTGCACACAATGGAGCGTGCGGCGTTTCTCACGGCTCCGCTAGGGATCCCAGCCATAATGTATACCATGCGCATTGTTGCAACGGCTGTGATTTCTACAACACATACGTTGTGTAAACATAGCCTAAGCGTGTATTAAAGGTGTATTCCCATCTCATCTCATACAGTTATACTTGTAGGACTCATCAAGTTCTATATTTTTGCAAATATATCAATCAGCAAACTTGTCTCCTTCTCCTGATATGCTGCTCTTTCCTTCTTATTGTTGACAGGGGTAACAGACCACCACTCCGCTCTAAAAGCAATATTATACAGTGTGTGTATGTATGTATATATATATATATATATATATATATATATATATATATATATATATATATACACTTACTGTATAATATATAAATATGTATACTATATCTATATATACTTACATACACCAGCCAGACATTGCTTTTAGAGCGGAGTGGTGGTCTGTTACCTAGACAACAAGCTGTCAACAATAAGAAGGAAAGAGCAGCATATCAGGAGAAGGAGACAAGTTTGCTGATTGATATATTTGCAAAAATCTAGAACTTGATGAGTCCTACAAGTATAACTGTATGAGATGAGACGGGAATAGTCAGCTAACACAGAATAGACTATTTCCTCTGTATCCTCTTCCTGGACCGGGACCCATATTTACATGTGAGAAGTAGTGGTGTCAGAGGACTCTAACTGAGATTATACATAAAGTTTGTTTTATAAGTAAAAAAAATAGTTGTCTTCTCTCCGACTCTTGAGCAATACTTTGTTGTGTAATTGTGGTTGAATAATAATTTTATTATTTTTTTTATTTTTTTTTTTATTATAAAATCTAGGTAAAAGCTTTTGGCCTAATGCAGACTATGGTCTGGATTATGGTCGGTGTCGTTCCGTCCTGTAATGCAGCTACTATAGTCTGGTAGCTGCAAAAATATATGGCAACAACCTATTACACTAATATATACGCATTGGGACCATATAGGAACCATATGGCAGTACAGGGTGAGGTCTCTTATTACAGATCTTGTGATTGATCCTTTGGGGAACCTGCGGCCCTCCAGCTGTTCAAAAACTACAATTCCCATCATACCTTCGGCTGTCCAGGCGTGATGGGAATTGTAGTTTTGCGACAGCTAGAGGGCTGCAGCTTCTCCCTCTCTGCTTTAGGGCAATGTTTCACAATGGGAGTTGTAGTCTTGTGACAGGTTAGGGTATGCGGCCTTCCAGTATACTCCCTTGACGGCTTTTTCACACAGATTCTGTCCATCACCCCCCCCCCCCCCTACATTGACCTCCATCCTTTTCACAGACATGTAGTGAATAATTCACATAAGATCAGTGATCATCCTATAATTATTCACTTGAGTTACTGATTTGCATATTTCTTGTTATAATCGATCAGTTATTAACTTCCCGTCCTCTTAAGACACCTGTGACTCCTCATTGTCTTACAGAAAGTCACGACCTTTAACCTGAAGTGTCCATCTTTCAGTATAAAGCTAAATCCATTGTGTGGGAGCATAGCCTTAAAGGGGTATTCCAACTTAAATTTAACTTGTTCCCTATCCACAGTAACAGACCAAGGTAAGTCCGACTTCCGTGATCTCCAGATCGACCCCCGACTCCTTTCTTTTGAATACAGCCGTGGGTCATGTGCTGTGGCTGTATTCAAAACAAAGAAGCCGAGGGCCGATATGGAGATTGCCAGGGGTACGGAGGTCGGACCTCCCACATTTTCTTACTTGTCCCCTATCCTGTGGTTTTAAGTTGGAATACCCCTTTAAAATAATAGATCAGGGTATGAAAAGTTAATGTATGCCATAATTGTGTACATCAACCAGCACTCAGAATTGCGGAAACTTTGGCCGTACATGAATTTGACTGTCCTGACATAGTGTGTTTCCCGTTGTATACCATAGTGCTTATATACACCCCGAGTGTAGGCTTCTTAAGATTCCCCAAGTCACACATCATCTTCCTGATGGCGTCTTCCTATAGCACAGCAAGGTGCCCTTGTCTTCCATCATTCTCATGGGGTTTGGACACCTAATTAGGTTGAGGACGTTCACCCCCAGTGTGAGTGTCTGAGAAATAGTGGGGCACATTTAATAGAATTTTTTTTTTTTTTTTTCTTAAAGTGGTTTTATAGTGAACAGATTTTCTTTGCTTTTTTATCGAGGAATTCTTGAGGAGAACTGGAGATGTGGAAGAAAATTATAGGGACAAGAAGCAAAGTATTCTAAAGATTTTGTATTCTAAATCCTGTAAAAACAATCATTGTTTGCTCCATGTAATGGCAATGTGCGGCCAAAGGGAAAGCCTCACTGGCACTTAGCACTGGAGAATAAAGGCATTTTTCTATATTATGGAAGCACAAGTAAAAAATATGGTTTGGAGACAGCATCCGTGCAGTGAAAAAAGTTTTGCCATTTGCATAAAAAGACGACGTTTCGGTTCTAAACAATCCTGAGCCATTCTCAAGTCTCCTTGATATAACAGTGCCAGCAGTTGAGAACATAATTTGCAGCTGACAGATTCCCTTAAAGGGGTACTCTGGCGGGAAAAAAATTATTTCAAATCGACTGGTTTTAGAAAGGTTTACAAATTTGTAAATTACTTCTATTTAAAAGTTCTCAAGTTTTCCATAACTTATCAGCTGCTGTTTGTCCTGCAGGAAGTGATGTAGTATTTCCTCTACAGTAGAGGAGCAGTAGAAAAAACAAGCACTGTGTCCCAACTGTAAAGAATACACCACTTCCTGCAGGACTTACAGCAGCTGATAAGTACTGGAAGACTTGAGATTTTTTTTTTATTAGAAGTAAATTACAAATCTATATAACTTTCTGACACCAGTTGATTTGAAAGGGATCCTCTTTGTCTCCAGCATGTGACAGTCATTCACATTCTGCCTTAGGGTGGGTTCACATTGAGGAATTCTCGCGGATAAACTCTGCGGCATTCCGCCGGCTGTACGCGCTCACGGACGCACGCCTTTCCGCCGGCTCCATAGACACCATTGTATGGGCCGGCTGATTCCGCATTCCACCGAAAGAACTAACATGTCAATTCTTTCGGCGGAATGCGAAATGCGAAATCAGCCGCCCATAGAATGTTGTCTATGGAGCCGGCGGAAAGGCGTGCGTCCGAGAGCGCGTACAGCCGGCGGAATGCCGCTGACTTAATCCGCGAGAATTCCTCAATGTGAACCCACCCTTACTCTTCATAGTGTGCAGAGAGATATGTGAGCAGATTATCTTGGGTATCCCCGTGACCCCAAACTCCTATTTGTGGTTTTTATCTTTTTTAGCTCCAGTTTTCTGCTGTAAAATTAGCGGAACTTCACAGTGATCTAAAAATACAAGAGAAGGATGAGCTGAACTGGAAAAAGCTGAAAGCAGAAGGATTAGATGACGATGGGGAAAAAGAGGCCAAACTCCGGCGATCCCTGAACGGTACGGGTTTATGTTTTTTTCAGTCTTAAAGGGATCCTGTCATCACTTTTCTGCTGCTTGAACGGAGATGGAGCGCAACTTAAGCACACTCGTGTCCGATCTCTCATCATTTAAAGGGCTGCTCCGGCCCTGCAGTATAATCTGTGTACGGCCCGGGAGGGGATTGAATTAAAAGCCGGCGGTGACTTACCTGACTTAATTCAATCCCCTCCCTGGCCGTACACAGATTATACTGCAGAGCCGGAGTACCCCTTTTAATACCAGTGGCTGTATCCATGTTTTCCCAGACTCCCTAGGCTGCATCCAACTTATTCAGCCACCAATAATCTAATGTCAGACGGTAGGGCTTGAGTTATGCTCATGTCTATGCTTGGACCACAAGTCCAAGCAGGGGGGGGGGGTCCTCAGTGGCTCCTCCCTGGCAGCGTTGATTGATAGACTTCTCCATATAGAGGGAGATCTGTCAATCAAGGCTGGTGGGCAGGGGAAGCTGTCAGGGACCTTCCCTATGACTTGTCTTGAGTCTAACCTGTAGATTTGGAGTATTTCTCCTTATTTTATGACTTTTGTAAAATCTATTACTTTTCCTCACATGATTTCTGAGGGGCTGCCTCTTCCTAGTCCTTCTACTTCCCTCTTCCTCTTACAGAAGCACATAATAGAAATGTCTAGTATTCATAATACTATTGTTAGACTTTTAGATGAAAACTTGCTGGGAAGGGAAAACCATAGACTACTGGAGCTTTGGAACCACTGGAATTGGAGAGAACTCTCACCTTGGTTTCCACTTTTATCATCATTCACATCAATGCAAACCGCACCCAAACTGAGGACAAGAGTGATGCTGTTTAAAGGGGTTATCCCGCGCTACAAAAACATGGCCACTTTTTCCCCTACTGTTGTCTCCAGTTCAGGTGCGGTTTGCAATTAAGCTCAATGGAACTGAGTTTCAAAACCTCACCCAACTGGAGACAACAGTAGGGGGAAAGTGGCCATGTTTTTGTAGCGCTGGATAACCCCTTTAAGGCAGAAAGCAGCAATGTGTGTGTTTTTTTTTTTTTTTTTTTTTTTTTTTTTAAGCCTTGGGAACCCTTAATAGAACACCTAGAAAGTAGTGTAACTCAGATTATCTTTTTAGGGCTCTGACCAGCTGAGTCACTGACTTCTCTGCAGATTGTTAACCCCCTACATTATTAGGTTTCAGAGTAGAACTAGCCTGACGGTTGGCAAAGAAGTTAATGATTTATGTATGATGCCTAATGCCTTTATTGTGTTTCTAGTTTGTTTAACATTGTCGTGTCTTCATCTGTGACATCCCACACTTTTTATTTTTTCCATGAGAAAATCCAAAGACTGTGTTTGTATAATTAAAGGAATTTCACAGTGCCTAAACATTAACCTTTTAGTGACAGAGCCAATTAACATTTTTTCCTTTTTCCTTTTTTTTTCTCCCTCTCATTCACAGAGAACCCTATTGGGGCTCGTTTTATGCGGCGCCAATTATGTTTTTTTTTTTTTTTAAAGCACCCTTTGTTTTATAATTTTAAATACAGATGTAATCACCCCCAATAATGTGATGACCTAATAATCCTTTTGGTTTTGTTAATAGTTTTCCAGAGAGAGAGGGAATGGGGGGGTCTGCCACAGTTCCCAATATTCTATGATATGTATTTTTTTTTATTTATTTATTTTTTTTCACGTCTTTAGTAATAATGGCCAAGTATGGACTGGACGGCAAGAAGAAAACACAGACTGAAGACAATAATTATATTAAAGACGGCACAGAGAACGATGTGTTAAATGATCCACGATTAGAGAAGCTCTGGAACAAGGTGAGGCCTGCAACGCTATGAGAACCTTCCTCCGATGATTATAGGACAGTTAAAGGAGTTGTTCCAGAAGGAAGGATGGAGCACATTTTTTTTGTTAAAAGGGTACTCCATCAAAAAGCTATTTTTTAAAATCAACTGGTACAGCAGCTGATAAGTACTGTAAGACTTGAGATTTTTAAATAGAAGTAATTTGCAAATCTGTACAACTTTCTGGTACCAGTTAATTTAAGAAAATGCTGGATAATAAATCGATATAATTGCATTTGTACTTGCATTTTCCATCCTAGGCAAAGACATCTGGGAAATTTTCTGAAGAGGAACTGGATAACCTGTGGCGAGAGTTCCTCCATCATAAGGAGAAGACCAATGAGTATAACATATTGCTTGACACTGTGAGCAGGACTGAAGGTAAGGTCCCAAATGGGGAAAACTAATTCTATTTAAAGTGTCACTGTTGTGTCACATAGTACAGGTGGTTTTAAGAAGCTTTGTAATTGGGTTTATTAGCTGAAAAATTTATTTTTATCATGAAAAAGCAATTTGAACCTCTCCCCCCTGTTTTCATGGTTTTCCAAAGGAGGGGAGGGGTGGAGGGAGATGAGGCACCAAAACAGGACAACAAAGAGTTATTTACAGCTACATCACAGGGCTATCTCCTCTGAAGTCAGCACTGAACTCTCTGACCTCTGAATACCGGCTTTCACACAGCTCCCACTGTGTAATCCTTTGTTCTCTGCTGGCGACTAATCTCCCTCCTTCCCCCATTCCTCTCCATATAACCCAATTACAAAGTTTCTTAACCCCTTCAAGACCAAGCCCTTTGATGCAAAAAGTCCTGGTCAAATTAATGCAATGTTCCTCCTCGCCTTCTAAGAGCCATAGCGCTTTTATTTTTCCACCTACAGGGCTGGTTGGGGTGGCATTTTTGCGCCAAAATTTTGATTGCTCTTTATTAATTTTTTTTGTGATATATAATTTAATAAAATCAGCAATCCTGGTGCGTTTTATTATCGTTTCCGTTTACTCCGTTCACCATGTGAGAACAATTATGTTATATTTTAATCGGACAATTCCACACGCTACGCTATGTAATATGTTTAGTTATTTATTTATATTTTTATAATGGGCAAGGGTTTTTTTTAAACTTTTTATTGGGAGAGGGATTTATAAGGGGTTTTTTAATACTTTTTAATACACTTTTTTTTTTTTTTTTTTTTTACACTTTTTATTTACTGTAAAATATGCAATCATTAGAATGCATATACTGGTCTATGCTATGCCATAGCTTAGCATAGATCAGTGCTGTCGGCGAGCTATGTATAGAGCCTATTTGAGAGCAGACTCTATACATGGATCGCCGAACCGACAGGGCGGAGGTAAGGAACTTACCCCCGCCTGTCGGCATACTCCCAATCACTCAGTGACAGATGCTTGATCTGTGACTGAGCACCTTAAACACCACGATTGCTGTAGATTGCGGCGTTTAAGGGGTTAATGAGAGTCGGCTGCGGGATCGCAGCTGACTCTCATCACCTCCGGCGCTGGGCGCAGATAAGAGCGCGATCGCACTCCCTGCAGCGATCTTGATCTCATCTCAAATCCCCCGTCAGTGTAGGAACGTATATATATATATACATTATATATACAGATATATATTATATCTACACATTCCTACTGCACGGGGTATGTGCAGTAGGAACGTATATGTACATATTACTGACGCAAAGGGGTTAAAATCGCCTGTACTATTGATTTCTGCAAAAATAAGACAGTGACGCTTTAAATCCCTTGGTTAGGTTTACAAGGCAGGGTCGGGTCTGTCATATGTCTCCCACACAATTGTATCTGTAATATAGTCCTTGTCTATATAATGAGTTTTATATATGGGATTTTATACTGGAGTTATAAAAGTGATTTGTAAGTGTCAGGCTCGGGAATGAGAACATCTACAAGGGATATGGAATCAGGCGAGTGACAATGACTCCTCGGGTGGTGATAATGTCAGCCTGAAAATACAGAGAACATGTGAGCCTGGTGATAACCTAAAATGATAATGACATTTCACATGTTCAGATGGTAGATTATTGTTGTAGACTGACTCAAGTTTTTCTTTGACTGATCAGCACTGAGGTTACTAGTCCTCCCTAATTTCATAAAAATTCTAATTTATTTTTTTAAAAAATTAAAGCGTAACTATAAAATATTTTGACCTTTCAGTTTGTTAGCTTAGGTCATGATAACAATTTTTGCAATAATACATTAATAACCTAAAATGAACAGTTTTTTTAAATACATAAGGCTGATTATCCCCTTATAGCCCTCTCTGGCTCTGACTTATTTCTGCATTCCTGCTGGACACTCCCCTCCCTGCAGATCTGTCCTGAGTGTATGGACTGTGGCAGGAGGATCAGATAACAGCCCTGACACAGAGAGAGACATAAACAAACCCTCCTCCCCCCCCCCCTCCTAGCAGCACGTTCTCCCCCCTCCCTTCACAGAGGTGACTAAGCAGAGCTGAGGGGGTTGTGTGTGTGTGTGTGTGTGTGTGTGTGTGTGAGGAGCAGCGCAGGGGAAGAGCTGGATGTAGGGACAAGTGTATCCAGTGCCACCATCACTCCAATGTACTGCATGAGGGAGAGTGGGTGAGTCACTGAGGGAAGGACTACAGGTCCCAGCACAACACAGCTGTAGTCCTTCCATAGTACATATAACATTCACTATCAGATATCTGCAGCAGGTGCCCCCACCTCCATGACTGACATTATCCTACAGTGTAATGAGAGCAGATGACTGTATCTAATCCCACTGTGTGTGATACCATCTGCTAGGGCTCTGTATCTAATCTTACATTGTGATACTGTATGCTGGGGCTCTATCTAATCCTGCTATGTGTGATACATCTGCTAAGGTGCTGGTCAATGAATGGAGGGACCCAGCCAGGGAGATGAGGGATAGGCCACGCCCACTTTCTCTCAGCCAGGAGAAAAATTCATTTATTCTTCTGAGCCAAACAACTGGGGATATCTCAGCGAGCGTACAAGCTATCAACACAGTTTAGGGCTCTTTTTAAAGGGTAACACGTGGGCTTTTTATTTGAGGAATTTAATTTTTTGGCTACTGAAATTATAGTTAAGCTTTAACCTCTTAAGGACATATGACGTACCCGTACGTCATATGTCCTCATTAGCACTTCAAAGCGGGGCCGCGCGGCGACCCCGCTTTAAAGTGCCGCGTGTAGCCCGGGACCGCCGCTATTAGCGGGCACGGTCTGATCGCCGTGCCCGCTAATTAGCTAATCGGAGGCAGCCTTTCCCTGGGGTCTAGTGGGGGAGATCGCTCCTCCGGGACGTTGTCCCGGAGGAACGATCTCCCTGTCTGATGCCGGCCGGGGACTCATCCAAGATGGCGCCGTCCCCGACTCGGCACTCGTTTGTTTTTGGCTGCAGCAGCCGAAAGCAAACGAGTGCTGATCTCATTGATCTTTGCTGTATATCTATACAGCAAAGATCTCAATGAGAGATCAAAGTATATATACTAGAAGTCCCCTAGGGCGGCTTCTAGTATATGTGTAAAAAAAAAAAAAAAAAAAAAAAAAAAGTGTTTATAGTAAAAAGCCCCCTCCCCTAATAAAAGTCTGAATCACCCCCCCCCTTTTTCCCAGGTTTTAAATAAATAAATAAATAAACATGTTTGCTATCGCCGCGTGCGTAATCGCCCGAACTATTAATTAATCACATTCCTGATCTCGCACGGTAAACGGCGTAAGCGCAAAAAAATCCCAAAGTGCAAAATTGCGCATTTTTGGTCGCATCAAATCCAGAAAAAATGTAAAAGCGAACAAAGTCGTATATGCGCAATCAAGGTACCAATAGAAAGAACACATCATGGCGCAAAAAATGACACCTGACACAGCCCCATAGACCAAAGGATAAAAGCGCTATAAGCCTGGGAATGGAGCGATTTTAAGGAACATATATTTGTTAACAATGGTTTGAATTTTTTATAGGCCATCAGATACAATAGAAGTTATACATGTTATATATCGTTTTAATCGTAACGACTTGAGGAACATGCATAACAAGTCAGTTTTACCCCTGGGCGAATGGCGTAAAATACAGTTCCCCCAAATAAAAGAAATGCGTTTTTTTTTTTTTTCAATTTCACCACACATTGAATTTTTTTCTGGTTTCGTAGTGTACCAAATGCAAAAATTCAACCTGTCATTGCAAAGTACAATTAGTGACGCAAAAAATAAGTGCTCATGTGAGTTTCTAGGTGGAAAAATGCAAGTGCTATGGCCTTTTAAACAAAAGGAGGAAAAAAACGAAAACGCAAAAACGAAAATGGGCCCCGTCCTTAAAGGGTTAAATATTTAATTTATTTAAATGACCTTTTTTTTTCCAAATAAAAGCCATAAAGACATTTGCTACAGTGCATTGGGCCAGTGCATGTTAAATAAAAAAAATGAGTATTTTTGCCAATGGCCTGAGGATCTAGAGTACAGATTGCAAGGATTTTTTTTTCCCCCTTCTGCAGCTGGTCATTGTTACTTCAAAGTATGTAAACTGTATTTTAACTTCCTATAAGAGAAGTGTTCTGTGGGAGAACGATTGTAAAAAGCAAATGCTCATGTTCTAGAGTTGTCATGCCTACTGCGTCAAATACAGTGAAACCTCCCACCTGTTTGAGCAGAACACCCTCCTATCCGTGACAGATTTAAGGTTCATCTTAATAAAGAATAAATGGAGTGGCGGCCATTCTCGGGATTGGTCAGACCCCAAGTGATCAGCTTTTTATCCCTTATTCTATGGAGCTCAGGTGGCAATACCCCTTTAAGACAAATTTTCAACGCAATTTTAGGTTGCCTTCTCAAATCACTTTTATATAGGTAGGTTTATCAACCTGGTGTCTCAGTTGCCCCTAGCAACCAATCAGATTCCACCTTTCATTCCTCACATATTCTTTGGAAAATGAAAGGTGGAATCTGATTGGTTGCTAGGGGCAACTAAGACAATTCTTCTTTACACCAGTTTGATAAATCTCCCCCATAGTGTCAGTACTAAAGTTGAGTATTCCAGTTTACCTTTAACCCCTTCACGACCAAGGACGTAACTGTACGTCCTTGGTCGGTTAGGTGAGTTTAGAGTGGGGCCGCCGCAATCCCCGCTGTTATTTATAGCCCGGGACCACGCCCGCTAATGAGCCGTTTAGATGCAGCTGTCATGGCTGACAGTTGCATCTAAACTGCTATTTATCCCCCATCTCTGGTGTCTAGTGGGCAAATCGCCCCCTGCAATGTGATTGTGAAGGGGCTATCCGTTTAACTTACCCGGCCGGGCCTCAACGCCGAAATGACGCTGATCCTGGCTCGGTATTCTGCTGATCTGGTCTGCAGCAGACCAGACCAACAGAGCACTGATCTAATGGATGGTGCTCTATTATATATGCAGCATTGTCCTAAAGGGGTTAAAGGGTATTCAGGAGTATAACATTTACCTATGTATGTGGTAAACATTCATATGCGGGAGTCCCAATTGCTCTGATCTCACTGGTTTTCACACAAACACCACAGCTATGGTGGAGGAGGCCTTTCTTGGTGATGATGGTTGGGCGCCATACAGCTTTGTAAGCATCCATAATTCCCGTAAAGATGTGTGGAGCAGTAGTGGGCGTGCTCAGTCACCACTCCCCATCGCAGGCATGCTGCTCATGGAAGGATGGTAGAGTAGGGGCCTCTGTTTTAGCAATCGGTGGGGATTTTACTGGTGCTTAGTTATGGCAGGTGCAGATGTATGGGTCATACCCTGGTGCCTGATGGAGCCAACATCCCTGCTACAACATTAAAAGACCATTATTAAACATGGTTGGTGGGGGAAGAATTGGGGTCCTGAAGCTTCATGTTATGATTCTGTAGTCGGACCCCCACAGACCATCTAAGTACTGGATGACTAGATGATTCCTTTAATTTGTAATTTTTATAGTGTTGCGGTTCGCCTTGTGAGTTATTGCACAGCACAGTGCAGCCCACGGCTCTTCTACATCCGTACTTACCTACTTACGTACTTATTTTTTTCTCACAATTTCAAGGCAAAAAAAAGTTGTGAGCCGCTAACTTTCCTGCCCCTCGAGCATGTCTTAATCTGGATACAGCCTCATCCATAATCTCTATTGATGCCGACACCTTTGAGGTTCCCCCACGATACACCATTGAATTAATCTTCTTGTCCGGCCCTTGTTTCTCAGATTGAAAGATCACATTAAAATACAATTACGACAGGGTCGAGCGCGGATGTGTCAGAGTAGTTTTTGTTTGATAGGGTAAAGCATCGGACAGAATTTTGGAGATTTGTCAGCAGAGGAACCATTAAAGGGCAGATAGAAAGCTTTCATGGAAAGATCAAAACTATTGCGCCAGAGGCGGCCGCCAAAGACTTCAGTACAGTGCACTGTTTTCCTTGATGTTTGCCAGAGGATTTCGATAAATAATACTTGCTCTTTTCAGGGTGCAGGTGATGATTTCAGAGGTGCAGGTGATGATGACAAAGTAAAGGTTTTTAAAGGTTTTCTGTAAGCCGCTGGCAATTGACTCTCAGA
The DNA here is from genome assembly GCF_027789765.1 of Dendropsophus ebraccatus. Taxonomy (NCBI): domain Eukaryota; kingdom Metazoa; phylum Chordata; class Amphibia; order Anura; family Hylidae; genus Dendropsophus; species Dendropsophus ebraccatus. The sequence continues at coordinate 38,207,874 of NC_091460.1, read as the reverse complement.
TATCTAATCCACAACCTTAGCTGACATTTATTTTGTAGCCAAACAGACATTTAGTAGCAACACGAGAAATCAAGGCAAACTCTGGTTCCGGTCTTGTGTTTGTTGAGTAGTGTATTTTTCGCACTAAAAGATGCACTTATAGAAAGAGAACATCTTCCTGAAGTGGTCTGGAGTAGTCCGGACCGTCTGGCTTTGCTGAATTACCCTCCCTGAAATCACTGCAGCAATTCACGACTGCAGTTCTCTTCCTGCCCAGTATTGATCTGTTTAATTAAAGCAGGACACATCACATTCAGCTTCCTACAATAAGAGAATGTCCCAGAGGCAGCTTACCTAACTGCAGGCAGGACCTTCTAGGACGTCGGAGTCAGATAAATAGCTCTAGGTGCCAAACTGTGCAGACATTCGTACTAAAATCAATGTGTGTGTGTATGTAGCAGAGCTGTGTATGTGTATCAGAGCTGTGTATATACGTGTGCAGCAATGCTGTGTGTTTATAGTGGAAGTGCCGAATAACTGTGTGTGTAACAGTGCTGTATGTTTATTGTGTATATGCTTTATAGCTCTGTGTGTGTGTATGTAGCAGAGCTGTGTATATGTGTATCAGAGCTGTGTGTTTATAGTGGAAGTGCCGAATAGCTGTGTGTGTGCGTGCGTGCAGCAGTGCTGTGTGTATATCGTGTATATGCTTTATAGCTGTGTGTGTGTGCAGCAGTGCTGTGTGTTTATCGTGTATATGCTTTATAGCTGTGTGTGTGTGTGTGTGTGCGCTTGCAGCAGTGCTGTGTGTTTATCGTGTATATGCTTTATAGCTCGCATGCATGCAGCAGTGCTGTGTGTTTATCGTGTATATGCTTTATAGCTCGCATGCATGCAGCAGTGCTGTGTGTATATGCTTTATAGCTCTGTGTGTGTGTGTGTTTATTGTGTATATGCTTTATAGTGGTGTGTGTGTGTGTGTAGCAGTGCTGTGGGCTTATTGTGTACATGCTTTATAGTTGTGTGTGTGTGTGTACTGTGCTGTCCAAAAAAAAAATATATCTCAAAATCATAAAACTCAACACAAAAAGAATTGTGGAGGCCAGGTATTACAGACCAATATGGTGAAACCAGATGACTGCAGAAATATTTAGGCCAGTTTCACACTAGTGTAATAGAGGCAATTTTGTCTGTATTACAGCGGTGAGTGCCATGGTGACAGGTCCCCAGGGGCAGACTCTAGACACCACCAAATTGCCGGTCCTTATAGCTCCAATGATGTGGGACTCATCTGAGGTTGGCTCAGTCTACACAGGCCACCACTTCCTCCCCTGCTCTTCCCAAGTGTGTCTTGTTCAGGACTATAAATTTGGGCCGAATTGACGCACCTTCAGAACATCCAGGTGATTTCCAGTAGAGGTCACAATGTGGATGGATTTGTGCTAATGTGGACGGATTGCAGCACGATAAGTCCTGGAAGCTTAGGGCTTACTGTACTATTCTCAACAGCCCATGTCCCCCATTAATTTTTTTATTTTTATCGTCCATTGGAAGTACCGTTGTAGGTTGTACTTGTGGTTTGAAAGAGGAAATTATACTGAGTGTGATGAATAAGTGGGCACGTTACTTCTGGCACCCACTAGGTTTGGGGCAAATAAATAAGGCCCCAAGACTGAACAATAATGGTCCTGTTTTAGATCTGCTTGGACGCCCTACAGAAAATTCTAAGTATTTTTTGGGGACTAAGCTGCAGCACACCAGAATATACACCAGGCTCACATTTTGTTCATTTTTTTTTTTCTTCTTGGTAACAGAAATCCACAAAAATGTTATCAGCCCCGATGAACATGAGATTAAGGCAGAAGACCTGCTCGGCAAGCATACAGATCTGAAGGAAAAACTCCGAAGCATAAACCAAGGATTTGAACGTCTTCGGAAAATAAGTCATGAAGGTTACAGCGGGGAAAGAGGTGCGTCCCTGTTATGTGTGCCTTACATCTCCAGCAAATGATGAAGGGAAAGTGGTCATCTTAAAGGGTACTTTGCTCTCTGAGAACCTTTTACAGTTTTCAGTATCTACATCAAAGCTGTAGTCAGTTTAAATACATTGAACTACCTGTCTTCTACTGATCCTGAGGCAAAGCTTGTGTTGTACTCCAGAGCGGAATTCATAATTCTGCTACAGCTTGTGATCCAACACTGTTCAGCTGCATTACTATAATCTTCATGGATGGTTCATTTTGCATTACTACCTAATGTAAAGAGTACAAAGTGAAAACTCTGTACAGACACTGAACTAGCAGGAGATGCTGGTTGATTTGAGTCAATGCGCTAGATTATATCTGTATGTTCCAGTGTTATATTTTGTCCCCTTTGGTCTTGTATTATTCAGAGTTCAATGAGCCAAGAGTAAATGACTTGTGGGACATGGCAAGGACTGCAAACTTCTCTCCCAGCGAATTGGATTCATTTAAGGTAAAGGAATATATGTAAACCCTGCTGGTCACAGGCTAAAATAAGACAACCATATATTATATCAAATATTTATTGTTATTATTGTTATTATTATTGTTGTTGTTGTTATAGAATATATATATATATTATATATAATATAATATAATAATTTTTTTTTTTTTAGGAAGAACTGAAACATTTTGAAACAAAGATTGAGAAGCATCAACATTATCAGAAGCAGCTAGAGATCTCCCATGAAAAACTGAAGCACATTGCAGAGACCGGGGACAAGGAGCATATCAAGAAAAGCAAAGAAAAGTATAACGCCCTCACCGATAAGATCAAGGAGCTTGGTTACAAGGTCTGCACGCTACTATTCCTGTATTTTTTTATTTCATAAATTTGCCATAATGGTGACCTGTGCAGAACAGGAAGCATCGGCCCATTATGAGGCTTGGTGGCCAAAGTGATAACTGCAAGGTTTCAGGACTTGATGATAATAATAATAATAATTGCATACATACCTTGAATGCTGCTCTATGATCTGAGAGGCAGGTCTGGGACACTCTAGAATCCAAAAGACCCGATCGGCACAGACCTATGACACTGTCTGCTCTAAATATAGATTGTTTTTCACCAACACACCAGATCACAGAGCAGCATTCAAGGTACTGCATGTATACAATGTTCATTTAATGGTAACTGGAATCTGGCAGTCGCTTGTGATTTGAGTAGAATAACAATTTACATGTATCTGTTCCCCTCCTGTGTAGGTAAAGAAGCATCTTCAAGACTTAACAAGTCGTGTTTCTAAGGATGGTCTCCCTCACAATGAACTGTGATAGAAGTGTAAGGACAGACATTACCATACACTAACATGAGTGTGCTGCCTGACCGCTTTACTGAGAGGACCTTGCTTTGGGATCACAGGATACATTCCCTTACAGATGTGCTCTTCATCTTTCATACATACCAGTATCAATTCCGTCAAAGCGTTCAGTCTGTCTAAATACATTTCTTCAGAATCATTATTCCAAATCATCTGACATTTATAGAGTTACAGGAAATTGTGATGCATTGGTAGCCACATTGTAGAGATCTTGAACTTCAGCCGTGTATACATGCTCCATGCTGCATTTTGTATTTTATTAAGTTGCCTTTAGAGATCGGACGATTATGATGATTAAATATTTTCTATGAAAAGTTTATATTTTTGGTATTGCTGTTGTACTGGCGTTACTCCCTGATCATCATGAGTTCAGCACTCGCTGCTCCTGCTCGGGGTGGTTGCCTTTTAGTATTTCTGTCTTTATAATAACTGCGGGTGTGTTGACCCAGACCCACTGCTCCATAGATCCCTCTGTGAGTTTGAGACATCAGACACACACGGTTGGACCAGGACTTATGACCATAATGCAGGTGCAGAACTGGGTCCACGTTATCCTCATATCCTATTTGCTCTGGACAAACCAATGGCAAGTGGTGTTAAAGGCTTGTAGGACCTTAGGAGTGTGTGGTCATGCAGGTTGCATCACATGTAACTGCTAAAGGGGTTTCTCTGGCCATTTACAGCTGAAAACTGCCCAGAATTCTACCCAGAAAAAAAAAAAAAAATATATATATATATATATATATATATATATATATATATACACACACACACACTTTGGCCATATGTCTTTCTCAACAGTGTAATGAGGGAAAACATATGGTGAAATGTGTCCTGTATCCAATATTAAGGGTATAAGATAAATATATGCCCAAAGTACATCACTGGTGAGTGCCGGGATTTTCTATCTCCACAATCATTGTGTATTTACACGCACATGCCCACTCTTCACATTACTGATTTAAATTAGCAGCTCAGGCTGTTTGATGAATCTGTCATATTCGGCAGATTATCATCCTGTGTAATAAAGACAATGATCAGACGAAGAAGCGATCCTCGGCTGATCATTGTCTTTTAAACATTTAAAAATCATCTGCTGCCGGCCGTTGCATTACTGTGTGTGATAGTGATGTACAGCTGATGGGAGGCTAAAGAGAAAAAAAAATTATACTTGCCTGTCCAGGCTCCCCCCAATGTCCTGCTGCCTTGTTCCTGTGTTTCGCACTCACTGAAGCCACCTGTGGCAATTCCGAACCTGTTTCTGAAGTGACAGCTGCTCAGCCAATCACTTCAGAGACTGAATCAGAAGACCCTGAGGCGGCTGCAGTAAGTGAAGAACACGGGAACAATGCTTGAAGACACTGGGGAAGCCTGGACAGGTAAGTACACCTCTAACAGCATATATTGCCCTCCCGTACGATAATTGAGCCGTGCATGGGCACTTACAGTGTAATGTCAGGCTTGTGTAAAACAGCCTTTAGTTCAGACCAACTATTAGTTGACTTGCACACGTTTGATTATATTATATAATAGTTTCTGGCCATGAGTACTAGTGCACTTGCAATAGTAAACATGGCCCCTTTTGCCAATTCTTCAGTGTCAGATGGTAGGTTTTATATTCCTCCTGACTAGAGATGAGTGCAACTTGAGCATGCTCGAGTCTGTCTGAACCAGAGCGTGTGGCAAGTTCTTCCTATTATTCTTATTCTTATTTTCTTATTTGTAGACATGTGCAGACCTTGGCCAACATGGCCATCTCTTACTGAACCAGGTGGAGATTGCTGGAGTACATCCTAAGGCAAGGTTCACACTATGAAAAAAAAACAATGGCCATATTTAATAACAGCGGCCATTGTTGTGCAAACAACTGCTGTTATTTCTCAAATAACAGCTGCAGTTTGCACAACAACGGCTGTTGTTATCAAATACGGACGTTGTTTTTACATAGTGTGAATCTAGCCTAATGGTGGATTTGTGAGCTCAGTCCTTATTTATATCACCCTTTTTGATCCAATAACCTTTCCCCTCTCTTTTTGCCATTTTGCCCCCTAAAACAACATGTCCCCACCTCTCCTGATGCCTCCAGAAACGAGGCCAGCGCCATTTCCAATTCCAGCCTTAGGGTCCTATTACAGGAAGCGATTTTTAACGACTAACGATAAACAATTGCAAACAAGATTGTTTATCATTAACCTGAAATCATTCACCATATTAACACAAAACGATGGTCGTTAGATACGATCGGTATTACGATCGTTATTGCGATCGTTTATTCCTTCTGATCTCAGGAAAACAATGGGTAATGTGCTATTAGGCTGGGTTCACACTGCATTTTTGAAAAAAATGGATGCATTTGTGTGCATCCGATTTTTCCATTGACTTCCATTGGAAAAAAAAACCTGATCACAAACGCATCAGTTTTTTTTTAACGGACACAAAAATAGTGTCCGCTAGGTTTTTGTGTCCGTAAAAAAAAAAAACTCATCCGTTTTGATCCGCTTTTTTTACAATGGAAGTCAATGGAAAAACTGATCAAAACGGATGCACACAAATGCATCCGTTTTTTGCAAAAAAAAAAAAAAAATTGCAAAAACGCAGTGTGAACCCAGCCTTACACTGAACGATTAGTGAAAAAATGCGGAACTTGAGCGAATGAACGTGGAATTACTGCGAACGATTAACGATAATTTTGCGCACGATAATTACTATTAACGATTATCGTTTAAATTCGAACGATATAGTGATTTTTCGCACGATAATCGTCCCGTGTAGTAGGGCCCTTACCATCCAATCCACCACAGTCTCCTTTTTATTGTTCCTTTCAGGCATAGCTGTCCTGTCATCTATGGAAAGGTGAGTGCTATAGGGGAATACCAATCCCTGGCTCCATCTGTAGAGACACCGCCATAACTAACTACTAGTTTCCATGTTATATTGTATTATATTCCTTATGATTACAGATATTGTAGTAGAACCATAGATGCAGCCTCCTATAATGCACATAGAAAGGCGTCAGTAAATAAACAGCATAAAAATCCACAAGCTCCTGCTGCTTCCATTCATCCTGAGTTCTTTGTACATCACTGACTATACACAGGGCGTCACAGCTCTAATCTGACAACACTGATTTTTTTTTTTTTTTTTAACTTCAGAAAGTATTGTTAAGATCTTATTTAGGCTAATAATAATAAGTGGGGCACTTAGATGCAAAGTATATAACTGGATTAGTAAGTGTGGCTGAATATTGAGTAGAATGGCTTCTGCTGTGGAGCTGGGTAAATGACAGTCCTCTAATACACAGCAATGGTTGGAATGGTTCAAGTCACAAGGAATTTTCTCATAATAAGGCACATGAGCCAAAATACAGTTCCTATGGCTTTTGTGCCAGCAGACGGAGGTTTCTGCACAATACATTCATTATTGTTAGGCCGCGGTGTGATGACAGATTTTCTGATGGGAATGTGAGTTTATCTTTGGCCTGTTGTTATAGTATAAGGAAGTATAATGCTTACCAGAATACCAGAGATTGTACAGATTTGTAATTTACTTCTATTTAAAAATCCTTCCAATACTTATCAGCTGCTGTATATCCTGCAGGAAGTGGTGTTTTTTTTTTTGTCTGACAGTGCTCTTTGCTGCCACCTTTGTCCATGTCAGGAACTGTCCAGAGCAGTAACTAATCCCTATAGGCAGTTCCTGACATGGACAGAGATGTCAGCAGAAAGCACTGTGTCAGACTGGAAAGAATACACCACTTCCTGCAGGACATACAGCAGCTGATAAGTATGGGAAGATTTTTAAAACAGTAGATTTGAAAGAAAAAGATTTTTGCTGGAGTACCCCATTAAATGCAATTCTGGAGCAAACCTTTAATGGGGCCTATTTGGTTTTTTTTTTTTTTTTAAACACAGCTACTTGCAAAAGCAGCCACCCTGCAGGTTGTGTGTGGTATTACAACTCGGCTCCATTCATTTCAATAGAACTAAACTGCAAAACCTACACCCAACCTGAGGACAAGAGAGGTGCTGTTTTTCAAAGCCTGGAAAACCCCTTTAAACTACATATATAACATAGTAAACTTTAGTTATGGTCTATAAAATCTTAGCCCGCACCCCAGTCAATAGCTTAGACCTGTGTTTCTCAATGCAATTTTCAAGGAAGCCCAGGGTTCTGGCAGAGAGACCATTCTGTCTGCCATGGAAATGATTGCACTGGAGACATTATAGACACACATTTTATAAGGCTGTGTTTACACACTGCATGTTCATTGTGTTACTGTAACATTTTATTGCAGTTCTGCATCATTTCATTGCGTTACTGGAATGAAACTCCGTGTGTGAACATGGTCCTAACCAACACCCCATAAGTTAAACAGATCCATCTTGCAGTTTTCTATGTGACCACTAGGCTTAAAGCTAAGTTACAACCTTCTGTTCCTTCTGTTATGATAAGAACAAGGCTGGTGGAAATTCATCTGTACAGAATTACTGGTAGCCCCAGTAGGTAGAAAAGAGAATAGGAACTTGGCCTACCTTTCCAGTCCTACTTTAGAATGAATGCAGGTCAGAGAGGTCACTGAGCCTGCTCACAAATGTCTCCCATACTAGGAAGAGAATCTGGAAATGTTAGGAAATTGTAACAGACTCTATAGCTTTGGCTGTGCAGGCATGATGGGATGATTGTAGTTTTGCAACAGCTGGAGGACCGCCAGTTTGACACTTGTGCTGTATAGTCAACTTAAAAGTTATATTTAAGGCTATGTTCACACTATGTTAGAACAATGGCCGTTCGTCAACCAACGGCTGCTGTCTTACATGTTCACCTGGCCGATACTGAAGTATCCAGCGGATGAACGGATGAACATTTTATTTTAATTGAAATGTGGGCGCATTTGGGTGTGCCTGTACTCCAGTTAACCATTGACCTTAATACAATGTACGGCCGCGAGAACGGTTATACATTGTTTAAGCAGACTGTCAGACGGAAATAATTGACAAGTGGCTGTTGTGCAATACACTGTGTGTAGTGGCCGCCATTCCCCATAGGATTCCACACAGTGTTTTTTTTTTTTTTTTTTTTTACAAGAACGGCCATTCTTATGAGCAGCAACAACGGCCGTTCTTGTAAAAAAAAAAAATACACTATGTCAGCATAAATTTTAGATAATAAAGAACAATTGTGCACCATCTTCAGCATTCACAGCCTACACCATAGATAGATAGAGAAAATAAAGAATATATCAGCAGCATCGATTGATAGTATTACATTACTGCTACACAGGGGATTGATGGGAAACCGTGGTGTAAGGAGCCTCTAACCATAAACATCGATTCAATGCAAACTGGTATCCAATACAATATCTGTGTTCCCTAGGTTCTCACAGGTTTCCTCAAGGCGGTATGCTATCCCATTACAGTCCATCAGGATTATTTACTTACAAATGAATAGAACTATTGGGAGTGTGGGATGGAGAATTTATAATGGCAGATTCAGGGGCCCAAACTCATATGAATTCTTCAACAATCTGCACAGAATGAAAAGTATAGTTGGATCATCAATGAAAGAGGATACAAAGTCAGGGCTTGTCTATTGTAGTATTGTCTATCTGAGTAGAGCATTAGAAGACTAAATAGTGGACCAGTCCTGGAGGGGACAGCAATGGGCTTGGTGATGGTTGAAGGTAAAGGCTATGCTGTGCAAAAGTGATGGTTATGCACACCCCTAATGCATATATTGCTGACATAGTCCTCATCTACTGCTACTGGTCACTATTAGAGATGAGTTCGCTCGAACCTGCAAAATCCCGATGTTCGATCATCTCTAGTCACCATTTCTAGTGCAACTCTAACTAGCAAGGTACAGATCTTGGGGACTGCCAGAATTCACCATACAGTCAAAAGTGAGTTGCAGTATTGAGCAGGATATACAAAAGGAACAGTACGTGAAATGAAGGACTGTTCTACTGGATGGGATTGGTTGGAGGCTATGATCCTCCATGTGAAGTAGGAAGTTTAGGAGTAGGATAGCAATTATACAAGGTTCAGGGACCTGAAGAATAGATGTCTGGAGGATCAGACTAAACACAAAGTTTGCTTGTAGTCTGTAACCGTAAAGAAGTGAATGCATAAGCTACAGTGCACATGGTAGATGTCAAGATCCTCTGGTCACCTGCTGAGATTCCCAACATTGTTCTTTTAGCTAGTACTCTCCTGCTCTGGTTATGGCTTGCACACCTGTAGCAACTTTGTAGTCTCCTAAAGGGAATGTATTAACAGAAAATCTGCTATTGCTTAAATCAAGTTTTTATAGTAAACATATTTTTAAAAATTTTTAGTTTTTTTCTACCGCATTTCCCCAAAAATAAGACAATGTCTTATATTTATTTTTGCTTCCAAAGATGCACTAGGTCTTATTTTTAGGGGATGTCTTATTTTGCCATAAAGAAGAATCCACATGTCACATGCACAGCAAGTACAGAGTGTACGGTATGGAGGCTTCCGGCCACCAGGGGGAGCTCACCACAGCACACTTGTACAGCACAGCAGGGACTGTGTACGGTATGGCAGCACGTGAAGGAATAACGGCAGACTGTATGCAGCTCTACATTTGGAAGTAGGGGACAGGCCTCTTGATGCCCTGCCTGCACATTTACAAGTGTCGGCCATGGGAGGGAACATCGGGGTTGGCGGCAGGTGATGGTCTTCATGTCCTACATGCAGCTCTGCAATGGACAGTGAAGGTAGGAGACAAGGGTGACGGACTAAAAAGAAGCACAGCTGCATGCTTCGGTGTTCTGTTCAGCGGTCATGCCTCCAAACAAAAATAAATTGCTAGGTCTTACTTTCGGGGAAGGACTTATGTTTAGCAATTCAGCAAAACCTCTACTAGGTCTTATTTTCAGGGGATGTCTTGTTTTCGGGGGGAAACAGGGTCATTTTCCACTTTACCATTTTAGGCTGGGTTCACACCAGGAGTGGATTAAAAACACAGAAAGGATCTGTTCACACAATGGTGAAATTGAGTGGATGGCCGCCATGTAATGGCAAATATTTGCTTTTATTTTAAAACAACGGCTGTTATATTGAAATAATGGCCGTTATTTACTGTTATATGGCGGCCATCCACTCAATTTCACCATTGTGTGAACAGATCCTTTCTGTGTATTCAATCCACTCCTGGTTTTGGTTGCAATATGAGGACCACAATATTGACTGAAATATACGTAGTGTGAACCCAGCCTAATTATCTTGTACTCTTTAGTCTGGTCACTAGTCCTAATATTCAGCAGAGACTTTCTGTTCTGTTTGTAGTGACGAGGAAGAGACTGCTGAACGGTGATAGATAGACAATGGACTATAGTCTCTCCCTTGCAGGTCACAGGTCACAAAAAGGTCTAGAGATGTTCCATTATCTGTCTCTAATCAGTAATGGCGCTATTACACACACAGATTTATCTGACAGATTCTTAAAGCCAAAGCCAGGAATGGATTTGCAAAGAGGAGAAATCTCAGTCTTTTCTTTATGACCTGTTCTCTGTTTATAGACTGTTCCTGGCTTTGGCTTCAATGATCTGTCAGATAATCTGTATGTGTAATAGGGTCCTAAGAAAAAAAAATATAGGTGATACATTCTCTTTAGCCTAGGTTCACACACAGTAAAATAAAAGAAAATACAGCCGTAATTTTGCATGCTGTATTTTCAATGTAATAATATGCTCTATTAGGCTATGTTCACACTATGCAAAAACAACAGCCGTAGTGTTGCAAACATTTGAAATAACGGCCATTGTTATGAAATACGACTGTTGTTTTTACATAGTGTGAACCTGGCCTTAAAGTGGATAATTGAACATAAGTGCAGTATAGTCTAGAAAAACAGCCGCAATTGAGTATGTGCATACAGTAAATAAAATGAACATGCTCATTATTTGCAAGAAACTGAAGCTTGTTTATTTTTTTTGCGTTATACTTTCACTTTAATATACAGCCGTATTATTTTACTGTGTGTGTGTGTGTGTGTGAACATAGCCTCAAAGGTACAATGTGCACTAAATGCACCTGACCTCAGCAAATGCAAACTGTATATTCTGGAAATTTTAATTGGTCGTAGCCATTTCTAAGAACGATACTCGACTAAGAATGTTCTCATGACATCAATCAACCATCAGTATGTAGAGAGAAATGATAAGTATTGAACGGAGGTAGGAAGCATATTAGGTAACAATTTTCAAAAATATACGGTAGATGAAAATGAAAAAGATCTCAAGAGAACAACCCCTAAACCCCATATATCATGTTGCATGACCAAAATCTGCAAAAACCGCATTTTGAGGACAGGCTCACATGCTGTATACATATTTAATCTTGGTATACACTATGTTAGGCTTAGAGAGTCCCCGTGTCATTTAGTAAGCGTGCACACTTCTCGGATATCTGTCACTGAAATTCCTGAAACATTTCCATATCTACTTGAGAAGCGCGCTGACAGCTCTTTCATGAAAATCAGCTGCCATTGAGGGTTGAAGGGATCATTACCGAAATTGTACGGGGAATACAAGCCTCGAAATTGCTTCAACTGGCTGGTAAACATTTTGTTGACTACGACATTGAATTGAATTTGCCCATGAACAGGATAATAAGCTTACAGTCACATATTTACTGCAGACTCTCTTGAGCTAAAGTTATGTACAAAAACAGCAAAAATTCTCTGTAACCAGGTGAGGATTTAAATACTAAAAACTTTTTCTACACATCAATGGTGGCAAAAACTATTCCTATATAATCTAGCTACAGTAATGGTCAAAAGCTCAAAATCCTGGTATCCAGTTCCTCTAATTACTTAAATTCTTGGTTCCTTCTCCTAAATAAGCATTGAAGGGGTATTCCAGGAAAATCAACTTTTCGCCTATCCACAGCATAGGGAAAGAGGAGAACATAGGGGGTCCAACCTCTGTACCCCCTGACTATCTCCGTATCAGGCCCCAGCTTCTCTATTATGAATAGAGCTGCAGGTACGGCACATGATCCGCTGTTCTATTACGGCACATCGCTCTTCTGGCATACCCGTCTCTTTCCATTGGCTCCATAGGAATGAATAGAGCTGCAGGTTACATGCCATACCTGTGACTCTATTTATAATACAGAAGCCGGGGCCCAATACAGAGATCGTCAGGGGGTACAGAGGTTGGGCCCCCGCAATCTCCTACTTTTCTCCTATCCACAGGATTAAAAAGTTATTTTTTCCTGGAATACCTCTTTAAGGCCATGTTCACACACTGTCTTTTTTTATTAAACTAACAGACCTTGTTTTCAGTCTTTAATGATTTCCATTGAAATCTATGGAAACAATGGCCGCTGTTCACACAATGCATAGAATAACGGCTGTTGTTTGCAGCGGTCATCAAATTAATGTTCAGTACATTTATTGGTGGTCATTATTTAGCAAACAATTGTTTAAGTTGTTCACACACGGGGGTTTTGCCCGTCCTTTTACCATCTTTACAACAAAATTTAATGGCACTTAAAAAAAGCCGTACTCAAAAGGGTGATGTACGCAGCCATCATTCACTCTAAACTTAAGTATTGTAGCAACTGCCATCATTGCAATGACAGGCGCTAAAATTTGTTAAACAATGGCCGTTATTTGGTACTCAAAATAAAGAATGTTATTATGAGTATCAGGTTGAAGATGAAATTGACATTGAAGGCCGTTTTGTGAACATAGCCTAAGACTAGTGTTGAGCGAACTTGACGAACATTTAAGTTTGTCTGAACACGAATGTTCAGCATGGGACTTCTGGAGGATGGAGAAGTTGGATGCAGCCCCAGGACTGCCAGGAAAACATGGAGATAGCCTATGGCCGTGTTCACACTGTGTCAGACATCAGCTGTTCTGTGACCCGGCCTTGTCACAGAACGGCCGGTGTCAGTACCGGCCAGATGATCTTTCTTTCTGTTGAATTGGGATGCGGGTGCATCTGTGTGCGCCCGCATACCCATTCCCCATTGAACACAATAAGGAGAGTCCGGCCAGAGCTGCAAACTCCATTGTGTGACCTGTCAGAGCTGTGTGGCGGCTATTCAATGAATAGCGGCCGCACAAAACTGACATCAGTTTTTGCTGCGGCCACTAGGGATCCTGCCTGGAGTGTATACTATGTGCGAATCGCTAGGGCTGCGCGCGGGAGGGGGGGTGGTGATGGCTGTCTGGGTGATCGCTAGATTGTCCGGGCAGCCCATAGCAGATAGCAGTGGTCTGCTGCCGCCACTCCCACTCTACGGGTGCATATTGCTGCTATCTAAGTAGTTTGTCTTTCAACATGTTGAAAGACGAACGACTGCAATGATCAACCGACATTGTTCATGTCAACTGATTGTTGTCTCCTATTACACATGACGATAATCGGCCGTAACGGCTGATATCTGGCCAATACGGCCAGTAATCGTTTTGTGTAATATCAAGGAAAGTAAACACAAGCCACTGTTGAACATGGTCACCTTTCCACTGAGCTCACTGAGAGGTGGGTGTCCCAGAGATGAGCTATGTCTCCTGCATATGTAAAATGTTTATAGGCAAAGAAAATACTGTACTCAAAAAAAAAAAAAGTTTCCAAAGTTATCCACAGCACTGTCCATCTAAAACCCAAAACCTAGCACAGCATCTAATAACTTTCCTGCTTGGGGCTTTATCACTGCAAATCTTACAGAGCTGTAATTATAAACCAGGATGATTCCCATAGCGCGGATTGCTGGCTGTAATTATAGTATTGTAATAAGGAACCACAGGTGGTTTCCATTGTGAAAAATCCAAAATATTATTCATCTGGTATTAAACACAACCTCCTATCGCTGGGAGGCGGCCACCATCATTATCGTTCCTCCAGATGCATTTAACCACATGTAGCCGTGGATGAATGAATCTAAATTCCTGTATTTTGCAATGATTCAAACACCATGGATATCATAATGAATTCTTGACATTAACTTATTAAACGAGAGCAATCTCATGAACAGCCAGGCCGGCACTGACAATAACCAGTGAATAAGGCATCGATACTCTGCAAGCTCACTTTAAGGCTTGTAGATGAACAGTTATGGATAGTGTTGGAAAAACTTGGCAAATATTGGAGTTCAGTCAAACCCAAACACTCAACACTTGACTCCTGGTGGCTGGAGAAGTTGGATGCAGCCCTAGGGCTGCCAAGAAAACATGGATTTGGCCTATGGCTGTAATCATGTTTTACAGGGCTCCCTAGGACAGCATCCAACTTCTCTAGGCAGCGGAAGTCAAATGCCAAGCTTTCGGGTCTGGTCGAATCCAAACATTCAGCAAGTCGCTTAATACTAGTTATCGGTCAAACCCCAGTACCTCAGGACAAATGATTACCTGTTAGAAGAACGAAAAGATCTGGAAAAAAAATCATCTTGTTGGATTCTTTCAACCTTGGCCAAGGGTCTACCAAACCTCATATACAGTAGACCACTGAATTATAAATGTATTCCCATGGGGGAACTCCTGAACATTTTTTTCCATTAGAAGACCATGGAAAACCTGCAGTGGTACCAAAAGAATGAAGCCTGGGCCAGAAAGAGAGAGGAAGCTGGAGAACACCCAACACTATGGACCAGATTGGGAGTGCAGGAGAGGAGCAGGCAGAAAGGGTCCATGAGTGATGAGCAGCAGTAGACGAGCAGGTAGGACCAGGACCAGACCACAAGTGGTGGGTAGAAGAACGCCACTGGGCAGCATCTGGCAACATTTCAAACCGTAAAAGAAAAGTTATTGTGTTTGGGTATGAAATGCTGGACAAAGTACAATACCAACATCAACTAGTGCTAACCCTATGGACACATGTATAGACCTGGACCAAGCAGGATGATTTTTATATCTAACTGGAGCAGCTCTTTAAAAGTAGCAAATATCACAATATAAAACTCTTACTAGAAATGTCAAGGGCAAGAAGCAATCAATTTTCTCCTCCGCCACTGATAAAATGCGCTGGTTCTGCTTGACGTGCTCTCTTAAATGAGGTTTCCGCACATTCACTATGACACCATAGTAACCGCTGCTTATCTGAGCCTCAGTATTCACTGATTAGAAGGCCAATATCTCACAATGTTATTGGCTGCATGTTATTTAAAGGATTTGGGAACATATTGGCCCCTTCCTTTACTTCTCCCCAACAAGAATCAGCGTGTTAGAAAATTTCAAGCCTGACTTGGACGAGGGTGACTTAACGTTCTGTTGCACATCTGTAGGATTTCGTAAACACTTAGAGGCTGCTCTAAATCCGCTCTTCGATAGCGAACTATATCATTGTCATGGATTCAAGATCCAAAGGGCTTTTACTTAGCATTACCTTTATAGCATCCACTTCAGACTGTCATAGAGTAGACAGAGCAAAAATGGTTTCTATGAAGTCTGAGAAAAGTCACAGGTGGTTTCTTAGCCTCTTGGCTTAAAGGTAATCAATCTCCATTAGGATTTTTCGGTCCCAAATTCAAATATCTTCAATGGGGTTGTCAAGAAAAAAAAATAGTTTAATATGGCTGGGATTGGTGTAAAAGTAAAAAAATAAGTCATACTCACCTCCTCCAATCCCTTGTACCTAACAGTCTGACACTTCATTCCCACTCATCACCATTTCTTGGTTCCTGTGATACAAAGACCACCTCTCTCAGCCAGTCACTGGCCACTGTGGTTTCTTTCTGATGTTCTTTAGACTCCTATTTCTAGTGAGAAATAATGCTAATGCAGGATATGGGTATTGTCACCTCCTCCTGGATGATTTTATTTTCTTCATAAGTGTAGATTGGAGCTATTTTGCTTTACATGGTACTCCCCCCCATCCTCCAACTTATAAACATCCAAGAATTACCCATAAAAAAAAAAACAATAATCCAATAGGCCGTCCTTAAAGCTCTAAACTCTGTTCTCCAAAAGTCATTTTCCCGCACCCTCTCCCGGCACACAGGAATTGCCTTCAGACGTTAGACAACTTGAACACCTGTGTTCTCACCTTTTAAACCCCTTTCCCTAGAGGTTACAATTAGAGATGAGCGAACCTCGAGCATGCTCGAGTCCATCCGAACCCAAACTTTCACCATTTGATTAGCGGTGGCTGCTGAAGTTGGATAAAGCCCCAAGGCTGTGTGGAAAACATGGATATAGTCATTGGCTGTATCCACCTTTTCCAGACAACCTTAGAGCTTTATCCAAGTTCAGCAGCCCCCGCTAATCAAATGCCAAACATTCGGGTTCGGATGGACTCGAACCCGAACCCGGCTCGCTCATCTCTAGTTACAATATCTTATTCCAAAATGGGGCTCACCAATGCCACCTGACTAAAAACGAAAACCAGTTCCAGGGAGTCCAAAAGCTACTAGGTTTCCTTTTTCCACCTACGGGACCATTCTAGCCACTCCAACTTCTATCACCCCCCACTGGCCGCACAGCTGCCGTGACAAGCAGAAAGGAGTCCTTTTGCAAACTGGTTGGTCCACAATCCCACGTGGACAGTGTGACTGGCAGCAAAAGGAGTCAGACCGCATCCAAGTGGAAAATTCTTCAGACTTTATTGAAGGAGCAAGGATACAGATACAACGTGTTGGCTTGCCTTGAGCCCTTGTCAAGTATGCATACTTGACAAAGGCTCATTGTGAGACAAAACTTTGGATCTGTATCCTTGCTCCTTCGATAAAGTCTGAAGAATTTTCCACTTGGATGCGGTCTGACTCCTTTTGCTGCCAGTCACATTGTCCACGTGGAATTGTGGACCAAGCAGTGTGCATCCTATTATTGCATCTTTGGGACTATTGGTGCTATTGGATTTGCCTTCATTCTAGCTGAAACAACAAGTCAAGCCCAATATACCCACTCAGTCAAGATTAAGACCACCAAAATCCCACAAAAAACACCAACATGAGGCAACTGTGCTCATTACAACCCCATATTTAAAAATAAATTGTGCCAAGAAGGGAGGGTGGGTGGGACACTGCTACTCTGGGGTCTGTGACCTCAAAATGGCTGCAGATATCCTTATGCAGATAACATGAATCATAGCCCCACCACCACCAACCTTCACCTACTCCCAGCGAGTCACTCCCACCTACTTCTTTTGCCTGAACCATTTTTCCTCTCAACCCATCAGTCCTGCCTCCGCATCACCCATGCACAGCCAGATGCTGAAGCATTGGCCAATGTTGTCACGTTCACTACTGCAACATTGAGAGGAGACGCCATAGAAGGCTGAGTTTGGTGCTAGAACAAAGCAGTGCATAGTGACTGCATATAGGATCAGAAGGGCTTATTGAGAGTGCACTCAGCAACTAGGCCTGAGTGCAGTCCTGGTGCCAGTGGGCCTCCGGATGAGGCAGAGAGTGTAGCTGAACAGCAAGGGTCAAGGAAAGCCCCTATGAAACAAGCCAGATTGCTATTTCTTATATCGTTGAGGTATTCATGGTCATCAGATTTGTGTTGTTTCTTTTTGTAGAGTAATGTGCCATCCATTGTTACATTGCAATTTTTTACATATAGAAAATGCAAAGTTTCAACCAATGAGGACGCATATAGGTCTTTGACAAGCATTGACTTACACGCTATCTCATAAGTCGAAATTTGCATTTACGATAATTGCATAATATAATGTCTTCATAGACCTTGTTTCACACTGTTCTCAAGAAAACTAAAGACTAGCAGAGACAGGAGGATCACGGAGGTCGAACTAGAGTCCCTAGATGCAATGCTCGGATCCCCATATATACCCCATGTTGCCATGAAATGGGGTACATCACTGTGTATTTTCCGAAGGTCGTGTGATGTTCCCACGGGTTCATGGTCTGTAAATAATAAAGAATTTTGTATCATTAAACAAAGCAGAGATTGTGTAAACAATAAAAAATGATATACAAAGTATATTAGAACATTGCGTACCATATCACACAATAAGCCTTATTTGCTGAACCCGTAATAGCCCTTTAATGCTATTTATAATAAAACTCAGCTTGGCAGAATCTAGTTATGTAAATCCTATTCCTTGCTATGAGATTGATCCATTGATTTCATATACTGGAATTTTCAGCAGCTCTGAAATGTTTTACAGAATGTGTCAGAGATGCAAAGTCAAACAGCCCAGCTATCTGCTGATATAATCCTGTATGCTAAAGGATTTCAGCAATTACTCAGGGTGGTATTGGTGGATTGCACTATACTTTAAAGAACATTTCATTGAAAGTCAGCAAATATGGAAAGAAAAATAGAATACTAATAAAGTATACTGTACATTCTCATAATATTGAAGGGTATAGTGTGCAACCCAACACATGTAAACTAAAGCTATTAACATAAAGCAACTTTGCGAATAGAAATGTATAAACCCGAACCATCAGTATTTGAGTCCCGCTGACTGTCTGCTCCTTGGGGAAATTGGAGACAGCCCGAGTCCCACCAGGAAAACATACATACAGCCTAGGGCCACCTTTCCCTCGGACTGGGAAGACAGCAGGATTCAAATGCCGATGGTTCTCTATTTGCAAACAGTCGTGATTGAATAATCCAACACCTTGTGTCCACAGCTCAAAGGCACACCAGATATTTTCCAAAGACAGGACATACAAAAAAAAAAATAGGTCCTGCTTACTTATTCACAGTAGTAAACTTTAAGAAGTAGCAGCAGCATGGAGAACATTATGCATGGAAAGCAGTACTGAAAAGTGTAAGCTGTGAATCCAGCTCTGTAGTATCAGCCTGCTGCCTTTTAACTCAATGGCGCTTTGTGCCGCTCCTCGCTGGGTATCGGGAAACACTGGTTCCAGTCCAGAAACTTTCCCCAGTGTCCCTGCAGGCTGATAAACTGACTGCTGAGATAACTAGACCATTCGCTTCATTATTACTGTAAATTTGCTCATCTCTAGCACCATTTATTTATGCACAGTTGTACATATTGATAGCACTACTCCACTCCATCTTATTGCTAACCTATAGATGGGGATAGAGGGGGCACATGGAGTACAGTATCAGTCTACACATAGGATTTTTAAGGAGACATGGCGACTCATTAATCTGCACAGGATACAGAAACAAATTAATTTTGGAAGGAAGTGCCTTTAAGTGTAAACACTTTGTAGAATATTTTTGACAATAAGCTGTCATATGTATATACAGAGTAGCATTATTTTTTGTCAGCAAGTAGTAGGTGGACACTAGATCCTAAAATCTTTACCATACACAGCACACACAAATAATAGGTTCTGCTTTCCTATCTTTTAGTAGAAAACCCTAAGAAGTAGCAGCAGCATGGAGAACATTCTAGAGCAGTACTTAGAATTTTAAGCTGTGAATTCCACTCTGTAGTGAGGAAGCAAGCCAGCAGTCTCACTGTCTGTGAACAAAGAAGGAAGATAAGGGGTGGGGTTAAAGGAGCCCGATTAGCGGAAAAGGAGACATTTCTCTGTGATTCAATTGTGCTAATGACCTACAGTATGCAGAGTTGTGTATATTGATAAAACTTCAGTTTTTGTATGCTTACAGTGACACAATACAATAGTTAGCTGCTAAAATAAGCACGCCCTTTTTGTGTGACTCCTCTTTTCTCCTATCTAAATCTAACAGGGAGGAATGTTCAATGGCAATAAGTGGTTGCAGTCACACCCAAGGCGTATACTTAAAGGGGTACTCTGGTTAAAAAAAAATAATAATCATTTGGCATCAGAAAGTTATACAGATTTGTAAATCACTTCCCTTTAAAAATCTTAAGTCTTCCAAGCAAATCCCCATAGAAAACCTCTCCTGCTTTGGACAGTTCCTGTCATGGACAGAGGTGGCAGCAGAGAGCACTGTGTCATACAGGAAAGAAAACACCACTTCCTGCAGGACATACAGCAGCTGATATGTAATTTACATATAATATAACATTCTGACACCAATTGATTTGAAAAAAATTTTTTTCACCAGAGTACCCCTTTAAGGTGGCTCAAATGCCCCTCTGTATGTAAGGGCTCGTTCACACTGAGCAAAAGCAGCTGAATTTCTGCGCTGAATCAGCGCTGAAATTTCAGCCATTAAAATAGGTGCAGAGCTAATTTCCATTGTGTTGAATGGAAATTCTGCTCTGCAGTTCACACAGTGGAATTTCCGCACTGAACGTTCCGCGGCTAATCCGCTGTCCGCCAGAAGAATGAACATGTTCATTCTTCCGCTAGCGGAAGCCTATACAAACCAATGGGGCTCTGATTTTCTGTTTCAGCGCTGAATACGCGCGTATTCAGCGCTTAATACAAGCGCAATACAAGCGGAAATTACGCGCTGAATCAGCGCGGAAATGGGGAAAAAATGGGGGGGGGGATTCTAGTATATATTCTGGTATAGTCTAGTTTACTCGCCAAATACTCGCTGAATTTCAGCGCTGAATGCATGCGGAATCAGCGCGGATTCCTCGAGTATTCCGCGCTGAATTTGTCAAGAGCTGATTACGAGCTGAACACTTTCCTAGCGGAATACGCAGGGATTCTGCTTACATTCTGCTTATATTCTGCTCGGAATTCAGCGTCAGTTGATTTAAGGCGGAAATATTTCCTCGCGTAATCCGCCCCTTTTGCTCTGTGTGAACGTAGCCTTACACGATGGCATTATTGTAAGTTGTACATGATAGGCGGCGCAAGGTGGGTCTTGGAAGCTAAAATAAGATTATATTATGTTATTAACATTAAAGACTCCAAAAAAACATCTTTTATTTGGGGGTTGCCCTAAAACCCACCAATTTCCCATCTGGTGTGTGGGATTCCATGCTCAGGATACGTTGGTCTAAGATCAAGGAAAGACTGTGTTTTACCAAGCATATTTATTCTCTCCGGCAGCTCACGGAGGAATATACAAGGAGGCTAATGCAGCAGAATAGCGCTGGCTTGTTACCGAATGTTTGTTATCATACATTGGAGGAAAGTGTGCTCATCTGATACAAAGGGCCATTGTTCACATTTTCTTATTCTTTCTCTAAGATGATTCCTCTATTTGCATGGGAAGCAGGTTCCAGCATCATCGCTCTGGCACAAATGACTTCTTTTCACAGAACATGGAGCTACTTTATAATATTGTCTAATATTCATGATTCCGGCAGATTGCTTTATAGCCTCAAAGCGTCCTGACAGGACAGATACCATGGCACATTCATCAGGAAGGGCCCCTTAGAAGCATTACACATTCCTATCCACAAATCAATTTACTCTTATTACCTTTCCATAGAATAGAGAGTATATGAAAGCTGTACAGTATAGCCTTCTATATGCATTCTGCTCCCAGCTCTCGATAAATAATGGGTGGCAAAGCCATGGTACATGCAATAACGGAGGTGTAACCTGAATCTCTTGGGCCTCAATGAAAAATCCTTAAAGGTAATCTGTTAGTACCCGGACTGGACCCGAGGGGTTGACAGTGTAGTGTAGTGGCTGTCCCCTTGTGAGCATGGTACATTTAGTGAATGTGTCCGTACAATACAGTCTGAGCAATCTTGAGTCTGCTAATGTAATCAAGAGTCAAAGAGGAGTGGTGGCCTGGCACTTGTGCCACTACTCCCTCCTCCCTCTTTTTCATGGATATTTACTGTAGGGCGGTCTCCTACCTGATGTTGTTATTGCATGTGCCTCTGATCTCCCAGGCTGCATGATCCTGACATCGCTGTTCACACAGTGGATCTGCTGAACCTCCACAAGCGATGGTGGTAAGCTGCACCAGGGAGCAGAGTCTAAGGGGCTGCTGGTCTTCACCAGAGCCTGCCGCAAATGGGGTGGATTTGCTGCGGCAGGTGACCTCCATGTCGCTACCCCCTGGAGCGACTTGCTTGTGTAGGGGCAAGTTGCGGCGAGGTACAGGAACGTGAGGCAACAATGTGGTCGGGGACAGGTCAGGGCAGGCGACAGACAGGAACGTAGTGAAGGACACTGTAATGAGACTTGGGACAAGGAACGCTTTCTGTGTTAGGCTAAGAGCATTAAAGATCCGCCAACATGGAGCAGGAAGGGGCAGACTTTATTGGGAGGCAGGGAAAGTGATAACCAATATGTCTTAAAGGGCATTGGCCCTTTAAGACATAGAAGAGTGGGCAGACCAGGTGCCTGAAGCAGAAGTAAAGACAGGGACCGGAGCTCGAGCGGGGACAGAAGGAGCGCTGCAGCTGGGGAGCGAGGTGAGTGAGTGGGCAGGAGCACGGACCTCACGCGCGGCCGTGACACAAGTCTAGTGAATGGGGACACTCACTTGTACCTCATTTCCCTGCAGTGCGACCCCAGGGATAATGAAACATTACACAATTAAAGAGAGGTCTAGCAGCCATTTATAAATATGGGACCCACCATATTAAAATGGATAAACTATAGTACGAAAAAGTTTTCTGTAGCCAAGATCTCCTTTAACTCTTCCTTCTTGTTTCTTGTAATGGGCTTGTTAAAGATTGTTCATTTATTCATTTTATTTATTTATTCCGGTTTTTTATACCACTTATAAAGATGAGTTAACCTTTGGCTCTCCAGATGGTGCTGTACTGCAAATTCTGCTTAGTTACCAAAAAATGAGGCCAATACTGTATGTAAACACAAGGGCAGCACGGGCACAGAATGCTTTGTATCCACAAATAATAGAAAAGCTATTATAATAGAAAAAACAATAGAAAAGTTATAACATGATAACTAGACTAAGAAAGATAAACTGTTTATATGGAATTAAATATGATACAATACCAGCACCTACAGGAACCTGAAGGAAATGATACCTGGATAGGTTGTCCCATGAATATACAGGATATTGATATATTTTGATTCTCTCTTTGAAAATCCAACTAATGCGTCCATTGCTATAGGGTCACACATGCTCAGTAGACCAGTCAAGCTGCCCAACCCCCTTGTTATGAATAGCAGGAATCTTCCTACTATTCTATCTTTGTCTGTCAGTATGTTGCTATGCAGCAGTCTAACACCTGACTGATTAATTGTTCTGGATCAGACAACCTTGACTGGATAGTTTAGAGTGGAGCTTCTGATTGCTTTTCTTCAGATATTCCTAGCTTGTGCAGTTCTATGTGTATTGTACAATATACTTTGTGTGGGGGTGGGGTA
This sequence comes from Dendropsophus ebraccatus, assembly GCF_027789765.1. Classification (NCBI taxonomy): domain Eukaryota; kingdom Metazoa; phylum Chordata; class Amphibia; order Anura; family Hylidae; genus Dendropsophus; species Dendropsophus ebraccatus. Next base: position 38,184,450 of record NC_091460.1, on the reverse strand, counting down.
TGATTAACACGCCTGATGTACGCCAGGAAAAAGGCTCCAAAAATCTGCACCTTTTCCCCCAACATATGCCCTGCTTGCCTTGTGGGTGGGCAGGGGGGTACAGCAAGGCAGGGAGCAAGTGTAAATTTCTGTGTTTGCCTTGCAACAGGCCTAGGTCTGCTGGGTTTGAAAGGCATGTGCCTCTAATCTGGCAGGGTGTATGGGGGTGGGGCATTATGTAGGCCGCTGTATCGGAATGCCAGTCTTTGCCTTTACTATGTCCCGTTCTAGTTTAGTTTTGTTGTAGTATATGCAGCCGAATATTTATTCGTTTACTGTAATCTAAGTGTAATATTGGTTTGTGAGACAACACCTTTATCCTTCTTTCTATTCATCGTCTGTCCAATTGATATCATTTTAGCTACAAAAGATCAACAATCATAATTGTGTCAGTAAAATTTTATTGGATTTATCAGTAATAATGAAAGATGGAAATCAATGTCATTACCATATTCTTATTTTAAGTTACCTAACAGTCCACAACTGCTGTTCACTAGAAGACATGTTATAGAGCGGCAGGAGATGAACACATTTCCCTTACGTGGATCGCCACAAGCACCTGATTCGACTGATTTACAAAATTTTTACATGTGTTACATTTAAGTGTTTTACGAATTTGCATGTAAATGACCATAAAACAAATATATATTGTGTCGTAAATGTGCAAATTAAAATAGAAAACAAAAATAAAACACAAAAAGTATTTTAAATATTACACACATTTCATACATATCCCATTTTGGGATTTTATTTGCGCAAAAAAACTTCTACTTTTTAGAGTTTTATATATAGTAATATTACATTCCTTATATCACAGTAATATAATATGTGAGTATTATTTACATACATGCATACAGGACTGCAACACAGTAGAAAGCCCTTGTTCTCCTGTGTTCAACAATACAAAGGCATGTATAGGTCAAAAACAACTGATAAAAATGTACTAAATACCGATACTGTACATAAATGCCCCAGGAAATATGACATTAAAGGAAAACTCCAGTCACGACATGATGTGACCTGTATGCCCCCCATGACTGAGATTGAAAACTGAAAACTGAAAATGCAAAAATATCACATAAAACACAAATGTCACCTGAAGCTCCAGGGCCCCAATGCACAGGGAGCCCAATATACAGTGTGCCATTTATAATACTAATAGCTTCCTACTAGAGATGAGCGAACCGGGTTCGGGTTCGAGTCGATCCGAACCCAAACGTTAGGTATTTGATTAGCTGGAGCTGCTGAACTTGGATAAAGCTCTAAGGTTGTCTGGAAAACATGGATACAGCCAATGACTATATCCATGTTTTCCACATAGCCTTAGGGCTTTATCCAACTTCAGCAGCCACCGCTAATCAAATGCCGAAAGTTCGGGTTCGGATGGACTCGAGCATGCTCCAGGTTCTCTCTACTTCCTACATGGCAAAGAGGTCTTTAGACTATCTCAGGCACCACTAACACTAAAGGCTGTCATACACTTTAGTCAGAAGTTGGCCAAATCAACTTTCGCAGGACTGGCCAACTATCTAAAAGCGTATAGACGGGGCCTCCTGACTCTAACAGATGAAGTCAGAGAAGATATCGGATGGGCATGTTGGATGTTAAGGTTCTTTTAGGTGGCCCGATATGGGGTCATCTATAGAAGCAAATAAGGGAGATCAGCTCTCATTTGTAGTGCCTTCACAGCCTCAGAATCGATCACCGATAGTGCTATATTTTAGCGCAGCACAAGGATAGGGCGTTTTTCTGCTACAATGTGTGTCTTGACATTCTCTTCTAGTTGCTACAGGAATCCATACTACGGTATGTGATGGAGCATGCATCATTAGGGTGAAGGCGTTACACCCTGCCCCTGGTGCCTAAAGATGCCTCATATAAACCCACCAGTATACTGGCATATCTATAGTAAGCAACTGTACCAAATCTGCCAGAATTGTCAAGGGTATCGTCCCATAAATGCTCCCTCTATCCACCAAACTATGATGGTATTTTAATTGTTTTCCCTAAATAAAAGAATAGACAACCCAACAGCTAATGGCTGACATAACTCTCTTTCATCCTGGCTCCTCTTTGGTTCCTGCTGCAGCTACATACAATGTTTAGATCCCGGCCATCTGTAGCAAAATGGGATGTAGAGGTGCTGGAGATGCTGAAGAGAAGCCGGGAGTGAAGAGAGATAAATAGAGGGATTTACCTGTCTGGGGTCTGAGTTATAGGGTTTGGTCTTGGAATTATAGGGTCTGCTATGGTATCTGAATTATGGAGTTTGAGGTTTGAATTGTGTGGTCTGGTCTAGGGTGTTATTTATGGGGTCTGGTCTGGATTTTAATCTTGGGGTCTGGGATTTGAATTGAGGGATATAAACTGAGATCTGAATTATGGGGCTTGGAACTAGTATTATGGGGTTACCTCTGGGGTTTGAATTCTGGGTTCTGGTCTGGGGTTTGAGTTATGAGGACTAAATTATTAGGCCTGGGCTTTAAATTATGGGGTTTGGTCTGGGCATGAGTTATAAGGTCTGGGTTTTAAATTATGAGGTCTGCTCTGGGGTCCAAACAATGGGTCTTAAGTATGAACTTTGAGGTCTGGATTGAAAAAAAAGGTTGGTTAATCAGGCCTTATAAAAATTTACCTTGCAAGTGGCATCTAAGATTGCTATTGTGGGCAATCCCTTCTCTCTTTTGCATCCTCACCTTAAAGAGACCCCATCTCAGAGTAGCATAAACTAGTGACAGAAAAGCTGAACAGAATGATGTATCACTTACATTGTTCTGTGCAGCTGATTCCGAATAACATGGACATGATGTAGTCCTCTCCATTATGTGCGTGAGCCCAGTAGTCCTGGATATTCATGAGAAACAGAAAACTCCACCCACCAGCTGCTGATTGGCAGTTATCTATCCATGCTGTGTATAAGCAGTCAACTGTCAATCAGCAGCTGTAGGGCAGGCGGAAGGGTGTGGCACAAATCCTATTCTCCTGCATATTAGGAAAACGGCTAAGCAGAATGATGTAAATAATACACCGATCTATTCAGCATTTCTGTCACTAGTTTATGCTGTCCCTATTAAAGACAGAATAAACGTAGTGACACATTCCCTTTAATGACTTTATAGTGATGGCAGAATACAGAAAATATTGAGAAGTATTGTATGTGTTCTTTTGTAATAGAATTTGTGTTGTCATGTGTACACACTCAAAGCCAAGGTATCCTTAGAAAAAATGTTCATATATTGGCACAAGTTGGTGCCATTACCGATTTTGCATTGGAGCCCAGGAGCTTCAGGTTAGACCTCTTGGTATAAATACAGTATAAACAGCCTTACATCTATGTATATGAGGCCTTACATCAGGAATGGGAAACTTTCGTCCCCCTCTAGATGCTGCAAAACTACAATTCCTATCATGCCTGGACAGCCAAAGCTAAAGCTTTGGCTGTCCAAGCATGACGGGAATTGTAATTTTGCAATAGCTGGAGAGCTGAAGGTTAACCATCCCTGCCTTACAGCCACAATGTACTGAGCCCGTAAATCCTATATAATAATCGATTTCCAGTTTTGACTGGAATTTTCCTTTATTAAAATCAGCAAAACTGACATCATTTGATTTTCGCTTTAATAGTCCTATGTGTAAGACAAAAACTGAGGAGGTATGTTGCAGAAACCTTCATGTATAAAATGATATGCAAATAAAATTAAATAATAATAATAATAATAATACATGGTGACAGGAACAAATAAATACCTAGATATCCTACACGTACAAAACTTATGTGAATATACAAGTATTTATAGATAATTTTTGCTTCATTCCATCTCAGGATTTAAAGGGCACTTACTATGACCAGACACTTCAGACTGTTATGTCTCCAAGAGGGAATATCAGTTTTGGAATGACCCCTGTGCCATCGAGCAACATGTAATTCCGTTCTTTTAATAAGTCACACTGGGCCGACCATCAATAAGTTCCAGTAGTTCATCAGGCCCAGTGGACCCTTTAAAGAGCCGCCAGCCCCTTTAACTCTCACGCCTAAATGGATCATTGCTGATTTCCTTTCCTTTTCTGCTCCAGCTCCTGTAAACGTTCTTCTCTGGACTGAGCGTGCTGGGACCCCACTTTGTGTGCCGTCTCTGTAGCGGCAATGTCTATCTGAGCGTATCTGGTGGCGCCTCCTCCTGGAGAGAAAAAAAATTGCAAACCTTTGTTAGTCCGTGGGTGTTACTGTATTTTAATATGCAGATATTTCATGGCAACAAGGTTCTTATGGAAATGATGACATCTGTCAGGAGCTGTTAGGAGGAAAGTTAAAGGATATGATGATGTCACATGTCAAATTTTAAGGAGATGTGTGAGAATAGAAAAACCTTTTTTTTTTTAATTGATAAACAGCTCCACTTTAATCTGCAGGTTGACTTTGGTATTACATTCACCCTTTCTTTCTTTCTTTTCGTTCACCCCTATATCCTACCCAGCGATCTACTTACCCAGAGATTTTGGGTTTGCCTTGGCCCACTTTGTTCTGGATAGTCTAAAAATCTGATGTTATGACCCATAAAATGCTTAGTATACAGTCAATAATTACTGAATATTACAGAATTCAGAGGGGTATTTATTTATAATAAGGATAGGGCAGATCATGATAGTCCTCCATACAAAAACTTTGGTCATCATTATCTATTGGAATCATAAGTGTCACTGTAACATAAAAAAACAGCAACCCTTCCCCACAAAAAATTCTGGATACTGAGTGTTGAGAGATAACTAAATGCTTCTCTCTGCTCATTCTAGTGATTGATGAGAGTTTCAGCATCCCAACAGAAAAAAAAGTGATATGTCTCTATTGAGCAGGTTGTCCAGACTAAACAGACTGATGGCCTATCTATAGGATAGGTCATCAGTCACTGATTGCTGTTCAATGCCCACATTATAAAGCGAAGGATGCTAGAGGTGGCTAGCTCCATTCACTGTGTAGTGGTGGTGGCCTGTAACTGCAGCTCAGTTCCCCGTCAAGTGAATGGCAGCTGAGCTACAGTAACCAGATCTGGCCACTACACAGTAAACAGAGCTTTTACTCTTCTCAGTGCCCATTTACTAAAACTTTACACATTAAAATAGCAGTGAGCGGACTAGCCAAACTGTTCAAGTTTGACAACGTTCTCCAAACCTGAACACTCGGCATTTGACTCCTGATAGCTAAAGAAGTTGGATGGTGCCCTAGGGCTGCTAGGAAAACAGGAATAAAGCCTATGGGCCCTATTCCACCGGACGATTATCGTTCGCATATGATTAACGATCTCAAACGACCGCTATTGCGAAAGACCTAAAAATGTTCACTGATTTTCATGGAACGATAATCGTTACTTATGATCGTATTTGCGATAGTTTTTTCTTCGATATTGCGTTCGTATCTACTGCTAACGACCGAACGACGTCTTATTCAATGCGAACAATTTGCGAACGTTTTGCGAACGAGCAACAATAAATATAGGTCCAGGTCTTATTTCTCGTTCAGTCGTTAATCGTTAACTGCATTTTAACCGAACGATTATCGTTTAGACTCGAGCGATTTAACGATAATCTGAGCGATAATCGTCCAGTGGAATAGGGCCCTATGGCCTTTGGCTATATCTATGTTTTCCAGGACTCCCTAGTGAAGCATTCAACTTCTCTAGCCACTGGAAGTCAAATTTTGAACGTTCGGGTTCGGAAAATGTTGCCCAACCCAAAAAGTTTGGCAAGAACATTCATCACTAATTGTAAGCAATTACTAGATTGTTCTTGCAACCCTTAAACTTTATCATAGTTGGCTTCACATCTCCTGTTTATACAGCTAAAAAAGATGATATGGCTCCACAATCATTTGCACCTTGTTCTGTGTTTTGGACCCACTCCTGGTTTTGGTAAAAGTACTGACCAAAATTTCCTGAGTGAACACAGCCTCAATGTGTAGATTCTAAGATGATCTGTAAACAATATCTACTAAAACTCATCAGCTGCAGACAACAGAGAATATATAGCAAAATTTGTGAAGATGCTGTTTCTATCTGCCTGCGGGTTGAAAGTAAAGAAAGGGGGGAGGGGGAGTAAGAGATTCTCATTTTATATCTTGAAGTACTGTATATTGGATACAGAACAATTCTTTAGGGTAAAACTTTAATAAATGCTTATTTTGCAGCAGAAGGTTACAAACCAAAATCAATAGCAGTAATTTAGAATCCTCAAAATCTTCTGCAGGGAAAAATTTGTTTTTTAGATACTCGCCTTATAGCTTCAGAGTTGGAATAAGAAAGCTATGGCACTGTGTTTCCACAAATAGTCTGTCCTAGATCTGTATACAATAGTACATGACCTAATGCAAACAGCTATGCCCCCTGGAGGTGGCAAGCAGTGAAGGTTCTAGATTTTTTTTTTTTTTGTTGCTTACTAAATTATTGGGGCACTTTATTAAAGTGTCACTGTCATTTGAAAAAACTTTTGACATGTCATCGTGTTCAGACCCATACCGATCATGAGTATAAGCCGGGAGAAGACTGGGCTAAGTGTGGTCCTCTCCTGTCACATGATCACATGGTGGGGGCTGTAGCGCAGTCCTCTCCCGATCGGTACAGGTCTGAACACTCAGAACCGGACTGATCAAAACTTTTGACATGTCTCTACTATACCATAAAGAAAGGATCCAACAGCACCAGAGAAATTGTTAGAGATGCCTTATTTCATAGAAGGAATAAGACGCACCCTAGATGGACTTCATCCCTGAAGGAGCCCATGTGACATAAAGAGGAAAGTAATCCGACAGCATCCAGATCAGTGGAATTTACATAGTGATATACACAAGGGCAACGTTTTGACTCCTTGAGGTTTTATCGAGCCTTAGCTTGACAAAGCCTTGATAAAAACCCCAAGGGGTCGAAACGTTGCCCTTGTGTGTGTCACTTGAATACATTTTACTGATCTTGATGCTACTGGATGCTGTCAGATTACTTTAAAGTTGAGGACATGTCAAAAGTTTTTTCAAACGTCAATGCCATGTAACGTTTCATGTTCTGTCTCAGACCAGCAGTGGCCAGACACCGGGGACCACAGCCCCGGAATAAGGGAGGCGGCGCTGGAGCCTGGGAGGTAAGTGGGTGTTATTCTTTTCACCCACCTCTTCCCCAGGGATCCGAGAAAAAGGAATTCTGGCCGGAGTACCCCTTTAAGTGGGTTGTCTAGGATTAGAAGGAAGTTTCAAAGTTTCTACAAACAGCGATAGTTTCAAAAACTCACATTAGTAGAGAGTTTAAACTTCTAAAAAAAAAAAAGCTCTAAACTTGAAGAAGATAAATGGATGTTGATGAAGCCCTTCTTCCCCATAGATAGGAGGTTCTCCGCTTCTCCCAAACCTTAGTTAATTTCCGTTCGCTCACTGGTGCCTTGTTAGAAGGAATCAATTTACGACTGACTCCAACTATGAAAAATATTCATTACAACTTGGAAGAAAACGTATGCAGCTTGGGAAACATGGGCAGGATGGGCGGACGAAAAGACGTTCAATGTTTATTAATTTCCAGGTCCTAATTATAATGATTAGAGAATAAATAAACGCTATTTCTCTTCCCTATGCCAAGCATTATCATTCATTATGTGGGTGATAACATGCCATCAGTCTTAGTTAGCTAAATCTTGCTTTGCAAATTCATGGATGGACTAGAAATAAAAGGTGAGCAGTAATGCGGCCGCCTCACTAATTCCTAATATCTGTCTTTTCAGATGGGTGGATGGCACCGGAGAATGTTTAATGGACCAGTCTGCAATCAGCCTATCCGTCCGTCTAGATGTACTCCTATAATTGTTGACTTCAAGATTTCTATAAAAAGTTGACTTCAGTAATAGAACTATGCCAAGAATAGAGTTACAAAATGTTTTACGGGCTATGCTGGTGACAAGCACTTATGGTTGGGCAGTAATTGTGTGAGGGATGCCAATGACTTCTTGAGAAAGAGCAAACGTGTAGCACAATGTGGAAACCATGCATAGGACAAAATGGCAAGGAGATGTCATTGCAAGTTATGTAACTGAGCTGTTATCCCAAAGATAAAAGTTAATAGGATAGGAGATAACTAGCCAATCAGTGAAGGTCCAATCACTGGGAACCCCACTGATCATGAGCATGGAGGTCAATTGTCCTCCGAGTGAATGGGGCAGCAGAGCACATGCTCGACCACCGCTCCATTCATTCTCTGTGGGACTTACAAAAATCTTAGAATAATAATTTGAAGGGGCTTTCTACTGCAATGGCTGCTACAACAGGTCTATGTGGGTATCTCAACTTCCATGGCCTACAAAATTTATTACTTGCAGATATCTCTTTTCCATCGAAATCAATGACAAAATGTATATATATTTATAAGTGAGGTAGAGAATGGTGTTCGAAGGTAGACATAACCAGTAAAGCCTTTGTACAGAATGATTTTCTTTTGGGTAACCATACCCATCTGCCCTGATCCCCCATTGCTACCATTCCCTTAGCTACCAGTCCTTAGAGTCCTCCACCTTTTCCAGCTTCTGATGAAAGGTCAGTGATTGGCTGAGCAAGCATTTCCTGCAGGAATCAGGAAGAAGCAGAGAACACTACAGACTGGGAGTAGGGATGGTCCGAACCCGCCGAGGATTCCCGCTGTCTGCCCGCTCCGTGCAGCGGGCGGATACAGCGGGAAGATCCCTGGAAAACTGGGATACAGCCTATGGCTATGGCTGTATCCCAGTTTTCCAGGCGGTCCTCCCGCTGGATCCTCCCGCTGCACGGAGCGGGCAGACAGCGGGAATCATTACCGAGGGTTCGGGTTAGTACGAACCCGAACCGAACTCGGTTCGTACCATCCCTAACTGGGAGCCATCGCAAAAGCAGGGGCAGATGAGTATACCTTATTTTTGCAGCATCTATAATAAATGTCCAGACTACTCCTATAAGTTCTTTGCTAACATTTTCAGCAGCCTATAAAGTGACATTAAACAGTCCCTAATATTTCTACAGTCTCTCAGATCACATCCATTACAAGTTGGAGCTGACCAATAATAAGGAAGCAAAAACTGGTTTCAATTATGTTGGAGGGTTTTGCCACCTATTACAGAGGGGCTTGGTACTTGATTTCCCCTCCACCACCTTTACATGACCCCTAGACATTAGATTAATTTTGACCAAATGGGCCACTTCCAACAGGACAGGCTGACCATACTATAAACTGTATGGCACGTATGGAAAGGAGTGCCATTTGCAGGTTATTATGGACTAAGACAAACAAGGGTGGGGAATCCTTTATAGTATGTATGCCTTTGAAAGGAAGCAAATGTCTATGAAATGAATATTAGGGTATTTCTATTATCTAAATCCTAAATCCTGAAACAAAGTACTTCTATAAGAGAGCGTGAGAGTCAAAGGGTTATTCACTGGTTAAAAGCAGTTCATTCTGCAGCACAAGGTGGCATGCAAGTATGGATATGAGAACAATAGGACATGAATATGTATGTCTGTAAATCTTCTATTAATGAGCTTTAGTCGTTCTGTATATAATTGACTTTAAGTGTGTCTCTCACACTCTCGCTGAGTTTATAGCTCTCTTCTAAGGTCAAGGTCAATATAACACACCACTGGATTAACTTATAGTTCTTCATCTGCATAGCTTGTCAATATTAATGGCTCTGCTAAGAAAAACACTGCGGGACCCCTGTTAATAGATTTTCTCATTGTACTGTGGCTTCAGGCTTATGGCTGACACGTTATATACCATGAATATATGATTGTTGTATACTCTGAATACCCCCTTGTATATTTTATACCTCGAATTATTGGTTTGCCATTGGAAAGGTTCATTTCAAGGATTTGGGAGCTCGTCTTATTATGTCCTTTACAAGCACACTTGTAATAAGGTTTCCGGGCAATGAAGTATAGGGGGAATCTGTCAGTAGATCTAAGCCCTCAAAGCTGCTGATGTCTCTATATGGAAGATAGGGAGAAGAGTTAAAGGAACATTTCACTAGTTCTATGCTGCCAAACCACAGCCACTGACGGAACTGACAGAATTTCTGCCTAAAATGCCTAATACTCCGTAGCTGGGTAATAAAAGGTCCCCAGCCTCTTCTTCTGATGGCTGGTAGGTGACCCCCACCGATATAAACATCTTGGGATGGTCAATCAATGTTTTTAATGTCCTAAGATAAGGTGTAAATTTAGTATTAGGGACATAATAACCACTAAGATCTAGAAGTACATAATATTTCACACTATGGAATTGCATATTGCCACCCATTACATAACTGCTTCCAAAAGGGTGGGACATGAAGCTGCCTTATTGTGTGCTTGGACTACAACATATTGGAAAGGCCTTAATGATATTTATTCAGGCCTTTCCTACCCCAGGGCATGTATGTGTTCTGATAACATTTCTACAGCTTGATGGCCGCCTTAAAGGGGTACTCCAGTGGGGGGGGGCTTTTTTCCGATCTGGCCGGGGAGGAAGTGGCTGAGGGCAACAACGTCCACTCACCTCCCCGGTTCCAGCAGCGGGTCCCGTATTGCGGTGCTCCGGTCCCCGCTGCCCGGCCGCTTCTTGGTCTCTGACGCTGACTCGAGACGTGATGTTTCAAGTCCGCTCAGCCAGTCAGTGACAAAGGCGGGATCCCACCATCCCCGAAGCGGCCGGGCAGCGGGGACCGGAGGTGAGTTGACGTTGTTGCCCTTAGCCACCTCCTCCCCGTCCAGATCAGAAAAAAGCCCCCCCGCTGGAGTACCCCCCCCCCGATCATGGAGACATTTTTTAGTGGTCATCCATCCTTTGGAGTTGGCCTATGGCATTCTTAGACTAGTAGACTAGGTAATAGAATGGACAGAACAACCAGTAGGAGATTGTGGGGGGTGTCCAACCTCTGTACCCCCCACCAATCTCCGTATCGGGCCCTGGCCTCTGTATTATAAATAGAGCTGTGGGTACTACATGTGACCTGGGGGTTAAAGAGTACCTGCCACCAAAAACTGCTGAGAGCCGCTGTGATGAGGAGATATAGCTGGGGAAAGACTGCCGCAGCCGCGCCATCCAATTCCCTGACTGGGGCAACCTATGTACCCCCCGCTGATCTCTGTATCAGGACCCAGCTTCAGTATTATGAATAGAGCCATAGATAGGCACATGAGCGGCAGCTCTATTCATTCCTATAGAGCCGACGGAAAGAGCCCGATACGGAGATCATCAGGGGGTTCAGAGGTTGGACCCCCACAATCTCCTACTTTTACCCTAACCTGTGTATAGAGAAAAAGTTGTTTTTTCCTGGAATACCCCTTTAACATTTAAACCATTGTCCATCCATAACGCAACAAATCTTCTTCTTGTCTCCTGTCTAGTACAATTATAGTATATGTGTGTTTCTTACTCTTCGTGATGAGTTGGCACCATCTACCATTGTCTACATTGTGCTAAATAAAATGACCTTACTATATATTTTACATTGGACTATATAGCATCATGCTACTAGGTTTGGGTCTAAAAATTACTTTTGGTGTTTCTGATATTTTCCGATGTCTTCAAATGTTGGACTTACTATTTAGGTTTTGACTTAATGTAACAGATATAGAATAGAGAAGGCCAATGGTGGTTAATGCAGAAATGCCTTGAATGCACCACGTTGGGTCGTGGCTAAGTTATCAGGTAAACCTCCAGTATTCTGTATCTTCCCTTGTAATGGTGACCCCTGATGATGAAGAAGGTTAACAATTAGTTATTGCCATGGAGAAACGTGAAGGATCTGCTTGGATGAGAGTGATGGATGTTACCTCTTATTCCTGTACTAGGATCTTGAAGTTCTAATGCCATGTAATGGAGCTGTTTCTTTGATGTAGGGCTGATAGGAATATTTACATAAGTTGCTGTCTCACTGCGTGGTCGGTCAGATACCAGTGGCTCGGCTGGATAACCTCCTGCCCCTGCTGACCAGATGAAGCAGACATATTCGCATTAATTCATGCTCGTGGCATATGTAGCTCACACCAGTGAATATTAGTAATGACTTCTCTTACACATAGAAGGCCCTGTTCACATCACATTCTGCCCCTCCATTTAGTGTCAGTGAAAGTTATATAAGTGTCTATATCCAGATAGAGACCAAATAACAGCCCTTGTGGCCTCTTTCTTGCCAGTATATATTAGTATGCTGCAAAAGATGATGTATGGAATGGCGTAGTAGATTATGCTATCCCATACCTCAACATTCTTTGGGAAAGAAGCCTATATGCTAAACAGATAGCATATGGTTGAGGATGCCAAAGTACCCATACCTAGGGTAGGGACATAAGGACACTACCACTAGAGCTTCCCTGAGGCAGACCTCCATCCTCTCTTTCTTCTGAGCTCCCTTCAGAGCAATGGTATAGCAGTGAGCCATCTGACACACACTGTGCATTAAAGGGGTTGTCCGGGGAGCAGAAGATGACTGAAGTCTTATGCTCCCTGGTGTTCACTTCCGGCATTTCCACATCTCGAACGGGGCAGGGGTATATCCTGACGTTGTGAAGCCTGCACGCAATAATCGGAATATACACTTGTCCCATCCATGTCTCAGAAGGTTTGCTTTCAAGATGTAGAAACACCAGAAGTGAGCGCCAGAAAGCAACTCCTTTAAAGTGGCTGTCAGCAGTACCACCTCTCTGGAGGGAGCTCAGAAGAAGGAAGATAAAACTGACAGTTCTAGGGAAGCTCCGATGCTGTAACTGTCCATAACGTTCCATTACCATATATAGGCAGTCCATATATGGTAACGTTCCATATCTGAGCAGTTACATCATCGGAGCTCCCTCAGGGCTTCCTTCTGAAGGGCAATGTATCCTACTGCAGGCTAAAATGTGATGTGAATGTGGCCTTATATATTGTAGACCATTCTGTGGGTTTACATGTATACAGTAAAATATATTTCATAGAACAATGTTACTATTTGTACATAGTTGAATTTTGGCTACAAGCCATGTTTCCCTTAGTTCCCATTCTCACTTTCTTAGTCTAGCTATAAACGACCACAAGACACCTATTGAAAATGTGGGCAACACTATGGAAAAGGTTTCGATTTAGTAATTCATACATGGCCAATGTTGGTCTATGATTCCTTGGGTAACCACGGAAAGTGAGTCTAGGTCCCACACTCCATCTAAACAGAGTATGTCCAATTAATTAATTTCCATAGTACACTCCTCTTTGTTCTGATTGTACAGATCAGAATAAAAATCAGAGGAATCGGCTTAAGCCTAGAAAAATTAGAAAGAGCGTAATAAGATCTGTAGAAAGGTAATAAAGTGAGAACTTTAAACAAGCAAAAAAAATCTTTAAATATTAAAATGCCAAAAAAACCAAGGTGAGAGCATGTAGGGCCCTTAAATAAAGGTCACCATACACCTAACATATGTGTCAGCCATACCCACCACTTGTCATCTGTCAGTATAAAGCATATGGAGGACGCTCGACCGTCCACCGTGATGGAAAATCAATTTCCGATCCCTTTGTTCTGGAGGAGATAAGCCACAGTCAGAATTCTCTAACTGTGGCTTTCCCCTCTCCTCCCCATAAAGGACACAGGAATGCTCGGACATGCTGAACATACAGGTGAGATAACTGACGGCTGAACAATGGCTATTGAAGGTGTATGGGGATCCCAACAGTAGTGGGGAGTTGATCACTGGGGACCAAGAGAAGGCAGATCTATTGAATGGGTTCTGGGCTCTCTAGCTTCGTTCTGTTTTGTAATTTCTGTATCCTTGTTCAGAAATTCTCTGGTGACTGGTATTGGTTGTAAGGCAAATGTAGTGCCGATCTTTAAAAAAGGGCTCTAGGACTTCCCTAGGTGACTAGAGACCAGTAAGCTTAACGTTCATTGTGGGGAAACTATCTAAGGGGCTTATAAGGGACTACATCCAGAAATATGTAGCTTTAATAGTATTATAAAATACTATTAAAGTACCATTGACTTCTATTTATAGTGCGCCCCCTGCTGGACACTCCATAGGAATTACACCATTTGTCGTGACGTCACTGCTTCTGAGATAATTCTAACACTTCCTGATACACTAAATTAAGGGACATAGCAGTATATGCGCATTTCCCATAATTAATGTACATTAGAAAATTGTATAACTTTCCATCAGTAATAACATATAAAAAAATTATTTTGGCCGGACTTCTCCTTTAATGATATTGAGGATGGAATTACCAGGAATGTTTGTATCTTTGCAGATGAAACCAAGCTTTGCAGTACGAAACAGTCTATGGAAGATGTGCAGATACAGGCTGACTTAGGGTCCTATTACACTGAGCGATTTTTACCGATTAACGACTAACGATAAACGATCGCAAACGAGATTGTTTATCGTTAACCTAAAATCGTTCACCATATTACACAGAACGATAATCATTATTTACGATCGTTACTATGATCGTTATTGCGATCGTTACTATGATCGTTTATTCCTTCTGATTCCAGAAAAACAATAAACAATGTGCAATTACACTGAACGATTAGTGAAAAAACGCAGAACTTGAGCAAACGAACATGGACAGGGGGCGTACCGGGGGGGGGGGGGGGGGGTCGGCTGCACACAGAGGGGGCTCAGCCTCTGTGTGCGCCGCATTTATCATTTTTTCCGTGAAAAAAATGATACTGAAACCTACGCCAGCTCTGAGCTGGCATAGGTTTAAAATTTTTTGCACGGACTGGCTCAGTGCGATCGGGATTCATGTAGAGGCAATGCGCCTCTACATAAATCCCCTGAGCTGCGGAGCTGCGGGGACATTTGTAAGACTTCATAAATGTCCCCCATTGAGTGTTTGGGCGTTCACTTGGTAAATGAGGTTCAATGTGGATGAATGTAAAGTTATGCATCTGGGCATTAATAACCCGCATGCATCATACCTACTAAACGGGAATAATATCTTGCAGCATCATATGTTATATGGGGTGTTAAACTGGGAGAGTCACTGGTAGAGAAGGACTTGGATATACTTGTAGGTATTAGACTACATAATGGCATGCAATATCAATCAGCTGCTTCTAAGGCAATCAGGATACTACCACTGTATAAAGCATTGGTGTAGCCTCACCAGCAGTATACTGTTCATTCTGAAGCTTCCTGTTCTGCCTGCCCTCTGCATACACTCTACACATGTCAGCATGCAGGACTACATTACCCATGATCCCCCAGCCTGGGAATGCGGCACTGAGGACTGTTCTGTATATATCTGCCCTGTACTTACACAGGATGGAGCTAGCGCACACGTATGGTGTTGAAAGTCACTATTGCTCGCATAGAACAACCGGATCACATCTGTGCATGCTCGTCCTGGAAAAGAAGAACTACAGCAGGATGTAACCAGTGACAACTCTATAAAGGTTTATTACAAATGATTATTTTTGGGGGGGTGGGGCTGCTTTGAATGGGTTGAGAATTATAATCGATGAAGGTCTGACCACTGGGACCAACACAATTTCAAGAATAGGGACTTCTAGAATGAAGCAATGGTCATGCATGCAGACTGCCACTCCATTCATTGTCTGTAGGAGCCCTGTAATCTAAGCAGTCTCATAGATAGAGAAAAGGGGGCAGTGCGCTAGCTTGGCCACCAGTCTATTCTGACCCGAAACTCGGGACCTCCTCCTGCTAGGGGATCAGAACTAATAGTAAGATGGTCAGTAGTGGATTATAATAGGTCCGTTTTGGGCGGTAGCCCGGGCCCTGAGCTCCTGGGGGGGGGGGGGCAATGGCCACCCAAAAAGACATACTTTTAGTTGCGTTCTGTCTCCTGGCTACAGTTCTGCCATTATTTGCAAAAAAAAAATGCTGCTTTTTTACCGCAATTTTGCACAAATCAGGGCATCATGACATTATCTATCCTCTACTATGAACACCACGCTGGTGCTGCCATACTTACAGTGGGGTTGGGGGGGGCCCAGGCTTGGTGAACAGCCCGGGGCCTATGGTAAAGTTAATCCGCCCCTGAAGACGGTCCCTTTAAGGATCAACTATATAAAACCATGAACAAAAGCAATGTAAAAATATCAGAGTTTTCAAGAGTACTTCTTCTATTTACAGTAAAATACTAAATCAATTCAAAAGTTTTATAAACTAAGAGATAGTTCTCCAAAAAAGGGTTTATGATTCTCTGAGATTAACTTATTTCCCCTCTGTAGTGAATTGGCCTTCAGCAGAAGAGGAGAAAAGCAAATGTAAGCTCCCAATACTCATTAATCAGATGTAATGCTGGCAGCCCGTGTGTCTGAGAACCCCCCCGATGGGACGCTCGGCATTACCTATCTCACCCTCCATGAATTTATCCTTATGAAATCATTTATTCCTTTATACAGAACTAATCTCATGTACGGCCAGTTTTCATACTGCGAGGAGCAAAAATTACATTAACCCTAAAACTATCCGGAGCCTCATCTGGATATGGCAGCCTTCGGGAGACGTAAGGCTTAACCTGAGGTTTTCCAAGATGAATATAAATATCCTTGATCTTATTTCCTCTAATGGCTGCAGGTCTTCCTTCCAGAATATAAATGCACCCATATGTAATGTTCTTCAGATCTCTCACATGGATAAATGCAGCCATAAATATAAAACCAAAATGTTTTTACATTTACCGAGACAGTCGTAAATTTTAAGACCTGAACTCAAAAGAACAGGATTTAATTCTGGTAGCCATGAATGGAGATGTTTGTGAAGTGTCCTCAATAGAGCTGGTAGCTGTGTTTTTTACTCCAGCCACTAGGTGTCTCACTCTACCCTCTGCACAGTTGAAGTGTTAAGGTTTAGCTATGTGTTGATTTAACCAGTCACAAGTGGCTACACTCTATCTTTCTTACATTCTCTGTAGGAGTGTTTGGTTAGTTCTAGTTCAGTGTGGAGTCTAAGAAAGCCAGTATGCAGTGCTAAACCCTAGAGGTAGTGTAACCGGAAGACTAGGACTAACCCTTGCCTGTGCCGTGGATTCTTCAGTTAAGACAGTCACCCCCTAAGGAAAGGTAGAGGGACTGATCCCCAGTAAAGCAAAGACGCACTATGCCAAAGTACTTTACTGACATTACGCTCAACTAGTTGGGGTAAACTTCACTAGTTAGATCCACCCAAAGACAGAGACCTGGGACTCGTACTACCTCACTTGGTGGCCATATTTTTACAAACATATCTAAACGTAAGTAATAGAAGTTCTTCTTCAAGCAGTTCAAAACACATCCTGGCAGAGTACAGATTCTAATTAGGCAAGGGCTCCTATCCAATCCCTATACTACCCTTGAACACTTTTCCTACTCTCTGAAGCCTACCATAAAGGTCTAACTAAAGTATAATTGTATTTTTTGCAATAGCACCTGTATCATGATGCTCATCATAATTTAGGACACTCCACAAATGTCTCCATTCACAGCCACCAGAATTAAATCATGTTCTTTTAAACTCAGGTCTTAAAATGTCATTTCAACGTTCAGGTCTGAATGTTGCATTTATCCATGTGAGAGATCTGAAGAATATTACATATGGGTGCATTTAAATTCTGGAAGGAAGACCTGCAGCCATTAGAGGAAATAACATCAAGGATCTTTTTCCATTTTTAAGGCATGCCCCATACTATATGAAGAAATATTTGGCTGACATCTATTGCATGCATAAGGGCACCGTTAGGGTCCTATTACATGGGGCAATTATCTGAACAATTTGGGCAAATATTGCCCTGTGTAATAAAGACAACAATCAGCCAAAGAGTCATTCATCGGCTGATCATTGTCTTTCATCAAGTTAAAAATAGGAGGTGCGCAACCAACGGGTGACAGAGTATATAGAAAATAAACTTACCTGTCCATGCTCTGTGGTGTCCTTGTCTTCTCCCCGCTGGCACTTCTGAAGCCGTCTCTGAAGTGACAGGCCGCTTAGCCAATCACTGGTCACAGTGCTGTCCTGTCTCGGCTAAGTGCCTTCAGAGACGACCTCAGAATTGGCAGCGGTAGCTTCGTTATTTTCTACATACACTGACATCACTAAGGATGGTCTATATTACTATGGGCCCCTAAGGATTCTTTGTGCCATTATATGATGCCACCCTAAGACACTGATAAACTAGGCAAGAGGAGCAGTGGAGCAGTTGTCCACCACAGCCAATTTGATGTTTTTAATATAGCTGAGGCTCTGTGTAATATGAAATGTGGTTGAAAGGCATGAGTCTCTTCTCCAACACTGCCAGCTTCCTGCAATATACCACCATAAAAAATAAAGCTTTTTTCTTTTAAATCCTGAGTTTTGATACTTTTCAATAACATGTTAGAAATAGTTAACAAAAAAGATATGCAAAAAAAAAAAAAAAAAAAGCCTTGGTTTCGTGAAGGCAGTCATGTTAATAATGGCCACCAGGTGGCGCATTGCCATTTTCGTCAGTGAACGTTACTTTGTGAATACCCAAATGTTAGGCCTCAAGCAGATGAACGTATAGGGCTTCATTCACATCGCTGTTTTGTGGTCCATAATGGTTATAGGTTGAGATACCGTAAAAAAGGTATCCCAACCTATATTGCAGCATATCCGCGTCAAGGTCATAGGCATTTATAGACCAAATGTAGTCCACTAGTGACTGTGTTCGGTTAATTTCTCTAACCTATGCATTTAGTAGTGAAACACCAAAGCAGACCGAATGTAGTCACCAGTAGACTATGTTAAAGGCTATGTCAATGCCATACACATTAGAGCACATTTTAAAGGTACCTTGGTGTACACTTGTGACAGAGCCACTTGTGATGTAAATGTGTAAATGTGATGTAAATGAGACCTAAAACATTCATGTGCATGAGGCCTAACACTAATACTTGAATTTAGTACTCCAACGTATTTCTAGGTTTTCACAAATTAACATTCACCTACGTATCCCAGTGTGATGTGACTGCTGGCCCTAATGCTCTGCACGGTATCATAATATCACGAGTGGGCGCGAGCGGCAGATTCCGCTGCGGATTTAATGTTGCTTTTCCAAAGTGTGCACATACCCTGACACAGTGCTCTCTGCTAACACCTCTGTCCAAGTCAGGAACTGTCCAGAGCAGGAAAGGTTTTCTATGGGGATTCACTACTGCACTGGACAGTTCCTGACACGTACAGAGGTGGCAGCAGAGAGCACTGTGTCAGACTGAAAAGAATACACCACTTCCTGCAGGACATACAGAAGCTGATAAGTACTGGAAGACTGGAAATTTTTAAATAGAAGTAAATTACAAATCTATACAACTTTCTGCCACCCATTGATTTGAAAGAATACGATTTTTGCCAAAGTACCCCTTTAATAACAGAGGAGGATATGTAAACCTAATGCATTTTTAAATATTGGGAGGAATTTATTAAGATGGGTATCCCACACACCAGTCTCCTGCTCCAAGCTTGTATAGATGTAAGGTACAATTTACACCTGTGTATAGATGTAAAATGGGGTGCCACCCCCTTTACACCATGCTGTGCCCCCTTGACCCAGCCACCTGTTGAGCTAGACGCAGACCGGGAAAAAGTTTCTGCTTAAAACAACAGACCCTGCAATAACCCTTCTATGTCTGGCTTTTTCTTTCACCTTTGAGGATGCGTTCACACGTGCAGGATCTGCAGCAGATTTGATGGCGCAGATTTGAAGCTGCAGATTCAAAGCAAATCAATTCTAGGCCATCAAATCCGCTGCGGATCTGCTGCAGATCCTGTACGTGTGAACGCACCCGAATGGGCTGGGTTCACACTACGTATATTTCAGCCAGCATTGTGGTCCTCATATTGCAACCAAAACCAGGAGTGGATTAAAAACACAGAAAGGCTCTGTTCACACAATGTTGAAATTGAGTGGATGGCCATCATATAACAGTATGTGTTTTTATGTGTTTTGTATGTGTTTTTTATAACACTTTATTTAGTTTTTTCAAGTAAAAATTGCACAATACAAAGGATGGCATCATGTTAACACTAAATGCAAAAAAGGATACAAGTATTGAGCATGGGGTGGGATTAATGGGAGGAAGTGAGGGAACATTGGTAGAGGAGGAAAGGGTAGGGGAGTTAGGGCGTATGGAGGAAAGGAGCTGGGAAAAGGTGGGGGCTGCGGGTGGGGGAGGGAAAGGCATAGGGAATACGCTGCCAAACGGCAGAACATAACCAGAAATATAACAATAAGCTAACAAGTGGACCGGACAAATCCCACATTATGGCAAGCTAAGGCTAAACCTAATACAAGGTAAACTAAGGTAGATTAACACGGATGATGGTTCATCCATAGTTCCCATTTAGCTAGGTATGAGGGGTAGTTGTGCTGGCGCCTGGCCACTAACCCCTCCATGACATAATTATGGTGCACCACAGCAATTATGCTATCCATTGTAGGAATGCTCGTAGATTTCCAGTTCCTTGCAATGGCTGTACGTGTTGCCGTGAGGAAGTGGAAGATTACAGTAAGGTGAGGTATGGAAAAATCATCTAGTCCTAGGCACAAAAGCGCCACCTCCGGGCCCCAGGGCATCTTAAAGTGTAATAATGACTCTAGTTTTGAGCGGACCCGAGACCATAGGTCCCCCACTGCTGTGCACTGCCACCAAATATGGAGCAGGGTACCAGTTTGGGCTTTGCACCTCCAACACATCGGAGAGACGGAGGGGTATAGTTTGGATAGCCTGTAAGGTGTATAGTACCAGCGATAGAGGAGTTTCCTGGAGGCCTCTAGGTGGTTCACACACTTGGATACTCTATATGGCAATTGGAAGACAAAAGCCCATTGCTCAGCAGTGAAGGATTGACCAAGGTCCAACTCCCATCTAGCTTGGAAAGGGTGGGTATTAGGGCAAGACATAGATATAATATTAGTATATGCTGCTGAAATGCCTTTAGACTTTTTACTAGAGTTGAGGAAGAACCGTTCATACAGCGTCTGGGGTGTGTCCCATGGCCATTTTAGGGAGGAGATAAGGTGGCGTATTTGGAGGTATTTATAAAATTCGCAGTTGCTAAGGTTGTATTTGTCGGCTATGTCCTTAAACTGCATTAAAGATTCCCCCGTCGCCATGTCATTAATTATGCGTATGCCCGCTGTGATCCAAGGACCAAGGTCAACCCCACCCAGGGTTATTTGAATGGCCGCCAGAGGTATATTTTTAAGCCGAGCTGGACAGAGGTGTGTAGTAGGCTTCTCCATGGTCCATATTTTTATTCCCGCTTTAACAGTGGGGGTTAGGGGCAGGCGAGTGGAAAGAGACATGCGCACGGCCCATAGCCAGTCGGACATGGAAGACGCCCCGACAGAGCGTGCCTCCATATCCACCCATTTAGCTGATAAGGGGTCGCTATTCCACCACATCCTCACCTGATCCAGCATTACTGCTCTGTAGTAAGAGAGGATGCACGGGCATCCCAACCCCCCTAGTCGAGCAGGGGCAAAAAGCACTTTGGCCGCCACTCTGGGTCTGGTGCCCTGCCATATAAATTTCATAAGTATGCTCTGCAATTTGCGAATAATGGGGAGAGGTATCACTACGGGCAAATTGCGGAATAGATACAATATTTTAGGCAGCAGCATCATTTTGACCACAGCAATACGGCCAACCCATGATATGGGTAGCGAAGAGTAGGAGACTATATCAGAGTTAAGTTGGGACAGTAGAGCTTTGCAATTGAGGGATATGAGTTTGTTAGGGGATTTAGTTAGCAGCACTCCCAGATACGTGATGTCATTCTCCGACCATTGAAAGGGGAACTGTTGCATTAGATCCTGCTTAGATGTAAGAGTAATATTCATGTCTAAGATAATTGACTTAGTGATGTTGAGCTTATAATAGCTCACCGCACTGAACCTGTTTATAATGGTCATAGCCGCAGGAAGAGACTTATGGGGGTCAGCAATGGAGATGATCACGTCATCCGCAAATAAGCCGATGCGGTGATCAAGGCCATCCATTTCTATACCTGTGAGGTCAGCGGATAACCGGACATGTTGGGCGAAAGGCTCCATCACCAAGGCAAAGATCAGGGGGGACAGGGGGCATCCCTGACGGGTGCCATTGGTGATATGAAAGGGGGCAGAGAGGG
The DNA here is from genome assembly GCF_027789765.1 of Dendropsophus ebraccatus. Lineage (NCBI taxonomy): Eukaryota > Metazoa > Chordata > Amphibia > Anura > Hylidae > Dendropsophus > Dendropsophus ebraccatus. The sequence continues at coordinate 38,162,312 of NC_091460.1, read as the reverse complement.
AGCCAGCATTCAGTACTCGTGCCATAGGAGAGGTGTACAGGGCCATAATAGCCGTTAGGAACCGAGGGGGAATGCCAAAGCACCCCAAAACTGCTCGGAGATACCCCCAATGCACTCGGTCGAACGCCTTCTCCGCGTCCAAAGAGAGGAGCAGAGAAGGCGTTCGAGTGGAGCATGTTCTAGAAATAATATTAATAAACCGTCGAGTTTTGTATGTGTTTTTAATCCACTCCTGGTTTTGGTTGCAATATGAGGACCACCATACTGACTGAAATATACGTAGTGTGAACCCAGCCTAAAGGTAGATGTGAATAGAGATTACACACACACACATATTACAGCTGCCTCTGCCATGACAAACTTCTAATAAATCCCCTAACATGCTGGCAAAACATCCCCGTGCTTCCATTGAGAGCTGTCACGTAGAATGGATGCTGCTATATAATTAAGTGATTATTGCATGTGAAAAGAAAATATTAGATCTAGGCAGGAAACACCATACAAGCTATGAAATTCTGACTAATATAACAAGCCTCAATGGTACTTCATCACTGGTAGAAGAAAGAAGGCTATGCTCCCACTTCGGGAACATAGCGGGTAAGGGCAGCCGTCTCATTAAAATCATGAATAACAATCACTATTCACAGCCGTGACTATGTTCACACTACGTAAGAAAAAAGTAAAATAGGCATCCGCTTTTTTTTTTTTAAAAAAAAAGACGTCCGTTATTGATGTATTATAATTGACTCCAATAGAATGCATTGAAGTTAATGGAATGACGGACGTCCAATGCACACAGTGTATTGAATAACGTAGTCTGTGCGGACGTTAAACTAATGATCATGACAATTATTTTCCTATGCAAACAGCGGTCGTTATTTTTCAGTTGTTCACACACAGTTTTTCTTTTTTCACCGTCGTTTCACCGTCTTTACTAATAAATTCAATGGACTTTTCATTTAAAGACACAGCCAAAGGCCAATCAGTCCACCTGAACTAGAATAATGTACCAACGGCCTTCATTGCACTGGCGGGCGGGTGGCCAAACCGCCAAATAACGGACGTAATTTTGAACTCAAAATGACAGACATAACTTAAAAAAATTATAACCAGCAAAAAAAAAAAAAAAACGCTGTGGGAACATAGGGGGAGATTTATCAAACAAGGTGTAAAGTAAAACTGGCTCGGTTGCCCCTAGCAACCAATCAGATTCCACCTTTCATTCCTCACAGACTCTTTGCAAAATGAAAGGAGGAATCTGATTGGTTGCTAGGGGCAACTCAGCCAGTTTTACTTTACACCATGTTTGATAAATCTCCCCCATAGTGTTTTTTTTGCCCTACACTTACTACTGCATGAAGTCTTAAATTTCTTGGTAATGATGTCCGTTATTTTGCAGTCTGACCGTCCGTCAGTGCAATGACGGCCGTTGGTACATTATTCTAGATCAGGAGGACCAATTACCCTTTGGGTGTGTCTTTTAATGAAAAGTTCATTGGATTTTATAGTAAAGTCAGTGAAAGGAAAGCAGCATCATACATTACCTGTCAGGTCTTCTCCTCCGCGCTGTCTTCATCCCCGGGTCCCGCGCGCTCTATCTTCAGAATCAGTCAGCTGACGGAGCGCTCAGCCAATCACAGGCCGGGACCAGCGCGGCCTGTGATTGGCTGAGTTTGGCCGGCCAGCTGACCGGCCATTCTGAAGATAGAGCGCCCGGGACCCGGGGAGGAAGACAGCGCAGAGGAGAAGACCTGACAGGTAATGTATGATGCTGCAAGGGCTGCAAGGACATCGGTAACGATGTCCCTGCAGTCCTCGCTCAACGATCATCAGGCCGTGGAATAGGCCCAGTAAACGAGCGGCGATCTAGCAGATCGCCGCTCGTTTACATCATTGATCGGGCCCTCCTCGGCCCGTGGAATAGGACCCTTAGTCATGTGTGTGTACTACTGGCCAACAGCCCAGCTCTGGTCCCATCCCCTGATATTGAGACAACGAGAATGAGCTGTGCACCATGGAGAGGACTTAAAGGGGTTAACCAGCGGCGCTACAAAAACATGGCATCTTTTCCTCCTCTCTTGTCTCCAGATTTGGTGGGGTTTCAAACTCAGTTCCATTGAAGTAAATGGAGCTTAATGCAAACCTGGAGACAAAGAGGGGGAAAAGTGGCCATGTTTTTGCAGCACTGGATAACCCCTTTAACAGCAATGAAAGCACTAAAACCATCTTGTCACCACTCCAAAGGGTTAATCTACTGAAATAATGAAGGTTTTGTTGAAATAACAGATACACTTTAAACTTTTATTTTTCTGTTTTTCTAATAGGTGACCTATTAAGTCCAGCCTACGGTTCTGTGCCCACACCATCACATCATGTAATAGTGCGAACTACTCATCATGACATGCTATTATACATGTCACATACTAAGTAGCTGCAATCCAATTGGCTGACAGCTTAATAACTCGAAGCATTATAGATAATTAGCCAGGGAACATAGAAAGTATTTTGGAAAAAAAAAAAAATTGACAACAGAGAATATGTCTTTGTGCAAACATTTAGTGACAGGAGATCCATAATAAGGCTTTCTGACAGTGTAAGTAGGTGGGAATCAATAATAATTTGTGGCACAGTATATTATCCTGTTGGATAGAATAGCATCGTGTGACATGGACTTTAGCGTATACTTTATTCTACAACATATACTTAGGGCGCTCGTCCCCTCTTACTGTATACTTTAGGATACTTACCAGTGACAAGTAACATTGGTGGGACTTTGTGAGGTTTATGGGCTCCTGTTGATGCCAGGGCTGAGGTGGCACCTAGAAAACCATTACACAGAACACAAATACTCATAAATAACACTTCTTTATTTAGTATTGTCCTACATTTATATATATACACTGTAGTGTAAAATCATGTCCCGCTGTGCCGAAAGGAGAAGTCCGTCGGATTATAAAATCTGGCAGCAGGCAGGGGCAGGGGGAAATTGATTGGCTCCTGCTGCAGCCAGTTGTTTAACAATCAGACATGGGAAGGGTGGACCGGGCTTATCTCTCTGGACACAGAAAAAAGGATTTCTTGAGGTTCTAAAAGACCTAAAGATTTGTTGACCACAGGGGCTACAAAGGAGCGCTGGTCAGCGAGATTGGTGATTGTTTGCAGCACCTTTACACAGTACTACAAATCAAGCGGCTGGGCTGCAGGAACAATCCTTGTATCGTTCATGCAGCCCTGAAAATGACAGCACAGATATGTATATATGTTCTGTCGGTTTCCAGATGACAAGCTGTGTAAACTTACCATCTGTGCTGCTTGGGATCCGGCTCTCCAGTCCTCCAGCCGCCATCTGTATCCTCAGGCCTTCCCCCCTCTGGCTGTCAATCATCCTGGAGAAGGCGGGGTCTGAACATACAGCCGACACCCAGAGGACTGGAAAGCTGCATCACAAGCAGCTTGGAAGGTAAGTATATACTGCTTGTGATCTGGAAACTGACATCACAGATATATACGTAAATCCCCTGAAATTTGTTTGATTTCTATTTTGTGGAACCTTCTTGTACTATGAACCTGTTATATATACCAGTAGCTAGAATTGTGACTAGTTTCCAGAATAATTAAAGAAGCAGCTCACAAAACCCCGGCGTAGCTACTGGCACATATACTTACCACAGCTGATTGGTGTCCAGCGGCGCAGCTTTGTTCTGGTCCCACGGCGCCATTCAAATCCGCTCACATCCGCCTCTGCAGTGACTGCTCTTCTCTGTCCTGTCATTATACGCCGGATCTCACGCGCTTCCATACATTCTCTATGGAAGCGCGTGACTTCCGGCGTTCAATTACAAGGCAGAAAAGAAGAGTCACTGTAGAGACGGATGTGAGTGCGCGCCAGAATTGAACGGGACCGGAACGAAGCCGTGCCGCTGGACACCGATCAGCTGTGGTGAGTATATGTGCCAGCGGCTACCCGGGGGGGGGGGGCAATAAAAGTTTTTTGTAAACTGCTTCTTTAATAAGGTTGGAGTGAAATGCGCCATATTTATTAGGAAGCACATGTCTCTTAATATATGAAAAATTTCCTTCCAGAACCATAATTCATTGGGTGGTCCTTGGTGGCTTCATGCTGTCCCACTCACCTTGATTGATAGTGTTCTCTCTTTACTTGTTTGGATATTGGGTTGAGATCCATCAATCAAGGCTGACCTGGCAGGCAAAAGCCATCAGGGACCTCCCGATGACTGATGGTTCAAGCAGCATGAAAGTAATGACAGGTTCACTTTAATAAACTGGTCTAAAACCTGGTGACCACATCAACATCCAGAAGACCACAGCCACTTTTCTAAGCACTCAACAATAGAGGAATTGCAAGAAAACTTCAGGAAGTTGACGTGATCTCCAGGTGATTTGTGACTTTTTAAATAGGTTATCCAGCATTAGAAAAACATTGCCACTTTCTTCCAGAGACAGCACCACTCTTGTCTTCAGTTTGGGTGCAGGTTTTGCAACTCAATTCCATAGAAGTGAATGGAGTTTAATTGCAAACCACACCTGACCTGGAGACAACAGTGTTGCTGTCTCTGGAAGAAAGCGACCATGTTTTTCTAGGGATGGAAAACCCCTTTAAGGCACATCTTATACCAAAAACTAGTGTAAACTGATTAATAGATGTGAGCATGTAATGTTTGTTTAAAAAGTACAGTATACAGAAATTGGGGCATAACAATGACCCATGGGGCCACATGGAAAAAGTTGAATGAATATCATGAATATGAATACATGACTTATACATTTAAGGATACTGCTACCCAACATGTACCGACCACCAACATACACACATTCATCTATTAGGAGAAAGGCTATATCCAGCCACAAATGAGAATGGCAAATATATCTTCTTACCTTGCAGAGGGGCTGTCGATAAAACGCCTGGGTGAAGGGCCGTAGCTCCCTGAAGACATAGAAATTAAAACAATGTAAAATAAAAATCAGTGTACATAAAATAAAAAAAGAAATTAAGAGGACCTGCTATATTGTAGTAAACACTCTTAATGCCAGCAGAGACATACTTCATAATTCAAGTTATCTGTTTCTTTTGGGCTGCATTTTTAAAGTTTTTGGTCTATAGCAACATCTTTATGTCCCAAAGCATATCACAAATCACATGCTTTAATACAGCAATATTTTGGCACATAAATCATCTAGAATAAGTCCCTGGTGCTTAAAGGGGTATTCCACTGATGTAAAATACATGTTGAATCATCACCCTTCCTGGAGACTAACAATTTGTTCCATACTTGTTATTACCTTTTCAGTCTCCTTACCCCAGTTCTGAGCCTGCTGCTTTATGCTGAAGATACAGCAAACTGTGTGTGAGCTGTTCACTCCGTTTCTCCCTCCTCTCCCCTTCCTTTCGAGACGGAGGGAGGATTAATCGCAGTGAGGTCATCATCGATTTGACCTCAGATTAACCCTCCCATCACTTACATGAGCCACCTTGGAAGGGAGGGGGAGGAGGGTTAGATGGTGAGAACGCCTCACACACAGTTTTCTGTGTCTTCAACAAAAAGGAGCAGCTCAGAACTGGGGAAAGGAGACTGAAAAGTTAATAACAAGCATGGAACAAATTGTTAATGTACAGGAGGGGGATTATTCAGACCATATTTAATCTGAGTTGAATACCCCTTTAATTTCATGGTTGTAATAAGTTTCTTCCACTACTAGAATGAATAGGGCTCCTGGAGCTGAGTTCTCACCATGAAATGCAGCCACTGTTTCTATAGACTGCTCACCTTACAATACAGTAAGTCATGAATTGTTATTTCTATCTAATAAAACATACGGAGAGCTGACAGGTTTATCTTACTGTAAATAAACATAAATCTGGTGTACTCATACACAGGTCTTAAAGGGGTACTCCGACGGGGGGGCACTTTTTTGATGGGACCGGGGAGGGGGTGGCTGAGGAAAAAGACGTCCACTCACCTCCCCGGTTCCAGGGCGGGTCCCGCATCGCGGCGCTCTGGTCCCCGATTCCCGGCCGCTTCCTGGTGTCTGACGCCTCCCGAGACGCTACGTCTCAGGTCCGCTCAGCCATTCAGTGAAGGAGGCGGGATCCGTGTCAAGTCCGCTCAGATCCCTCCTCCTTCACTGAATGGCTGAGCGGACCTGAGACGTAGCGTCTCGGGCGGCGTCAGACACCAGGAAGCGGCCGGGCACCGGAGCGCCGCGATGCAGGACCCGCCGCTGGAACCGGGGAGGTGAGTGGACGTCTTTTTCCTCAGCCACCCCCTCACCGGTCCCATCAAAAAAGTGCCCCCCCCGCCGGAGTACCCCTTTAAATAAAGCCAGCCCCCATTCCCCAGATTTACTAAGAAGCGCACACTTGTCTTTTCGATTTTCTTTGTTGCCCATAGCAACCAATCAGAATTCAGCTTTCATTTTACCAGAGCGATATGAGAACTGAAAGCTGAGCTGTGATTGGTTGCTGTGGGCAACAAAGAAAACCTATAAGATAACTTGTTAAAGAGAACCAATCATTTTCCCTAATTAGATGTATATAATTATTTTATTAATATTTGTAAATATAATTGATTATTTTTTCAGCCACGTTTTTGAAATATTTACCTTTTACTTTCCTGTCTCGCGCCGGTTCTTTTCAAAAGAGTCGGCGCGAGACAGGAAGTTCCCGCTATGCAGAGCGGCAAGGTCGGGCGCCGCCATCTTGATGACGTCACTTGCGTTCCACTGCTGGAACGCAAGAGACTACATCAAGATGACGGCGCGCCGGCCTTGCTGCAACAGACAAGAGGATCAGGTAAAGTATAAGATACAGACTGCGAAGGTGTCACGCGGTGCGTTCCAGCGTGACGCCATCAAGATGGCGGCCCCCGGCATTACTGCTCCGAAGAAGAGGATTAGGTAAAGAATAAGATACAGACTGCAAAGGCAGTCTGTATCTTCATAGATAGACTTAGGAAGAGATTACCTTTGATAATAGGGACCGTGAGTTTTAGGTGATAAGTTCTCTTTAACTCTTCCCAAATATACAATGTTGTCATTTAACATGACAGAGAGATGTAGCAAAGCTAAAGCAGCCATTTAGCATTCTGTCCCAGAAAATAGAGAAAATGGTCATTATGTCTATGTCCATGAGGCTTGCCGTAAGCAGGGATGGGAAACCTTCGGCCCTCCAGCTGTTCGAAAACTACAATTTCCATCAAGCTTTATCTTTGGCTGTCTACGCATACTGGGAATTGTAGTTTTCCAACAGCTGTAGGGCCGAAGGTTCCCCATCCCTGCCGTAAAGCATGTTACTAAATGCCGTTCAAAACAACTCAGGCAAGATGGCTACTCCCATAATAATGTACTAAAAATAAGTTTTTAAGAAATACAATCAGAGAATAGAAACAGATTAGAAAAAGGAACATATTCCAGCCGTGCCATTTAACAAACCCAGCTCTGCTGCACTGAACATAGTGTATATATAGTCATGTTGTCAGATTTTTTTTTTATTATAGATGATTTCCGGAGCTAACTCTCATTACTATTTTTGTGATGTAATAAATGTATGTATTTAATGTTAGCATATGTTTCCAGCATATGTTGTAAAGCATGCGCTCCCCGCAGCTTCACACTCCGCTCGGTAGAATATATGGTGAGAACTCTACCAGGCGCTGATAGATTGTTAGCGTTGCTTCTTTAGAAAGTGCAAATTGGTGTCATTAAATTATTCAGAGGCCGATCCCAAACTGTGCACTGCCATCTAGGTACTGTAATGATGACAGCTATGCCCGGGCCCGGGGTTGAGTCATAGCATCAAGTGAACCTTAATAAGCTCCCAGGGCTCTGTTCTCTCTGGAGATTATAAAGAGCCTATAACATGATATACTCCGGCCTGCTCCTAATAATACACACTCCTCTGCTCTGGGTCCTTTACACTAATATAATCAGGACACACACTGGTCCCTATACATATTATACCTGCGTGTCCTGTGTATAAGGATAAGAGGCAGTGCTTGTCATTTATAAGCTCAATGGTGACTGGTCCTATAGAAGAGATGAGGCTGAGAGAGCAAAGCACAGATGAGTCATGCCACAAATCATCCCAATGTGTTACAGGTCTCTAGTCTGAGCGGAAGCCACACCACTTTATTAGCTCTCTACTACCTTTTTCTTGTTTCAGAAAGTTATATAGATTTGAAATTTACTTCTATTTAAAAATCTCAAGGTTTCTCACACTTATCAGCTGCTGTATGTCCTGCAGTAAGTGGTGTTTTCTTATCAGTATAACAGAGTGCTCTCTGCTGCCACCTCTGTCCATGACAGGAACTGTCCAGAGCAGTAGCAAATCCCCATAGAAAACCTTTCCAGCTCTGGACAGTTTCTGACATGGACAGAGGTGGCAGCAGAGAGCACTGTGTCAGACTGGAAAGAATATGTCACTTCCTGTAGGACATACAGCAGCTGATAAGAACTGGAAGACTGGAGATTTTTAAATAGAAGTAAATTACAAATCTATATAACTTTCTGAATACATTTGATTTGAAAGAAAAAGATTTTCACTGGATAACTCATTCAAAGAAAAACCTGTCAACTAGATAGATAGATAGATAGATAGATAGATAGAAGGTAGATAGATAGATAGATAGATAGATAGGAGATAGATAGATAGATAGGAGATAGATAGATAGATAGATAATAGATAGATAGATAGATAGATAGATAGATAGATAGATAGATAGGAGATAGATAGATAGGAGATAGATAGATAGATAGATAGATAGATAGATAGATAGAAGATAGATAGATAGGAGATAGATAGATAGATAGATAGATAGATAGATAGATAGATAGATAGATAGATAATAGATGGATAGATAGATATATAGATAGATAGGAGATAGATAGATAGATAGATAGATAGATAGATGATAGATATATAGATAGATAGATAGATAGAAGATAGATAGATAGGAGATAGATAGATAGATAAAAGATGCATAGATAGATAGATAGATAGATAGATAGATAGATAGAAGATAGATAGATAGATAGATAGATAGGAGATAGATAGATAGATAGAAGATGCATAGATAGATAGATAGATAGATAGATAGATAGATAGATAGATAGATGATAGATAGATAGATAGATAGATAGATAGATAGATAGATGATGCATAGATAGATAGATAGATAGATAGATAGAAGATAGATAGATAGATAGATAGATAATAGATAGATAGGAGATAGATAGATAATAGATAGATAGGAGATAGATAGATAGATAGATAGATAGATAGATAGATAGATAATAGATGGATAGATAGATATATAGATAGATAGGAGATAGATAGATAGATAGATAGATAGGAGATAGATAGATAGATAGATAGATAGATAGATAGATAGATAGATAGATTTATAGATAGATAGATAGATAGATAGATAGATAGATAGATAGATAGGAGGGAGATAGATAGATGATAGATATAAGATGCATAGATAGATAGATAGATAGATAGATAGATAGATAGATAGAAGATAGATAGATAGATAGATAGATAGATAGATAGATAGATAGGAGATAGATAGATAGATAGATAGATAGATAGATAGATAGATAGATAGATGATGCATAGATAGATAGATAGATAGATAGATAGATAGGAGATAGATAGATAGATAGAGAGATAGAGAGATAGATAGATAGAGATAGGAGATAGATAGGAGATAGATAGATAGATAGATAGATAGATAGATAGATAGATAGATAATAGATAATAGATAGAAGATAGATAGATAGATAGATAGATAGATAGATAGATGATAGATAGATGATAAATAGATAGATAGATAGATAGATAGATAGATAGATGATAGATAGATGATAAATAAATAAATAGATAGATAGATAGATAGATAGATAGATAGATAGATAGATAATAGGATAGAGAGATAGATAGATAGATAGATAATAGGATAGAGAGATAGATAGATAGATAGATAGATAGATAGATAGATAGATAGATAGAGATATATATAGATATATATATGCTCAACTCCTCCTGCTCAATAACATGTTGTTGGTAGATCAAACTACATTTACTGTGTGTGTGGGGGGGGGGGTCTCTTTAAAGGGGTATTCCCATCTCTACTAATATAGTTATACTTGTAGGACTCGCAAAGTTAAATATTCTTGCAGATACACTCCTTTAGCAAACCTGCTCTTTCCCTCAGCTGGAGGGCAGCTCATTGTCTAGGTTACCGACCATCTCTCTGTTCTAAATGCAGTGTTCAGACATATATATAAATAGATAAATAGAGTGAATATACACGCTATAATAAATATGCATACTACAGCTATATGTACACCTGCCAGACCAATGCTTTTAGAGCAGAGCAGTGGTTGGTAACCTAGACAATGAGCTGTCAAAAATTTGGGGGGGGGGGGGAGGCATATAAAGAGAAGGAAGCACGTTTGTATCTGCAAGAATATTTAACTTCACAAGGCCTAAAAGTATAACTATGTTAAATAAGATGGGGAGAAACCAGGAGATAATATGAGACTATTCAGATTAAGGGATATTGCTGCATTAGATGTGTGTCCTATTTGGTGATGCCATCTAATATAATTATAGGCATTCTGGCACATCACCAAGAGGTACCTGCCCTTATATAATAACCTGGCCATTCCCCTCTACCTACACTGATCTATCTGCACATTAACAGGCCTTGTGTGGAAGATTTATTATCGAAAGTGGCAAATGGAGAAACATACTACCAAAATACTATTTAGATAACATTGCCAGTCTGTGCCCCGGTAACACAATACAAGGTTAAATAACAATACCATAAAATTCCAATATAATACTGCTCCAGAATACACAGTCATACAGTGAGCACATAACATGGCCATTCACTATTCAATGTTAGTGGAAAATGACACTGCCCTATAATGGCACTATAAAAGTTCAAGATGGTGGAGGGCAGAATAGTCCAATTGTACAAGCGTGAAAGGTTATAAGACATTTGTTATGCATAGTGTACCAAAAAAAAGAGCAAAATGCCATCAGTATAAGGTGCATGGGGCTCTCGCAAGACTCCACGGACAGATGATGTGAGTGGAGATAGGGGTTGGGCATGATGGAAAATCACCACCTGACCCCTTTGTTCTCCAAGAGATAAGCCACCACCAGAGCTGTCTGGCTGCAGCTCACCCCTCTGCTCCCCATAGAGAACACAGTAACGCTTGGCCGTGCCAAATGTTCTCATGTATGGGGACAATGGGAGAGATAACTGTCAGCCAGACAGTTAGCCGATAGTGATTGAAGGTGTATACCCTGCGTCTACACTGTCCGAACACATTTAATGAATATGGGCCATTATGTCAATGAAAATATTGAATATGGAAAGTACTTACCTTCAGCCCCCCACATACTGGGCAAGCGGAAAAAAGGGCCCTGGTAATGCCAGGCTGCGGGCTGCAGATCTCACAGGTCTCACTGGTTCCTGCAGCTGCCAAGTCACTTCCTTTTGGTTCCATCCCCTGTGCTTGCACCCTTGTAGTTGTCCACTTTGGAACAAAATCCACATAGGTCTCATCGCCTGAGTCTTTGCTTTCTAGGAGTAATGATGCAGTTTTGGAGTCAACATGGGGCAGCAACAGCTTAGTATCACTAGAGCTTTGGGCTCCTTGTGTCTGGTCCTTAGGTAATGTGGAATCTGAAGTCTTGTGATGAGGTTCTCGAACAGCTGCCTGTAATACACTTCGAGGTGTGTCGTAGAGATGTCTGACGGAGGCAGGAATCTGATATTCAGACCCTCTTTGTGGATCCGGATGCTGACATGTGCATAGATTCTGATCTGTGGCCATGGCCAATGGTAAGCTAATGAGTGACCCAAACTCCTCACCATGGCAAATGTCCAGGCTCTCAGCATAGGAAGAAAAGCTTCCAGAATAAGAAGAATGGCTGCCCGTAGCTATGCCACTGTCAGAAGAGCTCTGGCGGCCTATCTCCTGCAAATGTCTAGATGGTGCAGGCTTAGGCGGTGGCTTGGATGCACGGAGGGCTTCAGCATAAGCTTTATCTTCTCCAAGATGAATGCCCTTTGCAGCTGCCATTCCATGACTTTCAGCAGAAGTGCTGGCCGAGGAGGGATCTGCCCAGATGGTCAACCTGCTTCCAGCACTGGCATCTGAATGGCTGGTGTCTGAAGAGGAACTGGACAAACTTTTGTCGTCTCCTGCAAGAAATGAAACTTTTTGTTTATTCGTCCTTCTAGACACATACAATTATACAGAATAACTTGTTGTAGAGAATACTGGGGGGCCTTGCCCTGTATCAGATGCACCCAAATGTTTTAAGACAAGAGATTCCAAGTGAAGCTCTACAAGGTGATACAAGGATACAAGGATAGTGGTGACTAACCTGCTGATAGATTTTTTTAAAGGAGTTGGCTCTGTTGTGTTTCTGTCCATAAGATGGCCGACATGGAGAAGCATGTGGCCATGCCCCGCCTCCTAGTGTCCACCACTGAGCCTGTATATACCTATGGGGGACACTTGAGGGCAGGGCATGGTCACATGCTCCTCCATGTCGGCCATCTTATGCACAGACTCACTACAGCACAGCCTGGAGGAGGGGAGTCTGATATTAGCTCTATGAGGTACACAGGGAGCTGCTGTCAGTAAGGGCAGTGAGTACAGTTACTAATACTGTACACCGAGCAAAACAACATTCACTTTTTGGCCAGTCCACCGGAGCTACAAACCATTCAAAGTTGAACCTGCCTGCCTGCAACCATTTCATAGAGATAAACGAACCTTTAACAAGCTTTGTCCGAACCTGACCTTGTGGCATTTGATTACAGGTGGCTTCAGAAGTTGGATGAAGCCTTAAAGGGGTTATCCAGCACTTCAAAAACATGCCCACTTTCTTCCATAGACAGCCCCACTCTTGTCTCCAGCTTGGAGACAGAAAGTGAAAATCTCTAAAAGAAGAAGGCCATGTTTTTGTAGCACTTGATAACCGCTTTAAAGCTGCCTAGAAAACATGGATGCAACCATAGGCCATAGACTGTATCCATGTTTTCCAGGACTCCTTATGGCAGCATTCAACTTCTTCAACTACTGGTAATCAAATGCCGCATGCTCCGGTTCAGAAGAACCCAAGCATGCTGGAGGTTCACTCCTGTATAATAGATTGCCCTTTGTAGGCCACACTGAATCCTGGAATGATCATAGGGCCTTAAAAATGAAGCAGCACTCATATAGTAGATTGGAAGTGGATAAATGCAATGTTGGTGGATGTCAGTGCTGCTCAGTGGTCTTCTTCTCGTTTCCAGCTCAGGCTTCAGCTGTGGACTACTTGAGGACAATAGGCAAGTAAACTTTTTTTTTTTTTTGGAGTTCACCGTACATGACTGTTGTTCAATGCTACACTTTCAGTCTTGTCTTCTGGCCTTACACCTTAAGGTAGAAATTTCGGAGGAAAGAAAAATGTAATCAACCAGTGTCAGAAAGTTTTACAGATCTGTTAATTATTTCTATTTAAAAACCTTGTCTACCAGTACTTATCAGCTTCTGTATGTCCTGCATTTAAAAGTTCCTGACACAGACAGAGGTGGCAGCAGAGAGCTCTGTGTCAGACTGGAAAGAATACACCACTTCCTGCAGGACATACAGCAGCTGATAATTACTGGAAGAGTTGAGTTTTTTTTTCTAAATAGAAGAAAATTACAAATCTGTATAACTTTCTGACAGCAGCTGATATGAAAACAATAATTTTCCCCTTTAAATATTGTCTAAAAACAATGTACAAGGAACTACCAAATAGATTGGCAATGTAAAAGGAATTCTTATCACACATTCATATGACATTACTATTCTCTTCTCTCCTGGCACAATGATATCCAATAAATGCAGGAAATCTGCCGAGGAATGTAATATGGGATTTATTCTCAGCCCACAGTATACACAGAAGGTTACGGGTCTAGTTGTAATATTCATTTTCTTCCCGTACCATAGGAATACACTGGCTAGTCCCCCATGATGAACATGATGTAGAATATATAAAGGAAGCAGACACACATCTATGTTTATTACGAGGACCGAATCCCTATTATACTGCAGCTGATTCCTTTAAGTCTTGCTGTAATTCTCTGTAAAGTTGGAAAGTTGCTCTAGTAATGCCGGATCATGAATTTTATTTCATGTCTCACAATAGGAATATTTTAATTATACTTGTAATTATGTGCATAGCAATGAGCTTCACAATACACAGTTCCCATTAAAATGCTGACAGCCTATTGTTACTTCTTCTTCCCTTTCTTCATTCTGTATTCACCCAGTGCCCTGGTAATAGAGAATACCTTAAAGGGGTCTTCCAGTATTTTCCATTAATAGTGTTTCTTTACAAAATTTTCAGCTGCTGTATGCCCTGCAGGAAGTATTTTCTTTCCAATCTGACAAAGTGCTCTCTGCTGCCACCTCTGTCCATGGCAGGAACTGTTCCTGACATGGACAGATGTGGCAGCAGAGAGCACTGTTTCAGACTGGAAAGGCAACTTTCTACAGGACATACAGCATCTGTATGTATAAGTACAGGAATATATATATTATTTTAAAATAGAAGTAATTTACACATATAATTATGTATAATTTTCTGGTACCTGTGGATTTAAAAACATTTTTCTTCTCCGCAGTAATCCTTCAAGTGCTTAGTGGTTACTACAATTGTATCTAATTTATTGTGTTCTATACCTTACCTCCCAGGCTATGATGAGAGAGCAGGCTGAGGCGCTTCTCCAGCTGTAGGGTCTCATGTGCCACCCTTTCTTCCATATAAGCAGGGTTTAAATTTGGATCTTCAGAAATAAAAAAAAATATATATATATATATATATATATAAACAAACAAATCAATAAATAAAACCTAATCAGGTGACTACAACATCAATATTTGGTTACATTGTATCTTTTTCTTTCTGCACTTGGTGGCTCATCCGGGACAGACAGCTCCATTAATAGATAGTAGGAGGTTTGTTAATAGCTGTGGGTTTTCTCAATTTTCTAATTTAATTTGTTAATTTGGTCCTCCAGTTGTTTTTCCCATCCAGGACAAAGAGCTCGATTACTGACTAGTAGGGGGTCTGCTAATAGAAGCAGCTAATATAGTGGATCTCAATTTTGGAATTCAATCTCTTTATTTTTTTTTATTTTCCGAATTTCCTTATTAATCAATTTCCTTATTTTTTGCATATCTGCTCACTGCTAAGTGGGCAATTATATGACTACAAATTCCCTGTGTCTGCCTAACCCCACTGGCTACATGCTGCTGGCAGCAGTATATGAGAGCTATTGGTTAGCTAATAATATCCAACAATAGAATGCTTAACCATTGTTAATCAAGTTACCAAAATTTTCCAGGTACTACAAATTTCCATTTTAACTTGTGGCAGAAAATTTTATAGATTTGTAAATTACTTTTATTAAAAATCACAAGTCTTCTAGTATTTATCAGCTGCTGTATGTCCTGCAGGGAGTGGTGTATTCTTTCTAGCATGACAGATACTCTCTGCTGTCATCTCTGTCCGTGATAGGAACTGTTCCAAAGCAGTAGAAGTTTTCTCTGAGATTTGCTACAACTCTGGACAGTTCCTGTTACGGACAGATGTGGCACCATGCCAGACTGGAAAGAAACTCCACTTTCTTAAGACTTCAGATTTTTTAATAGAAGTAATTTACAAATCTGTATAACTTCCTGACATCAGTTGATTTAAAAAATATTTTTTCTCTGGAGTACCCCTTTAAATTTCCTAATTTGTTAGCATATCTGCTTTTAATAATGAGGCCTATAGGGAGATTTATCAAACATGGTGTAAAGTGAAACTGGCTCAGTTGCCCCTAGCAACCAATCAGATTCCACCTTTCATTCCTCACAGACTCTTTGGAAAATGAAAGGTGGAATCTGATTGGTTGCTAGGGGCAACTGAGCCAGTTTCACTTTATACCATGTTAGATAAATCTCCTCCACTGAGTGGGCAACTGCTTGATACAAAATACTCATGGCTGCCAAACCACACTGGCTACAGATTGCTGCCAGCAGTCCACGACTAATGGTCAGTCAACAGAGTTGCAAAATACCCTTCTATACAATTGTCAATGAAGTTCCCAAAAGTGGACACCTCTTGCAATTTTCAATTTTTGCAGTTGGTGGCTTGTCCAGGACAGAAAGTTTTACTATTCAATAGGAAATAAAATATGCTAAGAGAAGTGGAGCTTCTCCTTATTTTTTTTTTCATTCCTTTCATTCCTGTTTACTAACTCCCCCGTGCCAACATCCACATTGCTTGGGATCCCCAAAAATACCTGTTGAAAATTAATCTTGACCCTTGTATAAACTTGTATAAAGAATACTCAATACTAGGGATGAGCGAACCGAACCGTTACGAACCAGATTCGTTACGAACTTTGTAAAAAGAGTTCGTTAAAACCGCAACGGCGTCGCAAAACTGTATTGTTTTCACAGAATGGAAGAGGATATAAGGAATTATTACTCCTATAATCCCTTTTATCCTGTTATTATGTAAATATCAAGGTGTGTGACGTCACTACAGGAACAGGAAGTGCCTGAGCGTCCATGCTCTTTCTCGTTGTGTGTCTAGACTGCAGAGAGAGAGGAGCTCCGTGCTAGTTAGGGAGGGAAAGCACATAGATAGATAGGCAAACAAGTAGATAGCTACAGGGAGGTAGAGAGAGGGAGAGATAGGCAGAGATAGGAAGTAAAAAACTTGTGATATCCAGGCAGAGATAAAGATATAAAAAAAAGACAGAGAAAAGTGAGAAGAGTCAGAACCAGCTACCGTTCTGTGACTGAGAGGAGACGCTAGTTGTTGCTGCTGTGGTGGGCGCCGTCAACCCCCGTATAGCTGCAACCAAAAAACTTCATATAAAAAAAAAATTAGTTTCTTAGTTATTTTATGCCACCTTCAGTACTATGGGGCTGGGCGCAAATACCCAGTTCAGCGCAGAACTGCGTATGTCCAGCCGGCACCCTAGTACTGAATGCCATTTGGTCAACGGTATAAAAATGCCCTGTGGATTTTACTCGCAGACCCGCAGCCACATGTGAAGGTACCCATAGGGTGACGTTTTTTGGGAGTGACAAAAGCGAGGGTGGGAGGTCACTCCCATACTCCATCAGGGGTTTTTCCCCTACCCACTTTAAAAGATAGGTCCAGGCAATTAATAACTTTCTGTACCCTTACTTGACCCAGAAACTTATAAATTAACCGGACTTATCCTTTAAGCCAGTTGGTGACAGCACTTAAAAAACACAAAAGCATACATCCATTGGATTGGACGCTACACTCGGTTAGGACATCAAACTGGTGTTAAAGGACCCCCCCCCAAAAAAAAACACAGACACACACAGACACCATACTCACCATCCCTCCGGTGACGATCGCCACTCCATTCGCCCGCCGTCCGCCTCACCGTCACCGCCGTCTGCCGTCCAGCGATGTCTCTGATTTCCGGGTCCTGGGGATGGAAAAGGCTGCCAGTGCGCTTGCGCACCGGCAGCCTTTTCGTTGGCTGGAGCGCATCACATGGCTTCCAGCAACCTCAGCCAATCAGGGCTGACGAAGCTGGAAGCCATGTGATGCGCTCCAGCCAATGAAAAGGCTGCTGGTGCGCATGTGCACCAGCAGCCTTTTCCGTCCCATTCACTCTCTATGAAGACGCCGAGGAGGAAGAAGACCCGGACCGCCCCCCATCTCTGACGTCGTCGTCACCAGATGCCGCCTGGGAGAAGAGGACCGTGATGATCGTAATAGGTAATGTATATATTCTTTAACTTCCGGGCGGGGGGGTCGGGGGTCCGAAAGTGGGGGAAGGGGGCCAGACCGGGTATTTAACCACATTACAAAGTTATATAACTTTGTAATGTGTGTTAAATAAGCTAAAAAAAAATTTCGTGGGAGTTGTCCTTTAAGAAAAAAAAAAATAAAAAAAAATAAAAAAAAAAAAAAATATATATATATATATATATATATACGTGTATCGCCAACAGCCATAGGCCCAGATTCAACAGGTTTGACACCAGAGTAGTTGCGTCAATTTGTAAAGCAAGTGCCAGTGAGGTGTCAATTTAATGAAAATTGGACACGTATTTTTGGATAATGGAACTGGGGTAAAGCCTTCTTGAATCTGTACCTTTTTAAATGTCTTTTCTTCACCTCATGGATTCTGAGGGTGAGGTTCTCTGTCTATTTTACCGTATCCGTATCCTGCTAGAATAGGTGTAATGTTAGAGGGGGTGTTTTTTTAACGTTGACTGTCCTGTGCTGAACTCTACATCAACATGTTGTCATGTTTAAAGAATGATTTTTACCAACGTGCATATCCTTAGCTTCAAACTTTAGTTGTCTGTACTAGGTCCTTCTGGGTCCAAAAGAATACTACTCCTAATAATGCCCCCACCGTCAATTGTCTATTTGGAAACATACTGGGTGGAAACTGCCTTCTCAACTTGTCTGTTTTTAACAATACTGGCCTGAGAGCCATCAACTGCTGCCTTCTCCTGGTCCTCAACTGGTCTGTTTTTAATAATACTGACATAGAATCAATCAACTGCTGCCTCCTCCTTCTCCTCAAGTAGCCTCTCCTCGATAATACTGGCCTGGAATCAATAAACTGCTGCCTCCTCCTCAAGTAGCCTCTCCTCAATAATACTGGCCTGGAATCGATCAACTGCTTCTCCTCCTACTTAAGTGGCCTCTCATAATACTGGCCTGGAATCGATCAACTACTGCCTCCTCCTGCTCCTGAAGTAGCCTCTCCTCGATAATACTGGCCTGGAATCAATCAACTGCTGCCTTCTCCTCCTTAAGTAGCCTCTCCTCGATAATACTGGCCTGGAATCGATCAACTACTGCTTCCTCCTGCTCCTGAAGTAGTCTGTTTTTAATAATACTGGCCTGGAATCGATCAACTGCTGCCTCCTCCTCCTCAAGTAGCCTCTCCTCGATAATACTGGCCTGGAATCAATCAACTGCTGCCTCCTTCTCCTCAAGTAGCCTCTCCTTGATAATACTGGCCTGGAATCAATCAACTGCTGCTTCCTCCTCCTCCTCAAGTAGCCTCTCCTCGATAATACTGGCCTAGAATCGATCAACTGCCGCCTCCTCCTGCTCTTCAAGTAGTCTGTTTTTAATTATACTGGCCTGGAATCAATCAACTGCTGCCTCCTCCTCCTCAAGTAGCCTCTCTTTATTAATACTGGCCTGGAATCAATCAACTGCTGCCTCCTCCTCCTCAAGTAGCCTCTCCTCGATAATACTGACCTGGAATCAATCAACTGTTGCCTCCTCCTCCTCCTCAAGTAGCCTCTCCTTATTAATACTGGCCTGGAATCAATCAACTGCCTCCTCCTCCTCCTCCTCAAGTAGCCTCTTCTCATTAATACTGGCCTGGAATCGATCAACTGCTGCCTCCTCCTTCTCCTCAAGTAGCCTCTCCTCATTAATACTGGCCTGCAATTGATCAACTGCTGCCTCCTCCTCCTTAAGTAGCCTCTCCTCGATAAAACTGGCCTGGAATCAATCAACTGTTGCCTCCTCCAGCTGCTTAAGTAGTCTGTTTTTAATTATACTGGCCTGGAATCAATCAACTGCTGCCTCCTCCTGCTGCTCAAGTAGTCTGTTTTTAATTATACTGGCCTGGAATCGATCAACTGCTGCCTCCTCCTCCTCCTCAAGTAGCCTCTCCTCGATAATACTGGCCTGGAATCAATCAACTGCTGCCTCCTCCTGCTCCTCAAGTAGCCTCTCCTCGATAATACTGGCCTGGAATCAATCAACTGCTGCCTCCTCCTCCTCCTCAAGTAGCCTCTCCTCGATAATACTGGCCTGGAATCAATCAACTGCTGCCTCCTCCTCAAGTAGCCTCTCCTCAATAATACTGGCCTGGAATCGATCAACTGCTGCCTCCTCCTCCTCAAGTAGCCTCTCCTCATTAATACTGGCCTGGAATCGATCAACTGCTGCCTCCTCCTCCTCCTCCTCAAGTAGCCTCTCCTCATTAATACTGGCCTGGAATCGATCAACTGCTGCCTTCTTCTTCTCCTCAAGTAGCCTCTCCTCATTAAAACTGGCCTGGAATCGATCAACTGCTGCCTCCTCCTCCTCCTCAAGTAGTCTCTCCTCATTAATACTGGCCTGGAATCAATCAACTGCTGCCTCCTCCTCCTCCTCAAGTAGCCTCTCCTCATTAATACTGGCCTGGAATTGATCAACTGCTGCCTCCTCCTCCTCAAGTAGCCTCTCCTCATTAATACTGGCCTGGAATCGATCAACTGCTACCTCCTCCTCCTCCTCAAGTAGCCTCTCCTCATTAATACTGGCCTGGAATCGATCAACTGCTACCTCCTCCTCCTCCTCAAGTAGCCTCTCCTCATTAATACTGGCCTGGAATCGATCAACTGCTACCTCCTCCTCCTCCTCAAGTAGCCTCTCCTCATTAATACTGGCCTGGAATCGATCAACTGCTGCCTTCTTCTTCTCCTCAAGTAACCTCTCCTCATTAAAACTGGCCTGGAATCGATCAACTGCTGCCTCCTTCTCCTCAAGTAGCCTCTCCTCGATAATACTGGCCTGGAATCAATCAACTGCTGCCTCCTCCTCAAGTAACCTCTCCTCAATAATACTGGACTGGAATCAATCAACTGCTGCCTCCTCCTCCAGTAGCCTCTCCTCAATAATACTGGACCGGAAACAATCAACTGGTGCCTCCTCCTGTTTCTCGACTTGTCTCTTCTCAACAATACTGGCCTGAGAGGCGAGCAATCAACTGCTGCCTCCTCCTGCTGCTCAACTTGTCTCTCCTCAACAATACCGGCACTGGCTACTATGGGGGCACTGGCTACTATGGGGGGCACTGGCTACTATGGAGGCACTGGCTACTATGGGGGGCACTGGCTACTATGAAAGGCACTGTCTACTATGGGGGCACTGGCTACTATGGGGGGATTGGCTACTATGGGGGGCACTAAATGTGGGCATTGGCTACTATGTTTGGCACTATATGCAAAGATGTGGGGGATTTGATGGCGGCAGTTGAGGGGGGCCCAATTTGCACCTCTGCCCAGGGGCCCATAATGCTGTTAAGACGGCCCTGGCCGCATCCTCCTTGTAAACTTTTTTTTTTCAATATTTTTTGTCACTATTTTAGCACTTTTACTCACTATATTTTATTTTTATTATTATTATTATTCCTATTATTATTATTTTATTTTTTTTTTCTCATTATTTTTGTACTTTTTTTTTCCAACTTTTTTCATTGTAATATCAACTGCAACTAAATGAAACTATACCCTATCAGACTCCCACTATTGTAGCTGCAATCATTCAGCCGTTAGAGCAAGGTTCGTTTTCGGTTCGGTTCAGACGAATCCGAACTTCACGAAAGTTCGCCGGATCGAAGCGAACCGAACTTTTCAAAAGTTCGCTCATCCCTACTCAATACGCATGAAAAAAAAAATACTACTAATAACACTCATGTTGGTTGTAGCAGTAGTTTTATGTGTTTATTATTATTATTATTATTATTGCTTTTATTATTATTATTATTATTATTATTATTATTATTACTATTGTATTGTTCTTAACATATTATTATCAATGTTGTGGTTACGACTGTTGCTTCCTCTCCTATTACTTATTGATCCTATCAATATTATATTCAGCTTTATTATTACTATAACACTGATTATTCATTTCAGGCAATGAACATCTTTAAGCCATTCTAAACATGAAACAAAATAAATGCAATTAAAACTAGCTTCTGCATTGAGCGCTATAAATAGCAGGTGGTAATTCTTCCTGAATGTTCCGTTCTTCATTTATTTACTTTGCACGTCCCCCTGCCTGCCCCTTGTGCAACCTTATACCCTGTAGGATAGTGAGACTCCTGTATACATATATATATTTAACTTCACCATTCATTCTCAGAAACTGTTAACACAGTGTACTGTATAGTTGGTAAAAGTAAAAGAAAGTATATATATATATATATATATATATATATATATATATATATATATATATATAACTTTAAAAGATAAAAAAAGCCTGTGGACATAAAGATTTTCCTGGCCCCTGTAGGACATTGATTTTTAGTTCTCTCAGCCCCATAGTGCATGGAGTTCAATAATCCTTGTGCTTTTCTTTTATTCCAATGTGCATCCAGCTGTACAGAGACTTTTCAGCTCTGTATGAGAAGAAATTGTTCACCTGATGTGTCGGGGACAGAGAAATTGCCAAAAATAACTTGTTTACATGACAGGTTGAGACTCAGACTTGTTAGAGTCCAAGGCCTGAGATCATGTTCACTTGTTGCATCAAACGCCAACTTTTCTCTATTTTTCCTAGGTTATTTCTTTGTTCTGTGTTGGTCCTGAATTTTACAGAAAAAAAGTTAACACAAAAATGCTAAGGCTGGGTTTACACTACGTTTTTTTCATTCGATTTTACAAAAAACGGATGGAAAAACGGATGCATTTGTGATTCTCCGTTGACTTCCATTATAAAAAAAAAAATGGATTAAAATGCAAGTTTTTTTTAAATTAAATAAAAAAAAAAGTTAGGTCAATCACTTTTTTGTGCACGTTAAAAAAACGGATGCGTTTTGATCCGTCTTTTTTTATAATGGAAGTCAATAGAAAAACTGATCAAAACAGATGCACACAAATGCATCCATTTTTCCATCTTTTTTTTTTTGTTGTTGCAAAAACGTAGGGTGAACCCAGCCCTATTCATGTGGACCTGAAGTGTATAGATCTCACTGACAGGTCTGCAAGAATGCGATCTTTGCAAGACCGTGATCTTGGACATCATGGGCATAGAACAAAGTGGGGCAAGGGTTGTAAATACCATGGATATGTTATGGTTATGGGTCTGGCCTATGAAAAGAGAATATGTAACTGGAGGTATACCTCTTTCCTATTACTTGTTGAAACTGCAGCAAACTAGTTAGGGGAAACAGCCATGTGATAATGCTACCTCACCCTCCAGGGATAAGAAGGAAATGAGGAGACAACAAGCTCTTGTCCCTCCTGTCCCAGAGTGATGTGACCTAAGGCAATTGGCCCCATTTTGGATCTCTCTTCTCTGCATGTTTGACTGTTTGTGTGGAGCAAGCACAAAAAAATGCCCCATTAAGTCTTCATGAATGGGCATTTAGTAACATAGTTACATAGTTAATAAGGTTGAAAGAAGACAAGAGGCCATCAGGTTCAACATAGAGAAACCCTACTGTGTTAATCCAGGGGAAGGCAAAAACCCTTATGAGGCAGATGCCCATTGCTCCATCACAGGGGGAACTTTCTTCCCGAATCCAATGGCAATCAGAATAATCCCTGGATCAATGTATCACTTATGTTAACATACAATATTCATCTCATGCCTAGTAGTGTTATTGCATTCAGGCACATGTATAGGTTACGTGATTTTTAAAAAAATGCGCAAATAAGTCTAAAATGACATGTTGCATTGTTGCATTTCTAATATTAACCTGGGAGCACCGGGCGCAGACCAAACGGGCCTTTTGTTGGAGAGATGCCACGAACGATGCAGTCAAACAGGAAACTGATCTGGTCGCCTTCTGTACTGGAGAGGAAAAATACACCGGCCCCTGTGAAGAGAAATCAGTGAAAAACTCATTAACCATTTCTATAACTATAGATAATTTACATATAATAATCACCAAAATAACATCTCCCAAGAATCTTTCTTTTTGGTAGGATTAACCTTATTGTTGAAAGATTATCTGTATTATTATAGGAGGGCTCCAGAAATGATCCATTTGATTCCTATACTACATATGTTATTATGTATTCCTATATTATCTATGTTTTTTAATTGATTTTTATGGTCATGTAGACATGGGGGCATGGAAATAATATTTCATATTGAATAATAACACTCATCTAATGCTGTAGTAGTTTTTATTCTAGCCACAACTAGGCTGATGTTTCCTGTTTCAAAAAGAACACTTGGTAGCTGTGTCCTCCATATAATCAATGGCAGGATTACAATAAAATGTGACACCAGTATGTACATGAGATAGGGCTCAGCCTCCTCCCTCCCCACACTATGGCCTCTGCACAGGCCACACAGCATGCCTACAAAACTCTCCCATAGAGGTGAATAAGGTCGGCTTCAGTCTATTCTAGTTGATACATTAACTTTAAGATCAGTTGGGGCCCTACCTATGATATTGTTGCTGATCCCAAGAACAAAGAGTTTAAATACCCTTTGGCTTTTTCCCTAAAGCGACCATATACATGCTATAGATGTTGAATGTTTATTTAACCAATTAGAAAGTTTTTCTAATGTACGTGGAATCCTTTACACATTAGAGATCGTGGCTAACTGCTGCACAGGGAACAATACCACATCTCCATTCAAATGAATGATTTTTCAAGGAAAGAGTATTCTTAGAACATTCTCAGATTGTGCCAAGAACTTTCCCAGAAAAGTCGCTTATCCTTCCCTCAGTCTCAATGATTATGTAACTGGCAATATGGACTAAGGATGGCCATACACGTTATTTAACTGTAAGCAGAGGGTCCCTTCGGCCAACAGCTATCTCTCCAAACCTTTCCCATACACACAAACTTTCAGCACGGCTAGTTCATGTGTTTTCTATGGGGAGTGGGGTGGGGGTATAATTCTCAATACACATTATTCTACCCTGTGCTAGCAGCAGTTTTGGCCATCACTATAAAGTGTACGGGGGCCTCCTGAGTCTCTACAGACAGATGATGTAGGTGGAGATGGGGGGGTTAAAATTTCACGGCCTGACCCTTTTGTTCTTGGAGAGAAAAGCGTCTGTCTGTCTGCGAATTACCCCTCCCCATAGAGAACGTATGAATGTTCAACCGTAATAATCGAACATGCCCGACCCTGGCCCCAGTTTAGTCTAAAGTGTATGGGCATCTTAAAATATGTCCATCTGCCTCTGTGAAATGATTGTTCATCACACTGTCATTTGCTTGATGGTTGTCCTATCATAAGCCTAATTCGTCTAGGTTCACGCTACGTTTTTGCAATCCGTCAAACATATACGGTTTATGGGGGGGGGGGAGGGACATCAGATGAAAAAAGGGATGCAAAAACGGATGCAATTGTGCACAATCTGTTTTGATCCATTTTTCCATTGACTTCTTTTATAAATATTTTTTTTTAGTGTACCCAAAAACTTGGTTGACCATGTTTTTGTGCACGTTAAAAGAGAAGTTCGACCATTTTAAAAATCTGGCAGACGGCAGGGGGGAATTTGATTAGGCGTATAAACTTACCTGTCCCCGTGCTTGTGGGACTGGCCTTCGGACCCGCGCCGAGATCCATTATATCCAGTGCTGACACGTCATGACTGGCTGATGGACTGGCCAGTCCATAAGCTGAAACAGGCATTACAATTTGGAGGAAAATACCTTCCAGTGGGGGTCCTGAGGCTAGTCCTGCCGCTAACTGTGGGTAAGTTTGTACTCCTAATCCTGCCCCTGCTGACTGCCAGATATCACAAATGGCCGGACTTCTCCTTTAAAAGTAACCATTTAAAAATTCATTCATTAACGGATAGCAAAAACGCAGCGTGAACCCGGCCTTCTATCTAATGTGTATGTCCACCATTATACTGTGACAAATGTCCGTTCAGTACATTAGGTAAATCTTTGGACATCTTGGCGAGTGAATGGTTACATCCTCAAAGAAATCTCAATTATTATAACCAAGAATCTCATCCTATGAGATAGGATTTACACGAGCTCAGCCCCCCATACAGTGTCTCATCTTCCTCCATGTGACACATGGGAGGGGGGAGTTCACAACCATAGTACCATACAAATTTTCACTTTTGGAGTAGATCAGGTTTCCCAGAAAATGTAAACCCAAACATATCAGTCATGGTCCTTGGATGGAACAGGGGAATAGATGTTCTTCTCATTTACCTTCTAGAAGTCATCTCAAGTATTCAAGCTGCCATGCTTATATAAAGCAACAAGCTTTGCCAGCCACATGACCGCCCGGTATAATTAGCAATGTTTGTTACTGTGTTGTACATAGGTTAGATGAGCGCAGCACATAATTCACCATTTCTATTTGTGTTTTATATGGCCTAAATATGAAGAGTGGTAACAACAACACTGTAAAGGTATACACTAGCAACAACCAAAGTGGCATTCTCTGCTCGCCAGGGCGATTACACTGGACGCCTCATGGTCTAGAAGACATGTCTTATTAGAGCGACACTTCCCGTCACTTCACATGTCCATGATGTTGTTTAGGGTTGTCTCTTTTATTTTCGTTTTTCCTCCATCATATAAAATATGCTTTGCTCATAGATCATATGGCCAAACCACACAGTAACTGCAGCAAAGCCAATAACTTGCACAAGGAAGAAAGGCACAGTAACACCTTCTCTATTGCCCCCTACTTTGAAAGGCAACACCCACCTTCACCCACCTACACTTTAAGGCTATGTTCACACAACGTAGTTTTTTCAAATTAGTAACGGCCGTTGTTGCAATTTGCAACAACGGCCATGATTAATTAAAAAAATACTTTCAATTGAAAATGAATGGGATCCCGGCCGGAAGTGTATACACATAGTATATGCTCTAGCCGAGATCCAGAGATCAGTTTTGTGCGGCCACTATTCATTGAATAGTGGCCGCACAGACCTGTCAGTTGACACAATGGAGAGTGCAGCTCTGGCCGCAATCTCCATTGTTGGCTATGGTGAATTGGGATGCGGGTGCACAAGGATGAGCCTGCATCCCAATTCAGTAGAATTGGAGTTCATCTGGTCGGTACTGCAGTACTGCACAAAGGGGAGATCATCCCATTGGGGGCCAGTGCTCCATGCCGGTGCTCGTCACTGGCCTCCCCACGCCGGTGCACCAATCCCTTGTTGTAAAATACCCAAAGCAATGTACCTGATGGTACATTTACTTTAAAAGATATGGCACAAATGTCAAAATCACGTTGGTCTTGATGTTGCAAAACTACAATTCCTATCATGCCTGGAGAGCTAAAGCTTTGGCTGTCCCGGCATGATAAGAATTGTAGTTTGCAAAAGCTGGAGGGCCATGAGTTTGACACCCCTGCTTTAAGATATTCAGATTGTACTGAGGACAAGGAGAGTCGTACCCGGTGTTAGAAAGCTAAACCTTATAAAGGGATCATGTGCCCCATAATACCACTTTTCTGCCTAGTTATTTTTTGAAGCACTCCTACAATACCTAACGATTAGCTTATATAGGAAACGATTTTCACAGTAATTCTATAAGTGTTAAACAAGTTCTTCTAAGTAGATTGTTATTAGGGTAATGCACAGTAACAAACGCTTCTGTACCCTGCATTATGTCCTCCATTAGGCTTCCCGACTCTCAGCATGATGAATAGACTGTTTTTCCCCTATAGCAATTAGGATTAAAGTAAACCTATAAATTATTCTTGGTAAGTAAACTCAATTTACAAGCTCTAAAGCAATAACCATATAACTCGATCGCAGAAATACACATTTTATTGATGTCCTATTATGTAGCTGCTGTTTCCACTGTGCACAATTAGATGATGTAAATCAATAAGATATAACAGTGCTGAGTTTTTTTGACTGTAGTAAAGATACGTTTCAGATTTGCCACAATTCACTTTGAAATACTGAATTTCCACTGTTTTTAATTATGAAATTCAAGGTATAGGTGTTAATCTTTAAAGGGGGTGTCCAGGGACGCATAATTGATCGATAGGAAGGTCATCAGTTTTGGATTGGTGGGGTATTAGCATCCAGAACTCTCCGCTCTCAGCTGTTTTTTGAAATTTCAATTCACTTCACTGGTTTTCCAAATCTCCCTAGGGCGACATCCAACGTGGCCAAACCCAAACAATTTTCTGATGTTCGCTCAACACTAGTTGTAACGTGCACGCAAGACACTAGTTTCCAGAAAGGGCTATACTTCTCCAATGACAAACATATTTGGTAAAAAGCAAAAGAGGAGCCCGTGGAGCTCTTTTGCATATTCATGTTTCCCATGGGGCAATGCACCTAGGACTTCACTGCATTGAGCGCTTTCACTAGCAGCCGGCAGTGTTGTCGTTTGGCTGGTCTCCCTGAGATCAGCGATCTGTTTCTCTTGTGGCTCTACTAGGCATTGCTCCCACCTAGCCAGAATCATGCTCCACACTGATCAGGGGCAACACCCCGAAACAGCTGTATGTGGATGGTTACCCGGCCTTGGTTTATCCCTTGTCATTACATTGACTTATAGGGCCACTTATTATGGTGGATTTGGTGGTTTCCTAACAGAAGCTGCCCTTTGGCTGGGTCCTTTCCCGGAGGGATATCTGGCTTGTCCTGTGTTTTGAGATTTTTCAATGAGGCTCCACGGGCTCCTCTTTTGCATATTCATGTTTCCCAGGGGGCAATGCACCTAGGACTTCACTGCATTGAGCGCTTTCACTAGCAGCCGGCAGTGTTGTCGTTTGGCTGGTCTCCCTGAGTTCAGCAATCTGTTTCTCTTAAAACATATTTGGTAGACACCTTAGGAAGGGGTTAACAGATGAACTGGGTCTGGAAAAAGTTTGTATTTTCCTTGCTCCTACTTGGGGAAATTTGTAAAAATTGTGCTAATGTCCCAGCACATTATTCCCATGTTATCCCTAATTTATAGGATAGGGGGAGAAGAAGTTGATCATTGGGTCAATGATCCTGATACCAGAGAGGCAATCATCCCCGCAATGAATGAAGCGCTCACCCTTGTTGTCCCTAATCTTATGAGTAGGGATAACAAGCTGAGATGAAAATGCCCCTTTAAGTAAACTACAATCATTATAGTTTAAAAATTGATAATAAAAAAAATAATAAAAATATAATACTAAAAAAGGAAAACTATATAAAAAATAGCCTAAGTCCAAAGGTGGCACTAAGGGGTTAAAACATCTAAACATTGTTATATCATTATAATGTTATCCAACAAGGAGGGCGTAGGAGGGTTTTTGTTCTAACCACAAGATCTATGTGGCATCCAAAATAGAACACAATTCCAAGCACCCAATCATATGACGGCCATGAGCAGTTGCCAAGAAAAAGCAAAACAATACAAAGTTATGTGAAGCACAAAGCCAAAATCTAGACGTGTGTGGCCACTGTCACTAGCTACTGGAGAGTCTCTGAATACCATTGTGCTGCTGCTTTCCCATCCATTATAGGAGGAAGGACTCTCAAAGACAATGTAGAAAGGACAATGACTTCAGAAACCTCCTGGATCACTTACGGGAGACATTCTTTTTTGGGGTTCCCCAACATTTTAGTTCCCTACTCTTGTGTTAAGTGATGATACCAGTTGTCAGACAGATATTCACAGGTTATAGGATCCAACGTTGGCTCGTTGTGCTGTGGTTTACAGCGTGGTGGTAATCTCTGGAAATAGGCCCAGAACATCTTAGTCTCAGCAGTGACGAAGAACCTCAACATTTGTCTGACGTGGAAGACAAGAGATTTGTAAATCAGCCAATGGATAGATCTTTGCCATGTCTAAGTGAGTACTTCCCGGAAACACCCGGTCAGGCTCTTACATTGGTTACAAGGAAACTTGCCAATGGACGGGAGTTTTCATCTGTAAAATGTTGACATTTTTAAATGCCCAATTTTGCATAAAATAACGCAATAGCACAATCACTAGTGACAAGTCTGTGTGTCTTTTGTCAAATTGTAAAAATTCTCTCTAATTTCAAATATGACCATAGACAACATGTAAATGTGGCGTTCATATCTATAGTTGGTAAGGTGTCTTCCAATTTCTTTTCAAACGCACACAAAATAATACTAACAGGTAGTGTTGAGCGAACTTGCTAAACTGTTCAGGTTCGGCAAAGTTCTCTGAACCCGAACACTCAGCATTTGTCTACCGGCAGCTGGCGGTTAGATGCAACCCTAGGAAGTCTTGAAAAATTTCAAAATAGCCATAGACTGTATCCATGCCTTCCTGGCAACCCTAGGGCGGCATCCAACTTCTCCAGCCACCAGGAGTCAAATGCTGAGTGTTCGGATTTGGAGAACGTTTCCGAACCCGAACAGTTCGGCAATTCATAAAACAATACTAACGGTTCGGCCGATTATCGCTCCATGTAATAAATACAACGTCAGCCGATGACAACGATCATTGATATAGGTTTGGACCTATTTTCGTGTAATAGCGATGCGTGGCCAGCGACTGACAATATACATTACCTATCCATGTTCCAGGGTTGCTGCTGCTGTCTTCTTCTCCCCGGGTCCCGCTCGCTCTAGCTTCAAAGTGGCCTGTCAGCTGACAGGCCGCGACGGTCCCGGCCTGTGATTGGCTGAGCGGCCTGTCAGCTGACAGGCCACTCTGAAGTTAGAGCGCGCGGGACTGGGAGAAGAAGACCGCAGCAGCAGCCCTGGAACGTGGATAGGTAATGTATATAGTTAAGCAAGGGCTGCAAGGACATCGGTAACGATGTCCCTGCAGCCCTTGTTTAACGATTATCGGGCCATGTAATAGGTCCAGTAAACAAGCGACGATCTAGCAGATCGCTGCTCGTTTACAGGTATTATCGGGCCCCCATCGGCCCGTGTAATACCACCCTAAGGCTGAGCCTGATTAGCTTTGCCTATTACAGGCATGTTACAAAGCAATGCAGATCTGTAATCAGGCAATCAAATAGTGATGTCCCCATGGTGGGTATAACAGTATAACAGTAAACAAAACACACATATAAATAAAAATAAATAAATAAGGTGCAAAACACATAAAATCCCCATAGCACCCAATGCAATAATAATTGTAGAAAAAATAAATAAATAAAAAAGTACACATATTCGGTATTGCTGTGTGCCTAATGACGCTGGCAATAAAATAATTACATAGCTAAACTCGCACGGTGACCGCAGGAGAAAAAAAATCGAAAATAAGTAATTTTGTAATTTTTCCATGAAGTGTGGGCATTTTTCACACGAAAATTGTACGGATATTGGCCAAATGTTACCACTAACCTAAAGTACAAAATGTCATAAGAAAACATCCTCAGAATTGCTAGGATAATTTATAGCATCACGGAGGTATAACCACATAAAGGGAGACTGCTCTGGTCCTCAAGGGACTATCTGGACCGGTCCTGAAAGGGTTAATATGTATATGTATTATGAGAAAGGGAAATAAGATTGTGAACCCAATGTACAGTCCTATGTTGGTCTTACGTAAGCAATCACTTGTCACATAGCTTTAAAAAAAATAGAAATAGCTAAGGTCTCAACAGAAGGGGATGACTCAAAGACTATTTTAGAGGGCAATGTTCCTTACAGATCATCAGTCTTAACGTCTTTAATTCTAACTTGCTATAAAAATCAACGCCCGGAAATTTTACCCTTTTTCTTTCAAGGTTTGGTTTCTTTCTACCAGAACCCTGATAAAAACCTGATGGATCCCTTTTCAAGTTAGGCAGGATTTGAAGTCAATGGGATTTGAATTTCCGCTTTCAGCTTTGTATGCTGCGGAATATGTGCGGAAATTCATAATGCAGAATTCTGCCTCAGTTGTATCACTTTGTGTAGATTGTTATCTCCTACAGAGGGTGTAAATATTTTTTTACTTTTTTTTATTACCCTATTAGGGAATTCTTTATCAGTGGAAGGTGGTCCCCCAATCAGGACCTTAATGTATTAGCTAGAACAAAGAGCAACTACAAAGATTGTTTCATTACATGGTTACCTAAGCCATTTAAATGAGTCAGGGAATGTGCACACTACGGAACCCAGGCGGATTAACCGCTGCGGATTCTGCAGCTTGCCCCGCTCGTGGCCGTGTGCATCTTCGCCTGTGCCATAGACTCCATTCTATGGTCAGGCAGATTTTGCCATCTGCCCGAATAATGAACAAGTTCATTCTTTAGGCGGACGGCGGAATCTGCCTGTGTATAGAATGGAATCTATGGCACAGGCGGAAATGTGCGCAGGGGCGAGCTGCGGAATCCACTGCGGGTGATCCGCCCGGGTTCTGTAGTGTGCACATACCATTATACTTAATTTCTCCTGTGGTGGTGCTGCAGGGATACTGGACACATGGCACCATGTCCCTTCATAAATTACAGCTGATTGCTGGGAGTCACAGCTGACAGACGCCTTGTATAGCCTTAAAAAAAGAACGGTTATAGACTGCCCCTTTAAGGGGTGTGTCATCCATGCTAATGCCACATTATGTGATATCACATAGACCTCTCATCTTTACTGTAAATATAATAATAAAGGATCAGTATTAGGGATTGGTGCTCTGGAGTGGCACAAAATCAATAACCTATCAATACAGTAATCGGTATATGTTTTTTTGCATGTTTCAACATTTTCAACTAATTAAATATTTTTGTATAAAAGGGGCAGACTCGATTAAAAACTATTTTCTCACTGTTGTCTCACTGAGTCCCTGCTAATCTCAACTTCCTGGTACTGTCTTGACACACCGGAAGTGCTTGCTCAGCCAATCACTGGCCACAGCAGGGACTCACTTCCTGTGTGTTGAGATTGGACCAAGAAGTGGAGATCAGTTGGGACCTGGTTGGTTGCAATAGGTTGTGATATGTCATTGATGGGGATGCTCACAATAATATTGAAAGCAGCAAATATATATGGTGTATATATAATATTACTTTTCCTACTGTGGCCACTTTATAGGAGTTTTTAAAGATTAACCCAACTCTTGGTAGACCCTTTTAATACCCCTACCTCGGACTTAAAAGCCCTCTGTGGCATTGAGAAAATATGTAGTTCTTTCTCCTGTGTCTTTAAAAGAACACTACTAGATAAATGTATGTACTACCTAGTACAGAACTTCAGGGGCGGTGCTTAACATAGATATTGGTGAATAACTGCCCCCCTCGGAACCTGCATGAGAGATATCTCTGTTTTCTCTGGAGTGCTTCTTTAAATAAGTAACTCTATGTTCTGTATTGTCGGGTGTAGTAGTTGATATAGGATTTTTTTAGGGAAATTTTTTCAGCTGGTTTATGATCAAAGAACAAAGTGTTTAACATTATTATGTTTTCTGCCTCATTGTTCAGCATATGCTCATCCTGGAAACAAAATTAATTGAAACAAATAATTTAGGTAATAACCAGTAATGAATGACTGTATAACTGTGATGGCTGCTGTAGCACACGGCTTTCTATTACTTGTCATCTTAAATAAATGTATTCTCTCATACATAATAATTTAAACTGTAAACGAGTAGGTTCACCCCTCAACCATAATAATGCTTATTAATAATTCTGGTCCATACATAAGGTGCATAAGTCCAATGTAAGAATTCTCGTAGCACTCAAGCTCATAAAATCATGATCCTTTATTATTCACGAACACGAATACATCCAAAAAACACACAAGATGTGTACAGCAACGCGTTTCAACGTGACCGTCTTTTTCACAGCTTATACACCAAATATATAAAATAGCTCATATATATATCAAAAAGTAAAAACAAGAAGGAAGTTCCACACTTACCCCCTCCTCCAAACCAGCGTCTAGGTGAATGTAATGCGCATGTGTCAAATCAAGACGCGCTTGTAACACCTGAATTCAGGCGCTGTGGTGGTGGGGTTAGGTAATCCTCCTAGTGGATGAACATGAACATTACACACTGCACTGCAAACAGAAAAACAACTCGAGATAGACATAATTATTCAGTGTCGCAACATTGTAAATAGCTAATAAATATACATCAAATCTGTTTTGTAGTTTAGTCCTTTAGGGAAGCGAGTGTCCAAGTTTAATATCCAGAAGGCTTCTCGATTGAGGACCTTCTGTGACCAGTTTCCTCCTTTGCAGTCTTGGTAAACTTTTTCCAGACCAAAAGATGAAAAATATTGCAAGTCCCCATTATGTACAGTTATAAAATGTTTTGCTGCACCTGATACATTTTCGCCTCTGCGGCCAATATCATAAATATGTTCTGCAATGCGGGTTTTTAGTCTTCTTGTGGTGCAGCCTACATATGATTTGCTGCAAAAAGAATATGAGATGACATAAATTACATGATCTGTGTTACAATTTAAAAATGACTTAAAGGGGTTATCCAGTGCTACAAAAACATGGCCACTTTCTTTCAGAGACAACACGACTCTTGTCTCCAGTTCAGCTGCGGTTTGCAATTAAGCTCCATTCACTTCAATGGAACTGAGCAGCAAAACCCCGCCCAAGCTGGAGACAAGAGAGGGGCTGTCTCTGGAAGAAAGTGGCCATGTTTTTGTAGCGCTGGATATCCCCTTTAATATGAAAACTCTTCTTTTGATCATCTGTGTTAAAAGTAGCAGTCTTCTTTGCATATTTGCATACATTACACCGAGATCCCCCGCATGGAAAGAAACCCTTCTGGGAGAGCCATGTTCTACCCCTATTCACATTATGTTTTGGTATTGTGGGGGAAATTAGATTACCAATCGTGATCCCTCTTCTCGCAACCACATCACATCCTCCCTCTAGGATCCTGTTTAATTTCTCATCTTGGTACAGGATGGGTAAATGTTTGTTAAAAATCTTTTTTATTTCAGAAAACTGTAGACTATATGCTGTACTGAAAGTTACTCTTTTATTGGATCTATCATCTCTGCTATTATCCCTACTTGATGAGAACAGCAGAGATGAACGATCCCTCTCGGCTGATAGCCGTTTGGCTCTATTCAGCATCCAGGGAGCATACTTTCTTTTACGTAATCTTTCGTCTATCCCTTTGACCTCTCTAGCATAGTCTTCCTCTCTGGAGCATGCTCTCTTTGTCCTAAGATATTCTCCTTTCGGGATTGCAGATATTGTGTGTTTAGGGTGACAACTGGTGGCTTCCAAAATACTGTTACAAGCAATCGGCTTCCTATACAGGGAAGTAATAACAGTGCCATTCACCGTATCTCCCGTAAGGGTGAGGTCCAGGAAGTCTACCGTCTCTACCAAACCTGTGTTAGTGAATCTGATGTTGTAGTTATTATCATTAATGTAATTTACAAAACCCTCTATGGGCGGTACATTGCGACCCCAGATGAACAAGAGGTCGTCAATGTACCGCCCATACCACACAATGCATTCCTTAAATGGATTTTGATCCGAAAAGAGGAACATGTCCTCCCACCACGACATGTATAAATTTGCGAGCGTGGGGGAGAAACATGACCCCATCGGGGCTCCAGTGACCTGAAAAAAATATATTCACCTTCAAACAAAAAATAATTATTTTTAAGAAGATAATTTACAGATGACAAAATAAATTCATTAATTTCATTGGAGTATAGGTTAGCTTTCTTAAGATGATATTCAAGCGAGACTAAAGCTAAATCGTGGGGTATGCATGAATAAAGACCCACCACATCACATGAGAACCATCTGTATGACTTTTTCCACTCAAAATTGCACATTGATTTTAAGACCTCCTTACTGTCTTTCAGGTAGGCCTCCGCCTCCGCTTCCTTTTGCGTTTTTTGATTTCTTTTGGGTTGTGTTCACATTTTCATTTGATGGTGGTGGTGTTTCTGGTTCAGATATCGTGGTCTCATCTGTTGTATCCATTTCTGTTGATGAGAAACTCACTGTGCGACTTATGGTTCTTTTTGGTTTCTTTAGAATAGATTTAGGAGCTTTATATCTTTTCCAGTTGTAAACGTCATTGGATGCATAATCCTGTGTGTCTCCGCAGAGGCGAAAATGTATCAGGTGCAGCAAAACAATTTAATACTGTACATAATGGGGACTTGCAATATTTTTCATTTTTTGGTCTGGAAAAAGTTTACAAAGATTGTAGAGGAGGAAACTGGTCACAGAAGGTCCTCAATCGAGAAGCCTTCTGGATATTAAACTTGGACACTTGCTTCCCTAAAGGACTAAACTACAAAACAGATTTGATGTATATTTATTAGCTATTTACAATGTTGCGACACTAAATGATTATGTCTATCTCGAGTTGTTTTTCTGTTTGCAGTGCAGTGTGTAATGTTCATGTTCATCCACTAGGAGGATTACCTTGCCCCACCACCACAGCGCCTGAATTCAGGTATTACAAGCGCGTCTTGATTTGACACATGCGCATTACATTCACCTAGACGCTGGTTTGGAGGAGGGGGTAAGTGTGGAACTTCCTTCTTGTTTTTACTTTTTGATATATATAAGAGCTATTTTATATATTTGGTGTATAAGCTGTGAAAAAGACGGTCACGTTGAAACGCGTTGCTGTACACATCTTGTGTGTTTTTTGGATGTGTTCGTGTTCGTGAATAATAAAGGATCATGATTTTATGAGCTTGAGTGCTACAAGAATTCTTACATTGGACTTATGCACATAATAATTTACCTCTGCTTGAGTATCAACATTTTTAGACTCAGATAACAAAACCAACAATTTCTGCTAATTCAATACTGAAACTTCATTTGCAGTGTCGAATTAAACTCATTTCGGTTTGCAGAACACCAGTTATTACAAGATAATACTGGATGGTATACTGGAGATGGACTGGAAGCTCTTGGGCTCCATGATATAATCTGTAACAATGCGCCTATATATCATGTGTCGTTTACTGTATGTTATTGGCATCCTTGTATGTGAAAGAGGGGTCACTGGGCTACTGGAATACTGGATACTGTTTTGGAAGACAGGGCAGAACTGGAGAGAGCTCATAGTTAGCTATCCAAGGTAATTCGTAGAATCAATGCAGAAACCAGTAACAAAATCGGGGCTGCATAATTTAGAAAAGAGACAACTTAGAGGTGAACATTGTAAAATCTATGACCTATTTTTACCCAGAACTGTAACCATGACAAAAAGGCATCAGCTACTGCTACATCACCACAGATAAAGATTCTTTACTGTAAGAGCAGGGAGCCTATGGTACCCTGCCATATGATATTATGAGATTTACCTCATTGAATGTTATTATCTTAAAGATATATGTACAAATCTGCTGGTTATATGGGTTATTCTGATATAACATATTTGTAGTTTTAAAGAAGACCTGTCACCGGGTTAGATGGTTAAACTAAGTGCATGGTTATAAAGGGCTTCTCAGTCTGATTTTATGCATATCTGGCTTGTACAGATTAAGCCCTCCAGCGCTTTTGCATCCAGGGGGAACACCCCCTGAGCTTTTGGAGCTCATTTCCATATTATAAAAAAAAGACTACCATCTCAGCACTAGAGAGCTAAGGCATCGTTAACACAATGTAAATTTTCTATTATTCAGATTTGCAGCCGTGATTAATAGAAAATTTGCATTGCAGTGCAGTCAATGGGATCCCGGCCAGAGTGTATACACATAGTATACACTCCGGCTGGGATCGCTAGTGGCTGACATGTTAGGTTTGTCCGGACGCTATTCAATGAATAGCGGCCGCACAACCCTGACAGTGCACACAATGGAGAGTGCGACTCCAGCGTGCAATAATGAATTGTGATGCGAGCGCATACGAATGCGCCCGCATCCTAATTCAATAGAAATTAAGTTTATCTGGCCGGTACTTCACTGACACAGAACGGACGGCGTCACTCGTTGTGTGAACGTGGCCTCAATCTGTAAAAGCAAGGTATGCATAAACCAAAACTGAGAGGCCATATACAGCCATGCACTTAGTTTAACCACCTAAAGCCCTTTGACAGGTCCGCTTTAAGTCCAGGTTCAATTGCTTTGTAACTAAAGTCACATTCTGATATACTATCCTTTTCATTGCCTTGAGCCCATCCTCTTGTGATCTCAATGGCAAATGCAAACCAGGAGTGTGTAACATTGAATTTAGGTGTTATTATCTAATTGTATTGCTTAAAAGCCATTTGTATATAATGAATTAGTTGACTTCTTGTTGAGTAGTTTACTATAAGCCCCTGCAGCTGAGGTTTTATCAATGTACATATTCCGTCCTTGCAAAAGGTTAAAATCCTGATTCAGAAATCCTGCTGTAGCCGTTCTACATCTCCGTCATGTCTTGGAGCTGAGTTCATGCCACAAGCATTTGGCAGCTCAGTTATATGTGGCATGCATCAGTGTAATACCACGCAGCTGTTTACTGGGTAGAAGGCCTCTTTCTGTGTGAGGAGAAGGGACGGGGTGAAATGCAATCTGTAGCAAGCTGTACAACGTTAAAAGACTAATCCTGTCATTAGCAACGCTTGGCTGTAATGTTATCATACAATGAATTTTCCAAATGTATAGAGCCTATTGAGGATGCAGGCCACATTTGGTAAGCGTGCTGGACAGAGACGCCCAGATAGTTCCTACAGTTCCAGAAACAAAATCTAGAAAGGCCTGTTTTACACAAGTGTAATATGGCCACAAGTCCTGGTCTGACCACGTGTCTGATGACGCAAAGTGACAGCTGTCAGTTTGGATCACCAGATCTGCTGTCAGGCCGGGACATGAGGTTGTAATAGACATTACAGCACTTATGTTTGTATAACTTTTGCAGAATATTTAAAACCATGATACAAGAAAGAAAAATATTTTTTTCCACATACTTCCCTATGCAGTAAAAACAGCAAAGACTGCATACTCACCTGCCCTGATCCCCCCTCTGCTGTTCTCTTCTTCCTGGTTCCTTTGACATCTCATTTGGGTAAAAACTACCTAGTCAGCCCAGTGGGGACCAAGCGTCAGAGCGGAAGCAGCTGGGGATTGGGGGTGGAGGGTGAGTATGTGGTCTTTGTCGAATTTGCTGCACAGGGAGACGTGGGAAAAAGTTGACTTTATTTCACTCCATGGCACTTATTTTGTCCACTTCTTCAAATATGTCCAGATCCCCCCCACCTACCCCCGTTTTTTTATTTTATGAGACACGTCCACTTTTGTTAGAAGGGTTTCCCTGGTGGAGACCCTTTAGCTAGACAGGATCACTGACTGGCCATCAAGAAGTGCTATCTGTTCTCCATTTTTTTACATCCAACGACTCACGGGTTGTGTTAGGTATTGAAAAGTAGTTCAATTGGATGAATTTAATACCAAAGACAAGCCATAGATAAGTGTGGCACTGGTGTGTTCTTTGAGTATTCAGTAGAGTTTTAATGGTTGAATTCATTGACCACTCAATGTAAAAATAATGGTTGAACTCATTGACCACTCAATGTAAAAATAAACATACATGTTGAAGAAAAATAATACCATGGTAGTATCCATCGATTCTCTCTTTACCTTTGCACATGTCACAATAAAGTCATTAGCTTAGATTTATCAAACTGGTGTACAGAAGAACTGGCCCAGTTGCCCCTAGCAACCAATCAGATTCCACTTTATTCCTTACAGATTCTTTGGAAAATGAAAGGTGGAATCTGATTGGTTGCTAGGGGCAACTGATACAGTTTCACTTTACACCATGTTTGATAAATCTCCCCCATTGTATCTCTTTGTAACTCGTGGACAAGCCAAAAAAAAGACTACCTCCATGAAACCTTATACGATATTATATGTTGCTTAGTATACTGTCTTATTACCTCATACATCACAATGGAGCAAATAAATATCCCTTTCTCTAACCACATACATCAACACATGGCCAATATATCTGAATATAATCTCACAACAAATATGTAGTATAGCTCAGTATGGCTGGTGGTGTACTCATCTTTCACATAATACTTAAAATACATGTACTGTATAAAATGAACTAAGCTAAAGTCCCGGTATAATCTATAATGACCCCTGATCCCTAGAAGTAGACCCCCTTTTCCTGTAGGACAAGCCCAAGTATACTCTATAGGCAATACCCCCTTGGGTATCTACACATTTGCCCCCAATTGTGCTTATAAAAACTTTGTGGTAGGCTGACCAGGTCATAGGACAATGCTCAAGGGGCCCATGTCTAGATAATACCCACCATAGACCCTTAGACATAGAATGACAACATCCCTGTCAGCTCTCCTAAAGTCTCATAAAATGACAAATCTAGAACATGTTTTCTTTTTATGTTATAATATTCCTCCATTATGTTATAAAATTCCTCCATTATTCCTCCATGGGTCCCAGGGACTGCTCTAGAAGGAAGAAAGCTTGTGCTGCCACCTATTGGAAAGTCCCTGAAAATTTGATCCCTTTAAGGGCTTATTCCCACGTTTCGTGAAACATAGAACCCACGGACTGGGAAGCCCTGTATTGGTGTCTTCCCCATCTGGTATCATGTATGAATATGATGCCAGAAGCGGGGAAAGTGTTTCAATCTTCACAGTGCCGCAAAGACGGGGCTTCCCCGTCTGTGGGTTTCAATTTTTTCACAGATAGTGGGAATAAGCCACTATCTTTCAGAAATAGTCAGGAATATGACTGGGGATTGCCAGCCAAATCTTCCCTCTCTTTCATCTGAAGAGAGCTGTTTCTGGTTTCTTGCCTCTTGTCAGTACAGAGCATTATGATGTCTAGCTAGCAGAGAAGTCTGTGTCATGGAACTGAGAGGGTAATGGCTAACAACGAAGAAAAGACAAATTTGGTCAGCTCTCCTAGAACACCATTCACACTAGGCAGGAGCACGTTGCTATGGCTGAAGTTGCAAACAAACAAAAACACAAAGAAATGCAACAGCTCACCGCAATGGCAAGATACAGACCCAAAACAGATATGAAAATCACTAAAACAGCCCCCCCCCAACTGCAAAAAAAAATCTCCATCCCGGCATGAGGCCACCTTATCGTTGGTGGGATGGTTTACACTATTTGCAAATGGTAACCAAGAGCCCTATTATTTTTATGGAGTTTTTTGGCAGTTGGGGGGGCTGCTTTTAGTGATTTTCATATCTGTATTGGGTCTGTAACTTGCCATTTTGGTGAGCTGTTGCATTTCTTTGTGTTTTTATGTAATGGTTAACAACCCCCAGTAATATTTCAAGACTAATATAGGCGTTGACCATTCACTCACAAGGACTCTACTTCCAATGGTTGACAAGCAAGCTATCCTCTTCCTGCAGGAGCAGAACAATCAAATAGTTGCAGATTGTTGCCAGGGCCTATTAGATGGGCCAACATGCTGACTACAAGGCTCAACAATCGTGGCGGAAATGCAGCAATAAAGATCACTGAGAACCAAAGGGGTTATTCAGTGTGTTAGAAAAACATGGCCACTTTCTTGCACCACTCTTGTCTCCAATTTGGGTGCAGGTTTTGTAACTCAGTTCCATTGAAGTGAATGGAGCTTAATTGTAAACCACACCTGAACTGGAGACAAGAGTGGTACTGTCTCTTGAAGAAAGTATCCATGTTTTTCTAATGCTGGAAAACCCCTCTAAAGCATACCTACCATTAAAGGAAAAACAATAAAAAAAAAGTCATGGTTTTATCAGATCGACAAGGAGATTTCAGGCTCCCAGGCTTTTTACCCCCCCCCCCCCTCTCTCTCTCCCTCCTCCGTGACTGTCTGGACCTTGGCACAGCAGTTCAGCACTCCTTTATGTGCTTACTAAATACACATACACAAGCACTGACTTGAGCCAGCTGTCTGGGGCCTACAGACTGAGACTCCTCAGGCACTCCATGTGGTCCGAGCCACACACTGCCTGACTTCCAGCATATAGGGGAAGATTTATCAAACATGGTGTAATATGAAACTGGCTCAGTTGCCCCTAGCAACCAATCAGATTCCACTTTTCATTCCTCATAGACTCTTTGGAAAATGAAAGGTGGAATCTGATTGGTTGCTAGGGGCAACTGAGCCAGTTTCACTTTACACCATGTTTGATGAACCTCCCCCCCATAGTCTCTATTTATAGCCTATACAGTTGAAGAGACATTTATTAAAGTGACTCTGTACCCACAATCTGTCCCCCCCAAACCACTTGTACCGTCAGATAGCTGCTTTTAATCCAAGATCTGTCCTGGGTCCGTTCGGCAGGTGATGCAGTTATTGTCCTAAAAAACAACTTTTAACTTTGCAGCCCTGTGCCAAACTGCAGTGACCTAGAGTATCTGTGCCCTAACCTTGCACCACCCCTCCGTCCCTCCTCCCCATCCTCCTCATCATAAGGAATGCCACTGGCAGGATTTTTCCTGTTCCTTTGCAGTGAACACTGCACAGGTGTCTTAATGATCCAGCCCATGTTCAGTATTCACACAGCTGATGAATAGTAGAAAATCTGCCTCAAGCATTCCTAATAATAAAGAGGGCGGGGAGGAGGGACAGAGAGGTTGTGCCAGCCTAATGCACAGACACTCTAGGCCACGGCCGTTTGGCACAGGGCTGCAAGTTTAAAAGTTGTTTTTTAGGACAATAACTGCATTACCTGCCGAACGGACCCCAGGACAGATCTTCAATTAAAAGCAGCTATCTGAAGGTACAAGCGGTTTGGGGTGGGCAGATTGTGGGTACAGAGTCACTTTAAATGTATTGAACTGCACACAGCTAGCATAAAGCCTAATTAATATCAAGTAAAAAAAAAATGAGATACAAAGAAAAGTGTAAACCACATACAGTTTTCCCCCTTTACACCATTAAAAACAACCTGACATCAGTCTAACTGCAAACCCATACAATGCATTAGTGTAAACATCTACAGAATTTCTGGACTTGTCACCTATAATGATTTGGGATGAATACAACATTTAGTAAACGGATTATCAGTAGTCCACCTTAATCTTCAAAATTCAAAACCTTACAAATAAAATCCACATACTAAAATGTAATAAAATCCCATTCCCCTGTGCGTGATTGCATGAAAACGCTTATAATCCATACAATTAGTTCTATACATTGAGCACATGCAATTAGGAAAGGAAATCCTGCAACATTAATTTCATGGATTTATATGGTCTAACTTTATTCTATCCTTGCACGGTACAGTATGTTGCCTGCCCCTGGGAGGTGGCGGTCTCGACCACCCAAGCCGCCTTTCTCCTCTGCTTGACATTGGAAGTTTAATACTTGAGCACAGGAAAACTTGGAATGCCATTCATCAGACTATTACTGCTGCTTATGTGTTCGGTACAATGGTGTCTTGCTCGTCTCGTTTTGTACCGCTATCCGGTTACCTTCATTAATCTTTTCTAATTGTCTTAAATGAGGTTAGCTTTAAATAAGGGAACAAATGGCACATCAAAGGCGTGAACTGACTAGGAATAGCACAAATTAGGGATTTAGTCTGGCTGAGATGAGCTGCTATGCCATGTAAGACAGAACACTGTGCCATAGACCCAGTGAACACACAGTACAGTAGATCAATGCCTAATGTTAGCAAGGGCCTGGCAGCTCTACTATGTGATATATGTATATGGATATTAAAGAGCCAGGGTGTCTTTAATCGCTAGACATGAGCACATTTTTTATGATACAGGAAAAGCCGGAGACCTGGACCCGGACTACCTTGGGGTAATACTTTTAATGCTGTCACTGAATTGGCTGACATGATATCAAGCAGATCATCCTTGGACACCAGATGTCTATGGGCAGTAGTTTTCAGGGGCTAGCATAGGGGTCCCACTGTGTGACAATGATTGGTTAGAGTTTTACATGTTGTTCTCAGTTGGAGTTTTCAGCGTGTTTACAGTGACAAGTGAGTGTTGTGTTGTAGTGTATGTGAGGTTTGGTATGGACAGCCAAGAATGGGGCCAAGCAAAATAAAACTGAGAGCTGTGGCTATGGAGAAATGTGAACGCTAATGGTCCCCATACAATTTATACTTATATCTATATAAAGTGTAGGGGGGGGGGGGTCTTCCAATACTCATAGACAGAGGAAGTCGGTGGAGATTGGGGTCAGAAGTGATGGAATTCCACTGCCCAGTCACTTTGTTCTCAAAGAGATCTGGCGGTGGCTTACCCTTCTCCTCCCCATAGAGAACACAGGGATGTTAAGCTGCACCAATGGAGAGAAAAGGAGCAATAACCATAAGCCGAATAATTAGTGAATCATTCCATAATATTGAAGATGTTTGGCCAAGGGGTACTCCAGCGAAAAGTTTTTTTGCAGTAATTGAAACTCTTTATAAAGTTATATAACTTTGTAATGTGCTTCAATCACCTATCTGCCCCTCTTCCCTATCTTTACCCCCCTCAATCCCCCACCAGGAAGTGAAGTAAACTCATTCTTACCTAATGACTGTTCTGTTGACCCCAGGCTACTCTGCGGAAGACATTTTGTGACAATGACATCATCAAGAGGGAGGCAGGTCTAAGCCCTGTTAAGCCAGCCTCTCTTTGTCAGATGACACAGGTTGCTCAGGTTGCTGAACAAGATGTAAGCCGTCAAACAGTTTTACAGAGCCATTTAGACATTACAGGAGACAAAGTGCATCATGGGAAAGCCCAAACCAGAAAGTGAAGAAAAAATGAAGCCACCAACTGGAGCTTCAGGGACCTGCAAACAGCGGGAAATTCAAATGGCGACATACTCAGGAGGAATGGTAAATGTAAAAACTATGTTTATGATTGATTGATTGATTGATTGTTGTTTTTTTTTTATCAGCGCCGGAGTACCCCTTTAAGTATGCTCACTGAATAATGGAGAGAACCGACCCTGTGCCCTCCAGCAACAACAGAAAAGGTAGTGACCAAAACTTATATTAGTGAGCCCAAGAGAAAGCCAGGCCTAAAGACACCTGGTACAGAAGCGACACCATAGAAACTAGCTCTGGTACAACCATTGACTGTGGTGCTTGTAAGTATAGAGACTATGTACATTACTTCTCTGGCTAAGGAAATACACATTAGAATAGCCAGTTTGCAATTTATAATGAGAATTGTGCCTCTAAGTAAGAACCACCCAATACAGTGAACCTTATATATGTTACAGCAATCATCAAGCTCACAGTAATAGATAATAGTAATAGGTTGTAGCACCAGCCAGGTGAGCTGAATGAACTTTTGCTGTATCAAGCTCACAGTGCCTAATCTGAGTTAAGCGTGTTAGGGTTAAGCTCCAAAGACTGTATAAAAGTGTGGTGTCCC
This sequence comes from Dendropsophus ebraccatus, assembly GCF_027789765.1. NCBI lineage: Eukaryota > Metazoa > Chordata > Amphibia > Anura > Hylidae > Dendropsophus > Dendropsophus ebraccatus. The sequence continues at coordinate 38,117,357 of NC_091460.1, read as the reverse complement.
ACCACAGGTGTTACTAGTATTTACATCCCTTGCAAAAGCCTGTACTTCAAGTAACTGTGGTAACGAAGTAGTACCTAAGTTTTGCCACAAGATATCACTATTGTATGTAACTGTACTTGTAGTTTGCACAGCTGCAGGAAACTAAAGGGTTATTGTTTATTGTGATCTGTACACCAATGGACCTTCTCTTCTTCTCTACCTATCCCTAAGCTCCTTTCTTTCTATGGTTTCTTCTCCACCACTCACAGGGGACATTATAGGAAGTTGACACATGGGAAGAGGAAGTATACATCCACACTTAGTCAGTCTTAGTCTGGTTGTTGAGCAGAGAAGATGCAAAACAAGTTGGTTCCTGCTGTAGTCCACCTGGGCCCTGGCTTTGCCAGGTCCCCACTCCAGAACTAGTCTGCAGTCTTAGTCAGGTTCCTGTACAGAACAGACACACATGGAAGACTTAGACACCAGTTTCTTGAAAGCAGCACTTCTAAACACTATGCAGTGTTAAGCTACTCAAGGGAGAGGACAAGTCAGAGACACCCGAACCCGCTCCGAGAACAAGTCTAAAAGTGCAGGACAGTATCCTGATAACAAGAGGAACTGATTTGGATAGAGCAAAGTTCATAGAAGCCTACCTACTCTCGCAGCACTGGTGTAACCAGGAAACCTTGGCCCCGCTGCTCAACCCAGGTAACAAGGTCTGGGGTTTGTGTCACCCTCATAGGACGGGTCACCCGACAATGGTGGGCAAAAGGTGGTATAGCGACAAAGGTCAAACCACGGGCACAAGTAAACTTCTATTTTCAAGTCTTCAGTATTCTACTATTTCTTCTTCTAAAGTTCCGGCAGAGCACAGTACTACATTGTGTTGGGACTCTCAAGACAAACTCCTCTCCACTACTCTGGACTCTCACGACCTACCCCTCTCCACTACTCTGAACTCTCATGACGTACTCCTCTCAACTATTCTGGACTCTCAATACAAACTCCTCTCAACTATTCTCAGCTCTACTACTATAAAGGTCCTCAGTACAGTCTTGTCAAGTCTACAGTCTGCTATCAGCTATTGTACAAAGTATTCTCTCAGTAAAGAAGATCTATTTATGCTAACTGGACTCAGTGATTAGTACTCAGGCACCCACACAGTAGATACCACATCCTTTGGTCATCTCACTTTATATTTTGTTCATTCAATTTTTATTTTATTTGATAAAAAACAACAACTATAAAAAGGGGCTAAGGTTGAAAAAAGAACAAAACAGGGAGGACAGAGGGTGGTGGGAACATAATAAAACTGTGCCCAAAACTTTTGCACAGTACTGTATATTAAATGCGAGCCGCACATCGCGTTTCTACTGAGCATTTATGTGACTTCTTCAGGGTGGTCGGCTTGAAACAAGTTTTCCTCTAAGTAAGAATCCCCAACTCATATACATATCCAAATAAAATTAATATTATTGATTGACTGGAACTAATCAGAATTTTTCAGATCTATTTTGTGAAGCTACAGACTACAAATCACCCCCATGCCATAGGGCGGCAACGTTCACCAATCTGTTCTGGAGCACAGTGCTTACAGAATGAGAGCTATTAATATGGTGAGGAGCAATACATCAATATGAAGGAAGATTAATGGAACTGACAGGCAAAATTAGAGGCTATGTGTCAATGTGAGAGTGATGGCTGCTCAGTATTTGTGATGATTAGTCAGACTATTCTACCATATTGCCGGAAATAGACTTCAGAATATTGCAGATTTCTTTATGTAATAAATATACTTGCACTGAGCATGAAACACGTGTGTGTGTGTGGGGGGGGGGGTATACAGGGTCTCCAGGCCTATAAATAAGTATGATGTCACTATATGGAAAATCACGTTCAATGCATGAAAAGGAAACTATTTCACATACTGTACATTGGCTCAGTAAATGACTTTGAAACAGATGTAGGCAGACATATGAAGGATGGAGGGTCAGGAGTAAAGAGAGGAGGTGGAATATTTCAAGTTCTAAGGAGATCTAAAGACTGGTGGTGTCAGTTTCTTCTTTGAAGTAGGTGAAAGGATTATGTACTATAGAGGAAAGGGTATAGAGTTGTCACGGGGGCAGAGTAGAAGTTTAAAGTAGCCCGGGCACTGCTTCCATCAATGTCAGTGAGCAGTCATGAAGAAGAAAGCTTACCCTTTAAGGTACGCTCCAGGGTTGTAATGGCGAACGGTTAAAAACAAGGGCAGATTTCATATCCTTATTTTCTGTCTGTCCTGAGTCCAGTCAGTCTACAGGGCTATTCACATGGTCGTATGTCATACGTCTACTTAGCAAATACAGAGCATGTTATGTCATTGTCAGTCTAGGTGTCATATTTTATTTTATAGGGGTCAACAGGGCCATAAAAAAATAAGCAGTCTGATTTCATCATAATTTATAGCTGAGGATATGGGAGAGAGGACGACAGCACCTATTTATACTAGTGTATTGACTGTGTATAGGTGGGCATACAGATTGGATTCAAGTTGATAAAAAAAAAAAAAAAAACAACAACTATTTGTCAATAATCATTTTAGCCAACCAGTGGCCGTGTTTCATCCACAAACAATCTTTCAATATAGAATATTCTCAGAACATTCCAATCTAAAGGTACCCATATACTTCATACTAAAGTCACTGGCAGTGGGTTAGGTCGGCAGTATAAGACATACAGGGCTTCCTAACTCTCCACTTAAGTATTATGTTTGGGGGCAAAAGGGCTCCCTATAGAGAGGGGAAGAGTAAACCATAATTAGACAGCTCTAGCACTGACTTATCCCTCTGAGAACAAAAGAGTTGAACACTGAAAATCTATCACACCCAACCCTTGTCTTCGCTGGCCCTTATCCTCTGTCGGTGGAGATTCGGGACGCCCCATACACCTTATACTGTCCCTGACTGCAGTAGGTTCTTTTGACATTAGTATAATGTATATAGTCACCTTAGTGTGTATCCCCACCTTTAAGATGAAGGAAAGCAGGAGCCTATGTTTCCCACTTACAATTGGCATTATACCTAATCTCGGTGTACCCCACTGTTCTTGTTTGTATAATCTATTTGTATTGCATAATGCTCTTTGGTAGGACCCCAAGTGACTGGGCCTTAAGGAACCCTTATTCTTGGCTTGGTAGTCATCAATGACCCTGTACTTATACACTATAAATTTTTGTGGTAGGAAAACTTCTGCCACTTACGGTAAATTATGGGGAGTCAGTACAGTTATTGTCGGCCTAGAAACTTCAAATTACACTTGTACAAAGTTTTTTTTTATTTTACGATGACAGAATAGGGGAGCGAAGATACCATGGGGATTTGGGATACAAACCCATAATGCTCAGTAAAGCAGACAATGCTAACCATTGCAGACCCTTTCCCAACCACACTCACATCGGAAATTCTGTAGTTACTCCATTTTTATCAGGCTGTCGACCCTGCAATCCAACCAAGTCAACTCCTTCCACTTCCATTTTAGGAAACCCTGTCACCTCTCTGCTTTACTCAGGGGGGTTAAATCGATGACTTCTCCTGCCAAGCCAGCTCCCTGAGCTGACATCAGCTGTCTAGGGTATTAGGGATGCAGTCATGTAGGCTGATGCAGCTGACGTCAACTCAGAAGGCCAGCTTTGGACATGAGAAGTCATCATGCTAAGCCCCCTGAGCCATGACACATTTTCCCAGATGGGAGGAGGGAGCGAGTGAACTTGGCTGACAGCAGGGTCCAGAGCCAAAAACTAGTGTGGTATGGCTGAGAAAGGACTTACATGTAACTAAATAGACATAAAAGGTGTCAAGTGCTAAACTTTGCATAGTGTATTGATTTTTACAATATTTTTTGGTCTGTGGAATACCCCTTTAAGCTCGTACTACTGATTGACTGTAACTACTGAGGGACAAGAAAAATCTCACCACAACGCAGGCCTTGAGGTAAATGTCTACCCTTTAACACCATGCCATTTTAGGTGCGAAATTCTGTGCTGCTTAATTTCCCAGTATAGAGCTGTCTGTCGTCACCACTAGGGGGAGCTTAGGAGGTAACAGCATACTATTATATTTTGAACTTAGTGATAACACAGTACACAGTATAGTCAGTCAGACAGAGCATTATATAATAAAGATTTAGCTGAGACCTCTATAAATGAGAGCTGATGCAGTAAAAGAATACATTATACATGAAGGAAGTTTCACAGTACTTACAGTATCCGCACCGTGTTCCTCCCTCAAAGACAAAGCCATTAGCCACGGCTCCATAGCGTCTCAAGTCTGTCAATTTCCACTGTCCCATAACAACTGGTGGAAGATCTCTAGCAAGAACTAAGATGTCATTGCACAGGTGCAATGTTGCAGGTCCACTTTCTAGCTTGGTGCCAGGCAATACTCCAACATGAAATCTGTGAACTGAGATTAAAATATTAATGAAATATTAACTGTGACCCAAATTATAGTTCCAACGGGAAGAAAACCACAACCAAGCAGACTGGACCAAATCACAATATAAATGTGCACAAACAAATTGTCAGTCATTTATGTCATGCAAATAATAGTAAACATATAAAGGACGATGGTCCCGATTATCCGATTGGAAAGATCTCCCAAATTACAGGTCTGGGCATGAAGTCCTCAATGCTCATCTTAACAACCCCGAAACAGCTATCTATAGCGGGTAACCTTTCCTTCTGGAGAGTTTTCTGGCTTGGCTTTAATCCTTAGTCATGTTCTAAGGCTTCTAAGTAAAGTCAAACATTGACTTGAAGGGAAAGCTATTTCCAAAAAGTAGCGTCAGAGAGCAGCTCTGCACATCCTTCTTCTCACACTTACTCAAAGGACACCAAAGATAGAAGTCACACGTTGCCCCCTTAGGCCCTACATTAAAGTGTTTACCCCTAGCTCAGTGTTTTCCAAGCTGCAATTCTCCAGATGTTGCAAGACTACAATCCCCACCATACTCTTACATCTAAAGGCTGTCAGGACATAATGGAAGGTGTACTGTACTCTGAGAACACAGGTAGAGGATTACAGCTCTCAAGGTGCTCAGGTGACAGCTAGTCACATTTATTATTAAAAATATTCCTCATATAATGATATTTACTTTGTTGAAAACTGAATAAACCTGATAATAACCCATAGGGGGAAATTATACATTCCCAGATTTCATTAATAAGAGGATCTTTTTCAATTATAAATATAAAAAGTATGCATCCATTTTTTTAACATACACCAAATTTTGTTTACGTTAAAAAAAATGGATGCGTTTTCATCTGTATATGCTAACATGACAATGTACATGCCTAAGAAACAGGCAGGTGTAAACATAACCCGTCAGATTGGGCTGGGTTCACACTACATTTTACAAGCCAATGGAAAAACTAATTTTTCATTGACTTCCATTATAAAAAAAACAGATCAAAATGCATAAATTTTTTTAACATACACCAAATTTTGTGTACGTTTAAAAAAATGGATGTGTTTTGATCAGTTTTTTCCATAATGGAAGTCAATGGAAAAACGTATCAAATGCAACCGATTTGGATTGCAAACGTAGTGTGAACCCAGCCTTACAAATACATTATAAAAAATGAATATAACTTCAGTATTTGATTTTGAAAGATTCTATGGTGTATAATACACGTCTGTCCATAGAGTTTCCAGTTCCTGTTGCTGTCAGATGTTTCCATCTGTCTGTCTTGTCCTGTTGTGTGTTTTATCTATTACCTTGTCCTGCCTATCCAGTGAAACTAAATTCCACAACTACTCACGCCATTGAAAATGGATTTGGACTAGAGTCCGAAGGCAAAACCTGTCACAGGACCATTCATCTACTAAGACTAGCATGGGGCCCCTATTAGGTTTCAGGACCCTGATACAACTGCTGCCTCAGCGTCCTCTATAGTTACAATCCTGGGACAATCATTACCTTCTCCTAAACTGTAACGTATCCGCACATCCCAGGCATTCATAATTTCCTTATTGTCAAACCCCAACATAACAGCTTGTGAGAAGCAGATGATGGCCAAAGTATGGTTCACCCCCTCGTAGGAGACGCCGGCATCCAAGCCACAGATGTCCTCCAATGTGACACTGCTCTTCTCTTTATGGCCCTTTGTCCTGTCTGATTTGTCTTTATACACCAACATCAGCAAGCAATCTGAAATATAAGAGGTATACATCATCAGTACAGAGCATTCTGCCTCGACATGCAAACCATTGAGCTTTATAATGATGTGTTACATCTCCCATCTCGTCTTTATTATTTCCATGCAGCTATGTACAGGCAATCTTCTTCTCACATTCGGTAGCCCAGTAATAACATCATGTCATCTGCATTATATTTGTATGTTCCTTATTTAAATAAACCTGTCACGTTCACAGCCGGTATACACGTGGGGCATGGCCATCTGTTTTCTGTAGTACAGGCCTATAAATCAAGTGTGCGCATTGTGTATGAATGATATGGCATCTCATGTCTATTACATTGGATTGCAATACAAGACAGTAGATGGACTACTCCATTAGGCCTGATAGCATCAACAAACACAAATACTCCTTTAGTCTTATAATCTGTGAAAGTTTCCATAGTCAGGTCCAGACTGCTCACACAATGATATCATGTTTTATAGACATTTCCATAGGATTTTTTGGAATCTTCACCTTTCGGAAAAGAGGTGTCCCTGACTCCTAGTCTGCCAAGGTGTTCAATGGTAGTTCCATGTAGACGGAGACAATGTTGACATGTGGCTGTGTATTTCCATAAGTGCTAAAGACTTATATGAAGAGTGACCTCTTTCCTTTTATTTATTTTATTTATTGTTTAGAAGGACATATTTGCTCCCAGCACATAGGGTGGTGCTTTGCAGGAAGCAGGAATAAAATTTTTTTATAAAATCACCATGTGTGTCAGAATTCTCCTTTAAAGGACCGTGACCATTAGATATCCTAATACTAATCCTCATCAATGTGGGAATCTTGTAAGGTGCGACAAGGTGACACAGAATTCTTTCCCAGGCTAAGAATATCACATACATCACATCCTATCTGATTTCAAGGGCCTCATATGTGTTCTGTACATTCAGTGAGACAATTTCCATGAAGTGCTCGTATCCAGATCTGTGGGCAGAGAGTGTGTGTCACCCATAAACTAACTTGATACTTATAGATATTTTTCCAGGAGAAAGAACAATAAATCTTTTATAAACAAGGAGATGTTATAGCCTCTAAAGATGATGAAGACACAACTCCAGCTATGTATGCTGATTTCACCGCCTCAGACGATTAAGAGGAATCCAAAAGCCTGAAGCCAACGAACAAAGAAGAATGGTCACCCCCCCATACCTTCCATACTGGAGAGGAGTAGACTAGAATCTGACTTTTTACTCTTTTGACTTTCCTTTGTATAAGCCTATTAAAAGATTGCCCCCAAAGTGGTGAAGACCACAGAACACACACACTGTGGGAAGGATTGTTAGCCTTTTGACCTGGCAATAAAGGTCATCTGCTTTTGATAATGGCTTCAAAGGGGGGACTATTAAGGATGTGATATTTTGTATATTAAGTGAAGCCATTAAAATTTGACCTTCTAAACATGTAGGGATGTTTTCATTCCTTAAAGCAAATGTACCATCTGGTACATTCACTTTAACAAGAACCACAGATAGATCGGCATTGGCACAGGGAAGCCGGTGCCGCGGCCCATTTTTTTAACCGAGGCCCGGTTCCTGTGTACGGCGCTGTTCTATCCACGGGTACCGGGGTAGGACTGAACCACTGAAGGTTGTCTGGGCAGCCCCCAGTGGGAGGATTCCCCCACCCCTCTATGACGCTGCTTCGTTAGAATCAATGAAGCCGTGTCATAGAGGAGTGGGGGATTCCTCCCACTGGGGGCTGCCCGGCCCGCCTCCAGTGCTTCAGCTCCCGGTACCCGTCGATAGAACGGCGCTTTGCGCGTAAACCGGGCCGTGGTTCATAAAATGGACCGCGGCACCAGCTTCCCTGCGCCAGTGCCGATCTATCCGTGGGTCATGTTAAAGCGAATGTACCTGATGGTACATTCGCTTTAAAGCTTACGATAAAAACACTAGTGCTATGCAACTAACTCCTTTTGTACCAATGAAGAACTGACACAAGCTATGGTAGAAAAACACACGCCCCAGGATATATATACTGGCTGCCATCTTTGAATAAAGTTAATCCACCTTAACCATCACTGTGCCAGGGTGTTTGATTCTCAGTGCGCACCAAATTTATAACTTGAAATTTTGAGCAGACCGTCAATATGACAGCAATCATTCATAAAACCCATATCACCAACAACCACACTAACACATCTTCTATCTGCAGGCTTCACCAATAACAGGGCTCACACAATCCACATAGGAGAGGGCTAGGAGAAGATCCCAGCAGAATAAAGCAGGATTGTCCACTCTGGTTTGCTTGAATGATTTATGAAGTAATCTAATCCTCCCCAGATAGTTCAGCCAGAAGATGACACAGTCTATGAATCTACACTTGTGAAGTCAAGGAGAGGGGTGGTAAGGTGTCCACCTTAAAGGGGACCTGAGGCTGGTTCTTTTCTTATTACCTGTGTAATGAGGCTCAACACCTATAAGTTCATGTATCCTGAAATGAGAGGTTGCATAACCCACCATGGTATTATTAGCTTTAGTGAGGAGAACAGGCTCTTGCCTAAAAGGGTTTCATATTACCTGTACTAGTGGGGCACGTAAAGCTAGCAATGCAGGGTCAGGGTCTCTGTTTTACAAGCACAGGATCTATAAGCTTTGTTCCATTGCTAATAGATTCTAATCCTGACTGCCAGATATATATATATATATATATATATATATATATATATATATATATATATATATATATCGTATACTCTATGCATTTAGTTCTTGATTTTGCCATCAGTTTTATTGCTTGCTTGTTGTTTCTGCTAGGGAAAGGAAGACTTTCCATAGGGATATTTGCAGGGATGTCTTGTGAAAAAAAATTTGGGGGGGAAAATTAGTGAAAGCTGGAGTCAGTTCTTAGGATCTGTTCCTTTCATCCTCTTCTGCTTAATTCCTTACAACCATCATCTACATGCAATGGTTCCATCATCCATTCCATAAGGTTTCTGTCATCTGTAGGTTGCTATAGTTTTTGTAACCTGTCTTTGTATGTGCCCAATTCTGCTGTCTGCCTATTTGGGCCTAATATAATGGACTGGGCAGTCATCAGTACCCAGTTCTTAGAGGGAAGAGACTTGGGTTTATGTTGTATTTGGAGCCATAATGACTGCCATTCTTTATGATACACAGACTAATGTAATGTCTAGTAACTGTCAAGTGGGCGGTCACCACTGCTCTCAGTGGGGATCTGCCTCCCATTTGACAATCTATATCAGGTATCAATACTAATGGCACCAATAATAAACAGTAAAAAGAAAAAATATGTGAATAATGTGAGCAGAGGTTTTTTTTACAACGCCCACAGATTCTTATTACATAGCATTGATTGAGTAATTATGGGAAAAATAGAATTCATTCCAGCGTAGCTGCTGCCAGGACCCCCCCCTCCCCTCCTTGCCTCCGTACAGTACCAGTCTCCCTTCTAATAGAAACCTTGCTAGTAAAGTCTCTAAACCTGTCAGCTTTTTATTTCGGGAGGATGATTAAATACCGTGTCTACATGGCGTTCAGACCTCAAGAACACGAGCCAGGCAGCCGAGGATTTCTAATAATTGTTACAGATGAGCACCAATCCCTAGGAATAAATGAAGTCAGTTTTCAGGTCGATTTCTTGAACTCTTTTCAGGAGGGTTTTATTAATGTACGTCGAGGAACACTGCTTCTTACTACAGAGGGTTTAGCCGTAAGACTTGTCACTGTTATTAACAAAGATTGCCACCTGGGATGTATTTTTACCTCCAAGGTAATCGCATAGCAGAAGAAAGAGTCAGCAATATGCAGAAGAGATCTGATGGATAGGATGAGGATGTGTGCAGAACCTATAAGCTAATACATTGTATATGCATTATTCTGTTAATATACCTCCCGACATCTGAACCAACAGTTGTAGACATTTGGGGGCCTGTTATATGAACAGATTGTGGTCTGCCATGTGCGCCAATAAATTATATACAAGCTCATTGCAGATCCCCAATAGCTGGCAGAAAATAATCATTTGGACGAGAACTGTCTCATGTAAAATAGCCTTTAAAGGGGTACTCTGGAGGAAAAAAAATAGTTTTCAAATCAACTGGTGTAAGAAAGTTATACAGATTTGTGAATTACTTCTATTTAAACATCTCAAAACTTCCAGTACTCATCAGCTGCTGTATGTCCTGCAGGAAGTGGTGTATTCTCTCTAGTCTGACACAGTGCTCTCTCCTGCCACCTCTGTCCATCACAGGAACTGTCCAGAGCAGTAGCAAATGCCCACAGAAAACCTGTACTGCGCTGTACAGTTCCTGACAGAGGTGGCAGCAGAGTGCACCATGCCAGACTGAAAAGAATACACCACTTCCTGCAGGACATACAGCAGCTGATAAGTACTAGAAGGCTTGAGTACTTTTAATTAGATGTAATTTACAAATCTCAATAACGTTCTGATATCAGTTGATATAAAAATTTTAATTTCTGAATTATCCCTTTAAGGCCTGTTCTGATTTGTCTAACCTCCCAGTGATAATCACCTAGTGCTATATTTGCATAAGCCCACTCTTAAAGGGGTATTCCAGCATAATAAATGTTTTAATATTTAAAATTTAAATAAAACGGAGACATTTACTTACCCTGGTCCCCCACAGCTCCCATTCTGTGGGCTTCCAGTCCTCTGCTGCTCGTCTCTCTTCCATGCTTTTAAGACAAGGAGTTGCATCAGGACCTGTCCATGCCAAGGCAGGACATTGCTGTGCCTAGTGGTTGGCTGAGCAGGTAAGTCCAACTCCTCCTCTCAAAAGCAGAGTGAAGATGTGAGCAGCCAAGGCCCCGATGTCCCAGGAATGGGAGCTGCAGTATAGGTAAATAAGTATCACAAATTTTTTTATTTTTACAATTTTTTTTTTGTACCAAACAATCCCTTTAACTCTTCCAGAACAGATCACATTGGTAATCTCCCCCAGTGTACCTACAAACCATTATTTTAATTTCATCACTAAAGGTGGACCTCATCAAAATGTTATTCTCTACTATCGTTAGCATTGAAGATTGGTGATGCTTATATTGGCCTATGGGCTAAGTGGTCCGTATAACAAAACTGCCTGATTATCCTCAAATTTGGCATAATGGGGGCACTGGCTAACACTGGGAGAATGGGTAAATTTAATCATCCAAAAATAGTTCTCAGCAGATCATACTATCCACAGTATGCTTCAGTAGTTATACACACCTCCTGCTCTTAACATATGGGTGATGATCATCAACAATGGTCTACCCAAGAGCTGGGGATGTCTCTCTAACTATCCATGTACACTATACTGAGAAGGTAGAAGAAATAGGGAATCAGTGGCTCCATTGCAGAAGGACTGGAAAAAAGGACGCTAGGTATCTTAACAAAGCATTATACATAGACTCATTTACTAACAATGCGTCAATTTTAGGCCACTATGCTGTCTTTATGTTGTTGTTTTTTTCGCGCCAAATTCATTAATGTGTCTCATGCCGTATGTAAATCTGCAAAAAGGTTTGCGGAGCCTTAGTTTACGAGTCTCAAAACATGTGACTAGGGAGACAAGACAAAGAAGTCACCGTCGGCTACCTGCCGAATTGCCCAACACAGTGAAATCCTAGGTCCATTGCCCCTTGGGAAACACCAATATGCAAAAAGGTCAGCGGAGCTTCAGTTACAAGTCTCAAAACCGGGGCTAGCCAGATATCCCTCCAGGGATGGACCTAGCAAAGGCATGGCTCCTGTACAGAGACCGACAAAACCACCATATTACGTTGCCCCTTCAGCCAATATCCAACTCAATTAAGAGTGTAACAGCATGACCCGGGAAATACCAAAGCCAGGTATCCATCCACAGACAGCTGTTGCAGGGTGTTGCCCCTCATCAGTGTGGAGCAGGATTCTGGCTAGGTGGGAGCAATGCCAAGTAGACCAATGAAGGCCCTATTACAGGAAACGATTATCGTCCGTAACGGCTGATAATCGTCTTGGTGGGGTTTTTGGCAAAAATTATGGCCAAGATTTATCAAAGGGTGTAAAATTTAGACTGGTGCAAACTGCCCACAGCAGCCAATTACAGCTCAGCTTTCAGCAAAATGGAAGCTGAGCTGTGATTGGTTGCTGGGGGCAGTCTGCACCAGTCTAAATTTTACACCCTTTGATAAATCTCCCCTTAAAGTGACTGTACCACCAGGTCCAGGCAGAAGCACTGGAGGCGGGCCGACACACCCTTAGTGGGAAGAAACCCCCAGCCCCTCCATGACCGGACTCCATTAGAATCAATGGAACCCTATCATAGAGGAGCGGGGGTTTCTTCCCACTAAGGGTGGGTCGGCCGCCTCCAGTGCTTCAGCCTGGGCCTGGTGGTACAGTCACTTTATGTATTTGTCTGGTTTGTGGACAAATGGTGTCGCACACTTTTAGTAAATGTGTTGGTCCACTAAAAATGCACAAAAACCCAACAAATTGCTGCCGGGAACACTTTAGTAAATCAGGCCCAATATATTATTTTTTATTGAAAACTGGAGGGTTGTTTTAATTCCCTAGACATTGGAATTATACAGTAGGTGATTTGTATAGAATAGAAGTATAGAACAGAGCGCAGATGACTGATGAATACTTAACGCTCACCAATAGACTGTGACAGGAAAACAAATTAAAGGCTGATGAAAAACAGATCGACATCAATTTTTCTCTTAAACAAAATCCGCTAATAAAAAAATGTAATCTCCAATCTCAAATATATAAGGATTAGAAATATGTGGCATTCTATGGCATTCATACAGAAAATCTGCTGTACTAAAAAGCAAATTTATATGGCCCATGAACACTTTCTTGAGATACACGAAAGCATCTATAAAAGTCGATAGGGCTTTAGAATTTACTCATTTATCAAAACTTTTCTATTTATATTTTGATTAGTCTTAGTATTAAACGAGAACTAAAATGCTTGAGTGCTAACAAAACCAACAAAACGTCAATGGAAGACTCGAGCATTAAACCAGATGCCCCCTGCTCAGCAGAGGGGAGGGTGTTTGGTTCAACTGAAAACCTCAGAAAGTGATAGAAACATCTAAGAAATTGAACGAGAACAACAAAACGATCGTTCAGCCCGGCGCCACCCCCCTCCTCTCCCCATAGATAACCCTAGAACATTCCTGTTTGTCCATACGCATTGTATAGTCAACTCTCCTGTCACACAGAACCAAAACCTTTGTAACCACACAGTGACATTATACTGACTGAATTGTTGCAACAAAGAGCATTGTCTCCTGGTAAAGTATGCATAGCTGATAATATAATTAGGAAATGTTAATAATATAATTAGTCATAGTTAATTGCCCTCATAACCTGCATAATGAGCTGGTGTCTTTCCTTGTGTAAGTGTGCAAAGGACTGGGACTTCCTGTGTTTGGTCTAAGGGAAGCTAGGACCCAGAGAAGATGACCAGGAAAAGGAAGTGCTGCTGTGTTAGCTGGACATGAGGGAGCAGTAAGAGCTGTGTCTGAGAAAAGGGCTAAACCAGGTTAAAAGGAAGCCTGTCACCCCGGATGCCGGGGTGAAGGCCGCCTGACCCCCCCCCACTGGAACCCCTTATACTTACCCCTTCCATGAAGTCTCGGTCCCAGACCCAGTCCTGCCCCCATGAAATCCCCGTCAAAAGCCGTGCGCTCGCTCACCAAATGACTACTCCAGTCATTTTCTATGGGCGTCGGTCTCTGGTGAGCATGAGCACGGCTTCCAACGGGGATTTCTCGGCAAAGGTGTGCAGCTGAAGACAGGGTTGATAATAAACAGAACTATCTTCATTATTGATGTAAAGACTGTTAGGGAGATTTATCAAACATGGTGTAAAGTGAGACTGGCTCAGTTGCCCCTTGGAACCAATCAGATTCCACCTTTCATTCCTCACAGACTCTTTAAAAAAAAAAGAAAGGTGGAATCTGATTGGTTGCTAGGGGCAACTGAGCCAGTTTCCCTTTAGGCTCCTTGCACACGGAGCAAAAGTGGCGTAATTCCGCGGCCTCCTCTCTCGGCGCTGAAGAATGAACATGTTCATTCTTTAGCACGGAGAGAAGAGCCGCGCAAGCCTCCCATAGAGTGTCAGGGAGGCTGGCGGCATTCCGCGACAATTTCACCGTGGAATTCTGCCACTTTTGCTCTGTGTGCACGGAGCCTTACACCATGTTTGATAAATCTCCCCCTGTATGATGTTGTTTATATTACAAGTCAGTTAGTAAAGTTATATTGTTCACAAGCCAGTATCTGCCCCTATTACTGCACTCGTCCAGGACATTAGAGCGAAAAGTCCAAATATCAGCACAGAGGGGGCATGGACAGCACAGAGGGGACATGGACAGCACAGAGGGGACATGGACAGCACAGAGGGGGCATGGACAGCACAGAGGGGGCATGGACAGCACAGAGGGAGCATGGACAGCACAGAGGGGGCATGGACAGCACAGAGGGGGCATGGACAGCACGGAGGGGGCATTAACAGCTCAGAGGGGGCATGGACAGCACAGCGGGGGCATGGACAGCACGGAGGGGGCATTAACAGCTCAGAGGGGGCATGGACAGCACAGAGGGGGCATGGACAGCACGGAGGGGGCATGGACAGCACGGAGGGGGCATGGACAGCACAGAGGGGGCATGGACAGCACAGAGGGGGCATGGACAGCACAGTTTGGTCGCATGTATAAAAATGAAGCAAGTATATTGCAAAACTGCTTGTGATCACAACCCCTGTTCATTTAAAAAACTAAAATTACTAAAGTTTATCTTTAACATAATGTAACACCTCAGAACAGTAATCATAAATAGAGAAAACTGAGACTATAGCATGTGCCATTACAGTGCACCATCTTGCCCTTCTGTGCATTCAATCAGAGGCTCTTAAAGATACAGGATGGGTACATTGCAGCCTGAGCAAAACAGAGTGACAATAGTGACATGCACCTGGACCTCACATCAGGCAGTATCTGTCCAGAACTATATCAGGTCATATGGATCAACCATTAATTGTTTATCTACATTGGTTAATCATACAAGTACGTGCAGTGAACCATTTAGTAATTCTGTAAGATAATTTAATAAGATTTATCATCACATTTATCATTGTATTGTATTGATCTAGACTAGACTGTGTACCCTTTTGTTTCTAGTTTTCCTCACTAAGGGCTCTGGGGCCTACTGGCTGTGCAAGTGACAAGCCCTCTGGCCACCTGTGCCCCCTGTCAGTGGAGGTCCCATCTTCTCTCTCCCTGGGCCCCCCTAATCTCACAGTAATGCCAAGCACGCTATCTTCTTCACCAAAGAGACAGATCACAGAGTCCATTAGGCACAGGGTTGGACAGGCCCACTAGGGTAACAGAGGATCCTATGGGGCCCAGGTTATGATACAATAATGAACCCTTAAAGTCCAGCCAAAGACAACTCTATTAAGGCTGTGGAGTTCACCATTTGTCACTGAGGCAGTTTTTAAAGGATTACTACAATGTATTAATGACTGGGTGAAGATAGGATGGTCCAATGAAGTGGTCATGCACATGTTCTGTATAGATTAGCAATAAGGGATAAATGTCTGATCACAGGGGGTCTACCTGGTGGGATACTGCTGCAATCTCAGCCACCCAAGTTTCACTTTAGAATGAAGTGGCAAGTTGCACCGCTGATCCCTTCATTGTCTATGAAGCTGCTGGAGATAACCGAGTACAGAATACAGCTATCATCACCCCTACATTCTGAGGTGAGACTCGGGTACCATTCTTGGGATCAAAGGGGGTCCCATCTGTCAGACCCCCACAATTAGACATTGATCCCTTATCCTGTGCATGGATAATAAGTGATATAAGTTGGAATACCCCTTTTATTTGTAAGCCCTAAGGAGCCCAGAATTCTTTGTCGGGCCCAGGGCCACCAGCCCCCACTGAATGTGGAAGAAGAGGAGTTTTGTGGGCCTGAATTACCTAGCCTCTCAGGACAGATTTAGTCATTATAAAATACATGTAAAACAAATAACCTTTACCATTACTAGACTGTACATCAGGGAACCAATATGCATAAATTTATTTTTAAAAATATTTTTTATAGTTACAAAAGGATAAGAAATTGAATTTTACATTTGTATTATTTTTTTAATTTTTTGCACAATTTAATTTTAATATTTTAAAGAAGCTCCACTATTCTGCCCTAATGTTCCCGGCTGCTGGGAAACATGAAACCTACTGCAGAGTTTTAATGTCATCTCCCTCCTTTCCTACAGCTCGCTCACACGCTAGGCAGAATTCTGTATCCTCTTTCTATTTTGGTAAGTGTATGTGCTTTGAAGTAACAAACCCCCTTCTCTGTGCCCATTGATATATCTGAAAGGGGAGGCCTTTCAATGTGAATCTAAACGATTACTCCAAATGACGTTTCCATTCAAACCCATCGCGGTGTGAAGAAAAAAATGTCAATTTTTTTTTAAAAAGAGTCATTCAGCCAAAGATTTGTATTTGTATTGACAACAAAAATGAAAAAAGCTCATTTACAGAATTAAAAAAATTCTACCTACAAATACAGTCTGGAAGACTTTGAACTGAGAGGATAAAGTTGGATTTATAAATTTGAGTAATTTTTATATCAAAGAAGATTTTTTTTCAATGACTCTGCCACCAGGACATACAGCGTAATCAGTAAAGCATGGAGCCCCCTGCCTTGTGCCTTCATAAGGAATACTTCCAAGAAAGTTTACCAGTATACTAGCAGATAAATACAGGTTCTGTTATCGATTAGTATGGTCTAAAAACCAAAAAGGGGACAAAGAACGAGTACCATACCTGCCACAGGGGAAGGTTTTCGGAGAAGCACCCACCTATTCTTCCACTGAAATCACAAAACAACAGGAAATGATTAGGGAAATCGTACCAAGGACCAGTTAAAATTCCAGGACAAAATGTTTCCCCGGAAATCGAAGGCGACGGTGGAAAAAATGACCATTTCGCTGACCTTTTTTCCATCTCTCAATCTGACTTGACCCTCCACCACAATCGAATCCGTCATCTTCAGTCATGGTTCCAAACAGCTGCTACCTCCTCTCTCCCCTCTCTCTTTCTGAACGTACTTAAGCTGAAGGGTCACTTTCAAAATAGCTTTAATAGCTCTGCCTGGCAGGAGACAGAGAGACAGGGAAAGTTGCATTTTGTGACACACGCAGCCTACTGCTGAGCAAATGGCCACTAACTTCTCCAGCCGCCTCCCTCCGGCTCTTACCACGTCTCTCACCCACCCACACCAGTGGGCACAGGGATTTAACAGCTGTCCAAATACTTTTTTTTTTTTTTTCCGCTTCTTTAAGGATGGAAATTATGCAAGAATGCCATGCCTCTAAGTTTACATTCAGAATAGAAGACTTTATTCTGTAGAAGGTAGAAGTGGGAGGCAATGGCTGTTTGGACATGCAGACTGTAATCCCACTTATTATCTCTTTATCTGGTGGCTTATGAATGGAGGAGGAGATGTAGGCTCCAGAATTCCCAAAAAATCCCATGCCTAACAAGGAATCGGTGACATAATCCGAGTCCTGGATAGTGTGCTGACTGTACAATGTAGAACATCGCCATTGAAGTTCCTAGATAGGTTCCTTAAAATACGCTGGATATTGCCCCCATGCTGTTATTTCTGGGAAGATTATTGTGACCTTATAAAGCTCAAGGATGTGGGTTCTGTGGAATTACATAGTGGATTAGGATCTCATATATGGTTTAGGTTCATTTCTTATAATACACATCACAGATGCTGCAAAACTGGAAAAAAAATTCAAATCAACTGGTGTCAAAAAGTTAAATCTCAAGTCTTCCAGTACTTATCAGCTGCTGTATGTCCTTCAGGAAGTGGTGTATTCTTTCCAGTCTGATACAGTGTTCTCTGCTGCCACCCCTGTCCATAACAGGAACTGTCCAGAGCAGGAGAGGTTTTCTATGGGGATTTGTTACTGCACTGAACAGTTCACAGATAAATAGAAAATAAAAAGATGTTGCTTAGCTGTCCACCCTGACCAGTGTCTTGCTGCCTTTTCCAGCATTCCCCACTGACCGCAGCTGTCTCTTACAAACCAGTCTCTGCAGTGACAGGTTGCTCTGCCAGTCACTGGCCATGGCACTGTCCCATCTCGGTCAGTGATTGGCTAAGCGGCCTGTCTCTGCACAGATGAGTTCAGAAGAAGTTGCCATCAGCGGGAGACCTGGAGAGGTAAGTATAATATTTTTTATATTGTATAAAGCAACAATGAGTAGACCTAAAAGCAAGAATAGCTGCACGGATATTGTGAAGGATGTCTGTGAAGCCCATGCCGCATTATCTTTGAGCAGATCGGCACTTGTTTAAATATTCTTACTACATCTCCAGTGGTGCATTTGCTGCCAATTCTGCAGCAGTAATCTAGGGAACTGATTGGAAAAATCCATAGCTCTCTCATAAGTAGATAAAAAGAGGGGTCATCATGCCCTAAAACATCAGCACCAAACCATTGACTTTCTGTACTTGGTATTACTAGAGAACGTGGGCTCCCTGGAACTGCAATACTTTTTCATGAATATTTGAATACTCTGCATAACAGATGAATGATGCCTTGGTCACATGACTTGTTCACATGGTTTCTCATAGTGTGATTCTAGCTCAAGCTAGCAAAGTGTGTGCATCTCTTAGTTCCGCTCCTTCTAGGCATATGTGCACTTAGGCCTACAAAGTGCTATTCCTAGGTAGAATCATGATGAGATTGAAAACCACATAAATCCTTGGGAACTGGATCAAGTCAGTACAGTATGATTGTGCAATGCCTCCTGTTCATCGATGTTCGTGTTATCGCCTCTTGTCACAAAGTCAGAAAGACAACATCCTTAAACTGAGAGCCCATGCTTTATCACTTTTTGCACATAGGGTGTACGGTCAGCACTGGTCAATGTTGTGTGTCCCAGTGGTTGGGAATACAATGATGAACTGGACTGAAATGTGCACATATGGGAACCTCTGCGAGGATGGATCTCTAGATTAGAGGAATGAGGGGTTGTCCAGCGTGGGGGCTATTTTTTCATATGGCCGGGGAGGAGGTGGCTTAAAGAAAAGACGTCCACTCACCTCCCCGGTTCCAGCGGCGGGTCCAGCATTGCGTCGCTCCGATGCCCCGTTCCCGGCCACTTCCGGGTGTCTGACACGGGCCCGAGACGTGACGTCTCAGGTCCACTCAGTGAAGGAGGCGGGATCCCGCCTCCTTCACTGAGTGGCTGAGCGGACCTGAGACGTTACGTCTCGGGCCCGCGTCAGACACCTGGAAGCGGGCATCGGAGCAATGCGGGACCTGCCGCTGGAACCGAGGAGGTGAGTGGACGTCTTTTCTTTCAGCCACCTCCTCCCCGGCCATATGAAAAAATAGCCCCCAAGCTGGACAACCCCTTTAATGATTTATTCTAATTGGGCATCACATACCAAACCTAGGGCATTGAACAGTGTCTACACAAACCACCAAAAAGTATTTACATGACATTGGGATATGAACCAGACACCAAACTATAGGTGTTCTATCGACCTCATGCCACTGCCATCAAAGCCTATAAGGATGCAATACAAGACAACAATGGAGGCTGGAATGGAGCTCTATCCTTCTCAGCCATGAGTTCTGATTTTTTTTTTTATTCAGTGATAGGATGATTAATAGGGGGATTGGTCTGGAGGCTAGAGATAATCGAACATCGGGAAATCTCAGGTTCAATCGAACTCGAACCTTCTTAAACCTTCAGCATTTGATTCCTGATGCCTTCCTGTTCCGTGGGGAAGGAGGAGACAACCCGAGCACCGCCTGGAATACAGGGATACAGCCTATTACCTAGGCTGTATCCCGGAATTCCAGGCGGTACTTGGGCTGTCTCCTCTTTCCCCATAGAACGGGAAGGCATCAGGAATCAAATGCGGAAGGTTCGAGAAGGTTTGAGTTCAATCAAACCTGAGATTTCCCGATGTTTGATCATCTCTACTGGAGACCACATGGGCCTTCGCAAGGGTATTTCACACCGGTCCTACTCCCGGGATTACTGTGTGGGGTGGTGTACCTGGACCCCTGCAGTCCTTATTCCAGGTACACTAACAGCTTGGAGTTACATTAATTTGTTCATAGTACCAGTAGTCCGCCCATTTTTCGGAAGTGCACCAGGAGCCATTTTTCATTATGATAACACCAGCCCACATGTTACTCATGCTAATGTGAGCAGCCTGCATGGCCTATATGTGCTACCATGGCCTGCAAGGTCTCAGGACTTAACTCTCATCTATGACATCTTGGACGTCGTTGGTCGACAATTGCTAGGTGAACTGCCAGCAGTGGTTTGTGGTAATTTGAGTGCCCAAGCGCATTCAGCGTGGCAGAACATTCCAGACAACTAATACATTGATCATTGATAGGAAGCCAAGGCGGGTGTATTTCTTTGTGTGGCACTTGATACTGAGTACATCGGGATGATTTGAATATTTTTTTTATCTTTAACATATCATTATCATGTCTATCGATTCTTTGATTTTCACAATTCCTCAACTTTTCTTTATTGGTTTTGCAATTTCAATGTTGAGGAGTAAATTAGAATTTGCTTGCAAAAAATTACATGTACAATGTAATGTACATAATAAATACCTCTTCTGTATCTTGATCCCAGCCTACGTGTAACTGCATACAGTATGGAAAGCACTCGCCTTCCCATTGTACTGCAGCTTGATTTCTATTTAATGAACCCCAAGGATCTCATGTTTCCTTCTTGTGTTGGGAGAATTTCACAAATAATCTCCAGGCCTCCTGATAAAAATCCATGTAGCCTATCAGTCTGAGAAAATTCTTATTTTGCCTGTTGCCGAATCCAACTCAAGAGGTGGCAGCTGTGCAAGATGTCATGGTGGGGAGGGGGGTACACTGGGCAACATACGGACAAAACTCACTTAAAGTGTGTAAATTAAAAGAATTCTCTTATGCCCACAGAAAATTACGAGCACTGCTCTGAAATGTAGGTTGACTTGAAAAATTGAGAAGCTTATCTTCACCTGCAGCAAAAGAAAGGTAACAGTCTATAAAGTATTGTTTATGTGACTCAAATATCAGTTAACCAGGGTAAACCTGAGAACAGCTTGCAGGTTAGCCTTATTAAGTGCATTCCATTTGAAGGAAAGTAATTTAGAAATGCATTGCAAGTTGCATTTAACGCCTTGAAGGGGTACTCCAGAGATTGTTTTTGTTCATTTTTTTTTTATTCAAATCAACAGGCGTCAGAAAGTTATATATAATTGTAATTTACTTCTGTTTAAAAATCTCAAGTCTTCCAGCACTTATCAGCTGCTGTATGCCGTACAAGAAGTGGTGTGCATTCTCATCAGTCTGACCCAGTGCTCTCTGCTGCCACTTCTCTGTCCAGAGAAGTAGAAAATCCCCATAGAAAACCTTTTCTGCTTTCGAACGTTCCTGACATGAACAGAGGTGGCAGCAGAGAGCACTGTGTCAGACTGGAAACAATACAATCCTGACATCAGTTGATTTAAAAGAAAAACTTTTTTGCCAGAGTAAAATTTCGTTTTTGCACTTTTGTTTTTTCCACCTTGTGTTTAAAAGGCCATAGTGCTTGCAGTTTTTCAGTTTTCTGGTTTTGATGTGACCAAAAATCAGCAATTTTGCACTTTGTCATTTCTTTGTGCTTATAGGGAATGTACCATCAGGCCTGGGCTGAAGCACTGGAGGCGGGCTGACCCTCTCCCAGTGGTAGGACACTCCCGCCTCTCTATGACACGGCTCTATTAGAATCAATGGAGCTGCATCATAGAGGCGCCCGGGTTTCATCCCACTGGGAGTGGGTCAGCCCGCCTCCGGTGCTTCAGCCCAGGCCTGATGGTACATTCCCTTTATGCCATTTACCATGGGGGATCAGGAATGCCATAATTTAATAGTTTGGACGTTTCCGCATGCAGCATTATCAAATATGTTTATTTATTTATTTTTATTTATAAAATGGGAAAGGGGGTGGATTTAAACTTTTATTATGGGATGGGATGTTTTATTAATGTATTAATGAAAAAAAATGTTTGTTGTTTGTTGTTCAGACAGCATGAAACATCTAGAATGGGCTAGAGCTTTTTATGTAAGACAATTACAAGGCAGAACAGTTCTGGATCCTATATAGACATTTGTTTTCTCATCAGGAAGGATATGATGCCGGAGAAAGAAGCCTAGAGCTTTTAACAGATCCTAAAGGGGATGTGTCATCAGGAAATTACCTATTGTTTAAATCAAGTTTTTATATTTTTAAAGGGAAACTATCAGCAGGTTAGATGAATGTAGCCTGCAGATAGCTCCCTAGTGGGCATGGGGCGCTGAGGATGATGGTATGTCTCTTACCTTCATCCTCAGCGCCGTTCCTTTTTATTGCCCCCCCCCCCCCCTCCATTGACCACTATGCCATCAATACACCCAGCTCTACACAGGTTCTGTACACCATATAAAATACAGTGCAGTTATCTTAAGTGACTCACAGGGGAAGTCTTCTTTGATCGGAGTTCTTCCCTTTTCATTTTCTTCTCCCTCTGCCCTGCCAGACAGACATATTAGGCTCCTCACTCTGGCACCATCCTCATCTCTACAAACTGCTCATCTGTATTGGCCCCTTTACACCCTTATGTAGTGGGTATCCCTGACACTGACTATGTGATCTCCCTTATAGTATATGCCCCACTCTGTGTAGCCACCCTATAGATGGCCCCTTGTTCCGTCTTCCACATAGATGGCCCTATGTGCATCTCCTAAAGAGCCCCCCTCTGTGTAGTCCCCCTATAGTAATTGACATCCTCTGTGCATCCCCTATAGTATATGGCCCCCCTTTCCGTAGCCCCTCCATATAGATGGCCCCTCTGTGTAGTCCACTATAGTAGATGCCCCCACTGTGCATCCTCTATTGTATACGCAACCCTTGTGTAGTCCCCCTTATAGATGGCCCCTTTGTTGTCCCCCTTATAGATGGTCCCCCTCTGTGTATCCCCTATAGAATACACGCCCCTCTGTGTAGTCCCTCTTATAAATATCCCCATCTGTGTAGTGCCCCTATATATGGCCCCCTCTGTGTAGTCTCCCTTACAGATGGCCCCCATCTGTGTATTCCCTCTTATAGAAGCCCCTCAGTGTATCCCCTCTTATAGAAGGCCCCCCCTCCGTGTATTCCCCCTTACAAATGCCCCCCATGTTGGCCTCCTCTGCCCCCCTTATAGAAGGCCCCCCCTCTGTGTATTCCCCCTTACAAATGCCCCGTGTTGGCCTCCTTTGCCTCTCTTATAGATGGCCCCCGTGTTATTCCCCTTATAAATGACCCCCTGTGTTGTCCATCCCCCTTATAGATGGTCCCCCATGTTGTCCCCCTATAGATGGCCCCATATGTTGTCCCCCTATAGATGGCCCCTTATGTTGTCCCCTATAGATGTCCTCTCATGTTGTCCCCCTATAGATGGCCCCTTGTATTATCCCCCTATAAATGGCCCCTTTTATTATCCCCCTATAGATGCCCCCCCTGTATAATCTCCATATAGATGGCCCCCCAAATAATCCCCCATAGATGCCCCCTTTGAAAGCAAAAAAAACTAAACAACATACAACTCACCTAACTCCTCCATCAGCTGTCTTCTCCTCTTCTCCCCCAGGGGCTCCCTGGGGGTGTCCTAGGGACTCCCAGGCAGCACAGGTACCAAGTTCAGTGTCCACCGGGGCTAGTACTTCTGGCACAGGGAGCATCTCTGTCACATGCTCCCTGTGCTGAAAGTACAGGCCACGGGCGGACACTGAGCTCCCTGCTACCTGTGCTGACCGGGGATAGGACGGCAGTGTGGTGGCAAGGGGGGGCCCCCTCGCACGTCCCGCCCTATCCCCAGTCAGCACAGGTAGCAGGGAGCTCAGTGTCCGCCCGTGGCCTGTACTTCCAGCACAAGGAGCACGTGATAGAGACCTTCCCTGTGCCGGAAGTACTAGCCCTGGCAGACACTGAGCTCAGTACCTGTGCTGCCCAGGAATCCCTGGGCCACCCCCCACCCCCCCACCCCCGGACCCCAAACAGCTGCAGCAAACGGGAGGCCGAGCAGGCCTAATGATATTTCCTCTTTAAGAATTTTTTTATTGTTTTGTAATTTTCCATTTTACTATCTATATTATAAAATAATCCTAAAATCTTGTAGTTTCGAGTTTGGCTACTAGTCCTAAAAGTGTTTTTCTATGTTCCATACTTCCCCTTAAAGGGTAGTTCACCAACAAAAATTCTTTCACATCAACTGGTCCGAGCAAGTACCAGAGATTTTTAAGTTACTCCTTTTAAAAATCTCAAGTCTTCCTGTACTTATCAGCTGCCGTATGTTCTGCAGGAAGTGGTTTATTCTTTCGATTCTAACACAGTGCTCTCTGCTGCCACCTATGTCCATGTGAGGAACTGTCCAAAGCAGGAAAAGTTTTCTATGGGGATTTGCTACTGCTCTGGACAGTTCCTGGCACAGACAGAGGTGGCAGCAGAGAGCACTGTGTCAGACTGGAAAGAATACACCACTTCCTGCATGACATACATTTTACTATCTATATTATAAAATAATCCTAAAATCTTGCAGTTTCCAGTTTGGCCACTAGTCCTAAATGTGTTTTTCTATGGTCCATAGATTTATTTATAGTATTTAGTATATTATAGTATCTGTATCCCTATAGTTGAGCTTATGTGGTGGTATGTAATGTTGAGATCCATACAGCCGTCTTTATGCGTACAAACGTGCCCTCTTCTACCTATCTGTCATGTTGAGATTGACGTTTCTCTCTGACGTCTTGACAGATAGATCACCTCCAAGGCTGCACTGATGCATGCACCAAGCTGAATGCACAGCATTTAACCCCAGTCTGTAAGCTGACACTGGCTGATGGCTGAGGTTTGGGGAAGGTTGGATTTTATACATAGAGTGAGCTTACCAAAATATGCTTGTCTTATGAAATGAGATATACTTTCCATACATAAAAAAGTTATATAAAGAAGGGTAACCCTAGGAGGAAATTACACGTTTCTCCAAGA
This sequence comes from Dendropsophus ebraccatus, assembly GCF_027789765.1. NCBI lineage: Eukaryota > Metazoa > Chordata > Amphibia > Anura > Hylidae > Dendropsophus > Dendropsophus ebraccatus. The sequence goes on along the minus strand of NC_091460.1, from coordinate 38,092,099 downwards.
AATCTGATATTACTATAAATTCTGGATGTATTAAAGTATGTGTGAGATGCTGCAATCACAGACTGGGTGTCTGCATGGAATTAACATTTGTAAAAGTCCAAAATATTCTGTAGCTCTGTCCATACACTGACTAATAGTAAATAATATAACCTATAGATATTAGCCAGGGGTGCTGGCAGGTCACGTACCTTGGGCTCTGGGTGCCAACAAGAAATTTGCACTTGTGATATTTCCTAGTCACACACTTCATTCAGTCACCTTTACACTCACTTGTTTTTGTTCACCTTAATTGGAATATAGTATATAATCTGGAAACATTTTGTAGTTTAAAGTCATGTTCACACTACACCTGTAATTGTTTTACTCTTTGCGCCAGGGCTCTTTTTCTTTTTTCCTTTTCCTTGCCATTATCAGTTCTTTTTTATTAGTATCATGTATGTGTAGATCATATGTTTTGATTGCTTTTTATTCTATTTTGTGATATCAGTAAAAAAAAAAAAAAATTTTGATGTTGCTGTAGTTAAAGCGAGTCTGTACCCACAATCTGACCCCCCCAAACCGCTTGTACCTTCAAATAGCTGCTTTTAATCCAAGATCTATCCTGGGGTCCGTTCGACAGGTGATGCAGTTATTGTCCTGAAAAAACAACTTTTAAACTTGCAGCCCTGTGCCCAACGGCCGTGGCTTTGAGTATCTGTGCCCTAACTTTGCACCACCCCTCCTTCCCACCCTCTTCAGCATTTTTTCTATTCCTCTGCAGTGAAAACTACACAGGAGCCGTAACGATGCGGCCCATGTGCCGTGGTGACACAGGTGATGAATAGTAGACAATCTGCCTGGAGCATTCCTAATGATGAGTAGGGAGGGGAGGGGGCCACAACCGTTGGGCACAGAGCTGCAAGTTTAAAAGTTGTTTTTTAGGACAATTACTGCATCACCTGCCGAACGGACCCCAGGACGGATCTTGGATTAAAAGCAGCTATCTGAAGGTAAAAGCGGTTTGGGGGTGTCAGATTGTGGGTCCAGAGTCACTTTAAAGCGGCAATCATTTTGAGGTTGAGTAACAGACACTATCTCATAATGACAACTATCATTCTAAAATAACGGTCATTATTTGAACTCAGAATGATGGCCGTCCAAAAAGACCCTCCAAAAAATGGTGTGGGATCAAAACTTACATTTTAGGGTATCACTATCTTTGGAGTGGTTATTCTAACTCACTATGTTATCCCCTTTCCCCAGGAAAGCGGATAACTATCTGATTGTACTGGCCCAACTGCTGGAAGCCCCCCATTCTCAAGATCCCGTGGTGGGTCCTAACAGTTAGACAAACTTAGAATCACCATGAAGATGTTGCCCCCAATTAGATTTGAACCACCAACTACTAAGCCCCATGTTGCCTGTGCTACTCCTTTTTCATATTGTGCTGAAAAAATTTGTATCTGGGACAAAAGTTTTATTAGTTTATTTGACTTTATTAGGTTAATAATTTTTTTTTTCTTTATGGCTTCAAGACAACACAATAAAAGAAATCTGGGATGCATGGTCTACAATACTGTATTTTACTATGTCACTATCGGCCACATATAGTTCCCCGATGACAAGTGAGAAAGCAAATAAACTATATAATACAGTTTGTATTATCTAAAATCTGAATTGTTCCAGATATTCAGGCAAAGTTTTTGTTTTGTTGTCTTTTAGGCTATGTTCATACAATTTTTTTCCTAATTATGGCTATGTTCACACAACGTATCAGACCGGCCATTCCGTGACCCCGGATGATCTCTCCGGCGGCAGAGCTCTGATGCGGCCGCTTCAGCACGCGCCCGCATCAGAGCTTCCCCCTGCACACTATGGAGCGAGCGGCCTGAGCCGCTCGCTTCATAGTGTGAACTGACAGGGTTTCCTACGTCCACAATTCATTGAATTGCGGCCGCAGAAAACTGACATGTCAGTTATTTGCGGGGCCGCACCGGATCCCGTCCGGAGCGTATACGGTGTGTATACGCTCCGGCCAGGATCCCATTGAAACTAAGGCATTGTTCCACCCCGCAAAAACTACGGCCGTTGTTGCCATCGGCAACAACGGCCGTAGTTTTACGTAGTGTGAACATAGCCTATGGCTGTATTTAGACATGATTGTGGTCATTTTTAATAGCCGTAATAATCAAAATACTGGCGTATATTTGCCAGAAAAAACGGTGTGTGAACATACCTGTAAGCTTAAATATTTGTTAACAAAAAGTGACCAAATTACTTGACATCTAAAAAAAACCTTAAAATATATATTTCATAAAAATATATATTGAATATAGATAATAAAATATATTGTAACTATAGTGACACAAATGAGTGTGAAAAATACTGGGGCTACATGCTGATGTTTTTTTGTGGCAATGCATAGCAACTAAGAAAAGTAAATAGGGTCATACTGCAATCCACAAGAGGGCGTAACCATGAGCCAACAGTCTCAAAAAGTTAATTTCTAACAAATTTTTTGCAATGCCGCACTATTGGGTCAAAGTGCAATCCCATTTACGTATAAGGTACACTGCAGTGTGATTCACACAGTGCGACTGTCAGGAATGTTTAGTACCTGGTGTGAACTGGGCCTGGTGGTTTTTTTTGAGTGCCACACCCGACTGCTTCTTAGCTTCCGGCAATGGCGGAGTTAAACTGAGAAGCTGCTGAACTTGATAATGCACCTGTTGTCGTATGTGTGATTGACGGGTTCCTCTGCCTGTCTGCTACCTGGAAGATGAGAGCGCTGGTCCAATGGGGATCCTGACCAGGCTCTTGTTCAGCATAAACCAAAGCTGAGGCAGAGTTCCAGTGCTGGCTACTAGGTTAACTTCCCGGTCCCAGCTTTCCCTGTATACTCCTGCGATCCCCGCTCCTAATCCCGCTTTTTTGCTCGACTTGTTACCTCACCTCCTGCCTGACTATCTGACTATCCGTTTGCTTACTGATTTTGTACTGTGCTGCCTGTTTGGATTTTGACCCGGCCTGTTTGACTATTCTTTTGTGTTTGTTTGTCTGTCTTGTTCCGTGTGCACGTAGTTAGCGCAGGGAACGTTAACGTGGTTGTCCAAAAAGGGGTGGAATTGTGACAATATCTAATATCTATTTGTTCAAATTCATATAAAGTAAAATGTCAGGGGCTAACAATAGAGGTGCAGAGGTAGTGACACAGTTGGGCCCTGGAGCCTAAGGAGGCCCTAAATCCCATTAAAGGGGAACTATCAGCAGGTAAGACGAATTTAACCCCATTGCACAGGATACGCCAAAGAGGAAAGCATGTCTCTTACCTTCATCCTTGGCACCGTTCCAGTGCAGGTAAGTAGTTTGCTCCAAGGTCCAGTTAAGAGCACTGTCCCCACAGCACCGCTGTGGCCCGCCGCGGGGGCGGATTGGCGCTATGGATGCAGGCAGTGCTCCTAATGGTGCCCCAGTGCTCTTAATGGTCTTACCGGACTGTGAAGCAAACTACTAACTTCACTGGAATGACGCCAAGGATGAAAGTAAGAGACATACCCTCATCAGCATCTCCTGTGAAATAGGGGGCTATCAGCAGGTTAGATTAGTCTAACCTGTTAATAGTTCCCCTTAAAGCCACACAAGCATTCCAATATACCAATACTACAAATGATGCATGATAGATAGGGGACCCTCTAATACTGATTTTGGTAATACCTCTGAAATCTTCTGTGTGCCCAGGTCATACTATTTTTATTCTGGTAATTTACACTAGTGTCAAAAATATTAAACAATACAAATGATAAAGTTTACATGGATTCTTCACTTCTGTCATCCATTGCAATATTATATTTTAACCTTAAAAAAGTATAACTTCCGTATCTTTATTTTGAATCTGAGAAAAAGAACAACTATCGTTTCTTATCAACTTTTTTGGGCATAATTTTGCTGTTGATCCACTGCACATAGTTAGACACTTTTGTGTACACTCCGGGCTTGTTCAGCCTGCCGCATCCATCTCCCCAGCTGACAATTCCATACAGGTAGGAGATCTTATCCTTCTGACAAGCCAGTGGTCCTCCTGAGTCACCCTAAATTTAACAAAGAGGATTTCATAAAATTCAAATTTTATAAAGCAATACATACATACAGAGCTACAGCTGCCATGAGGCAAGCTGAGTATCTCGCCTCAGGCAGCAGATTGCAGAGTCCCCAGGTGGCATTTTCTGCTACACATGTCTTGCTGTTGCTCCACTGACCTGTAAATGATGGCTGGACACAAATGTGAAATTCAAGGCAGGACTAGAAATCCAGTAATTATCTGGCAACAGTATAGCTATTATATAGAGGTATACAGTACACTTTGCTAGTACTATTATAACCTACCGATTTTGTGCAAACATTTCTTACTTTAATAATTTTCAAAGGGGATAGGTTTGCCATTTCAGTTTTTGCCCCTGGTAGCAGAAAAGTTAGTATCTAGTTAACAAATCCCATTTTCATATAATCTATTCAGATCTACAATTCTGTATCCCCAACTCTTGTTCAAAGTGAAAAACGGTTACAAAGAGCCGTTGTTTTTCTAGAGGACCGGTCCTGTATGACAATCTATTGATTGGAAAAAGCACTGTGTAATGCTCAAAAGATGGCTCCTGTACGGAGACCACCAAAACCCACCACATTAAAAAGGAGCCATCCCTTTTCTAGGCCCTTACCTGGAGGGATATCTAGCTAGTCCTGTGTGCTGAGACTCATAACTGTGGTTCCGCAGACCTCTTTGCTTATTGAGGTTTCACAGTTGACAATGCACCTCGGATTTCACTGTATGAGCCCTTTAAACAGGAACCGACAACGTTCTCTTTGGCTGGTCTCCCTGGCATTAGTGATCTGTTTGCCATATTGGTCTACTAGGCATTGCTCCCACATAGCCAGAATCCTGCTGCACACTGATGAGGGGCAACACCCCGAAACAGCTGTCTGTGGATGGATACCTGGATTTGGTATGTTCCTTGATCATATCAACAGACTCATAATTGAGTTGGATATTGATGGAAGAGGACACTTAATATGGTTGTTTTTGGTGGTCTGCGTACAGGAGCCATCCCTTTTCTAGGTCATTCCCTTGAGGGATATCTGGTTAGTCTAGTGTTTTAAGACTCGTAATGGAGGCTCTGCAGACCTCTTTGCAATTTTTCCTTTGGAGTGGATAATCCCTTTAAGAAGTGGGGTTTCTTTTTTTGTTATGCTTATTGTCAATGCACTGTGCAGCTAGGAGATAGATAGATAGACAGACAGACAGACAGACAGATAGATAGGAGATAGATAGATAGATAGATAGATAGATAGATAGATAGATAGATAGATAGATAGATTCCACTTATGTCACTAATAGATATCCAAAGCAGATTGCTCTTAACGAGGTTTTGATCAGCTCAGTCCTACTGGTGGTGAAACTTCAGTTACCTTTCACCACAAGTCCTGAAGATAGCACTAAGATTATACCAGCTAAGATTGGAGACCCCCTAAAATATAAACTGAGACCTATGTTTTGTGTATTACAAAGCAAAAGGGGCTATAAAATTAGTGGCCTACCCATAGAAGAGGATATCCATGTGTCAGGTTCCCCTCTTCCCACTAAATAAAGTTGAAGACCTCACCTGACAGGCATCAATGTTACAATCAAAGTTGCCGGCACAAAACATGTTTTCACTGAGTTCAGATCCATAGACTTCAGGACTGCTGCATTTATTGTCAGACACTATCGGCACCATGGCCTCTTGTAGAACGCTCGCATAATCGGTCTCATCTAGAAATCATAATACAAGTCTGTAAATAAGGCTTTGGTTAGAAAAAGTCTACCTAAATGTATTGTAACCGTTTCAACTCTCATTCACACATCACATCGGTGAACTGCAGTCAAACTGTGGTTCTCCTCAATTTTTGATTTGAATGTGGGTCCTGAACTAAGCTGAACATCTCCCAACAAAAAATGAGCTCTTATGACAATATAATCTAGAAGTATCTCACTACATTAGATGATATACAGAGTAATGTACCTTCATTCATACGACCCCATCCAGATATATCACACATGTGCCCTTCCTCAAATGTGACACCATCGGGTAGACAGATCGTCTGGACAAATGGAGTTTTCTTGGCACATTGACCATCTTTCTTTTTCAGTTTTATTAACACTGGAAAAAAATGGAAATGAAAGGAACATAGTGTGAGACATTATCCCTCTGAAAAAGCAAAATCACAAAATACACAGAATGAAATGGAATTTAATATGTAATGTTGGTCTATACCATCGTATACATGTGATCACACAGAAAAATTTGAAGAAAGTCGTTAAAGACCATGGTTCTTCCATTGTCTGCTGGAATTATCTTGACGTTCTGTTCACATGTTCTGGGAAGTTTCCACGGCTGAAGAAGTTGGACGCTGCCCTAGGACTGGTAGGTTAACATGAATACAGCCTATGACTATGTTCACACAATGTATATTTTCGTAAAACCACGGCCGTTGTACAACTGCCATGATTAATACGAAAATATACGTGCCATTGCTGCCTATGGAATCCCGTCCGGAGCGTATACCAATAGTAAACACTCCGGCCGGGATCTCTAGCGGCACCGCAAACAACTGACATGTCAGTTTTCTGCGGCCGCTATTCATTCACTGCAGTATCGGCTGGGATAATCTTTTCAGAGACCGGCTGTTCCGTGAGCCGGCCGGGTCATGGAACGGCCGGTCTCTTACTATGTATGAACATAGCCTATGGTTGTATCCATGTTTTCTTGGACTCCCTCTGGCTGCATCCAACTTCTGCAGCTGTGGAAATTAAAACATTGAGTGTTCAGGTTCGGATAACATTGCTTGGCATCACTGCCCGTATATCCTTAAAGATCTCCCATCATGCACTGCTAGGGCCAGTGTATATAGGCATGTAGCCATTGCCGCCAAGTAAATGGAGACCTCCAGGGAAGAGCAGAGAGCGGGGGACACATCAGGTCAGTAATTATTGTTTTGCGCCATTTTCCTCCTTTATCCTAAACATGTAACACAACCTCCACCTACCATGTGTATGTAGCAGTGAGGTCTCTGGGGCCACTCAGACACCAGGGCCCTTTCTTTGTGGGACTGCTACCCCGCTTTACCCCCATGTCTAGAAAGTCTTATCAACCCATTGTAGTTATATAAAGTATTGTTACTCACCAATGTCATGTTCATTGCGTTTAAACACATTATATTCAGGATAGAAAATATATCTGTCAATCTCAAAAGTCTGAGTGACGTCTGTTGTCTTATTGAACAATTGCTGTCCCAGAACCACCGTCACGCTGGATTTCCGGGGGCTGAAAATAGAACAAAATGGGCTTGAATGCTTTCCTTGGAAGAAATTGTATATCAAGCTAGAATTAGATTGACTAAATCAGACCCCCAAGACCCCTCGGGGAAGGGAGAAAGTAGTCCTGGGTGATGTTCCGAATTCCCTCATTATTAGTGAGAGGTTTCCAGAAATGATGGGGGTGAAGGGGGGTCTGACACAGTCACTTACCACACATCATACCTCTGAACACCGCCAACCAAATAATGCAGCTTTTTTTTCCCTTGTGGAGATCCCCCAAACATTTTGTAAAATTTCCCCAAAAAATTACTTAGTGGTCAGAGCGAAAAAAATTAATATTTTCGTATAATTTTATAGTCTTTTTATAGTCACTGATTTAAACAGCGGTTTCATTTTCTTGCTATGCCTCCCATTTTAATATTTGACTATCTGTAGTTTTGACTGAAAAGTCAGTGGGACGGGATGTAAATTCAAAACAGGGAGGAAATACATGGCATGGGGGGGCTGATTAGAAAGATCATAGGGCATAAATCATGTTCACGGGGTGTAATTATAAATCTTCAGAGCCTGGCATTCACACCCTATTTTGCAATAAAGTTCCTGCCCATCAGACTATTCAGACTTTTTAGTACAAGAGTAAAACCTCTAAATCTTGGGAATAGGGAGGAGAAGCGAGAAAGTAAAAACACAGTTGGAATCAGGGCACCTGACACCACTTTTTATATTTACTACAAGACCTGTTTAAGGGTGCGTTCACACGTACAGGATCTGCAGCAGATTTGATGGCGCAGATTTGAATCTGCAGCAGATCCGCAGCAGATTTCATGGCCGAGAGTTTCTTTGCATTGAATCTGCAACTTCAAATCTGCACCATCAAATCTGCTGCAGATCCTGTACATGTGAACACACCCTAAATATAAAACCCCTTTTAAAGAGGAGCTGTCACCCTGACCTGTCTGTTTTAGTAAATACATGCAATGTCCATAAAATAACTATTCTGGAACATAGCACCAATGTGACTTTCCTCTGTTATTCTTACTAAATATGTTTGACCCAATAACCAACTGGGCGTTACCAGTTAGGGGCATGTCCCTACACATTCTGGCACTGTCAGCTCTGACTGGATAGTGATAGATAGTGTAGGGACATACCCCCAATTGGTAACACCCAGTTGACTATTCAGTTATACATTTCCAGGAAGAATAACAGAGGAACGGCAGAGCACAGAGCTATAAGAAAATTGTTCCTGAATTGTTATTTCAGGTGCATTGTAGGTATTTGCGATGAGATGTAACAGGTCCTCTTTAAGGCCCCGTTCCCACTGAGCAAAGCTAGCGGAATTCCGCGACGGAATTGTCCGCCGCGGAATGCCGTTGGCCTCCCGCTCATAATGGGAGTCTATGAGAGGCGCGCGCTCCTGCTCTGTACACGCTGAAGAATGAACATGTTCATTCTTCAGCGCGTACAGAGCAGCAGCGCACGCCTCCCATAGACTACCATTATGAGCGGAAGGCTAACGGCGTTCCGCAGCGGACAATTCCGTCGCGGAATTCCGCTAGCTTTGCTCAGTGGGAACAGGGCCTAAGGCATCAGGAAGGAGAGATAGGCATCAATATCTCATATCCTGGGCTCTGACACAATAATGGACCCAAAAGATAGAGCAGAACATAATCCCATTTGGAGACAACTTTTTTTTACACCCTCTCAAACCTCTTAGACCTGCCACTGTTCTCCACTGATTTACACAGCCTATACCTTCTCAGCCAATCAGAGACTGAGGTAGGTTAACTTATCACTACAGACAGTGGTTGACGGAGTGGGCATTTTCTTCCATTTCCTGTGTGTTAAGATTGGATCAGGAAGTGGAGATCAACAAGGACCCAATGTTAGAGCAGCAGCAGTGGGGGGTGGGAGAGATGAGTAATGCTGCTTGTTTCAAAACTAAAATTATTCTGCCAGACAACCATTTATTGTATGATATTACCTAACACAAAATTGAAACATTTCAAAGGAAATTTTCCTGGTAAATTATCCAAAATGCAAATAAATTGCATTACCTGTCAGTGTATTGGGGAAGTAGCTTCTTCCTGAGTCTAAATCACTGCAGATAACAAAGACATTACCCATTCCAGCTATACTCATTCCCGCTGCAGGTTTATCTACACAGTAGGTCTCACACAGTCACTTTCAATTATGTTAAAAACTATAAGAGCCGAGTAGCAGACATTATTATAAGAAAAAGGGACATTGCTAATGGTAGATGTTACAGTGACTCTGTAAGTATAGGAGTGACTGCATGCAACCATCACAGCTGTCAGCTTATTAGAGGATTTAATGCAAAAATAATAGTGACAGATACATTTTCCTTTGTGTTGCATAGGAAACTAGTGATGATCCAGCTTAAAAATGATATAAATTAAAGTGATACTGTTGCTGTGTTGCTGTGTGCCAAGTATGTAGGTCAGCAGTATCTTGTATGTATGCTATGGGATGAAGGTAGCATTCTGCACTCCCACCACTAGATGTCTCACTATAGTCTATGTACTACTACAAAGCTGATGGAAAGTTTACACAAGGGTTAGCTGTGAATGTGTCTAAAGTCATGTACTTTTCTCTGTATGCCATTGTCTGTTACACTGACTGAAAACCGATCTGAAAGCTATCAGATGGCTCACTGAAGGGTATATAGAGTGAAGTAGAGCAGGTTTGGGGTAGATTTGTCCAGAATTGTAGCCAAGAAAGAGGCAAAAATGTGTTGTTCCTTCTGCAGTATATTGCCAGGGCCTCGTCTGGAGGCCAAGACCCATCTGTGACTCTATCGAGAGACTCTATTCCTGATTCAAGTATCCTGCAACCTAGACTGTCAGATTAATTAAACCCATGGTGAGGCTACTGTAAACGTGGAATCGAGGCCGATCTATGGGGGACTATCTTCTCTTCAGCCCTGTCTAAGAAGACAGGAGTTAAGACTGCATGTTGCAGCAGAGTTCTCAGCTTTAACTGCTCTTACCTAACTGCTAAGTTTCTGTAGGAGTCTTCCCAATGGCTAGCTTCAGGTTAACCCACTAGGTGGGCCCTGTGTTCCTGGATCTGTGTCACTCAGTGCCCACGAACAGCATTAGGCGGGTCGTCATAGCCACGGATTCAGGTATGTCTTCTTCAAAATCCCCACAGCTGAGTACCTAAGCATCTAGCTAGGACCCCCCCCCCCCCATCAAGTAGTCCACTGAAGTCTAAGTCAAGTCAAAGTCAAGTCTCAATTTTACAGTATTCACAGACTTTGTTCTAAACTTCCTAAAAGTATTTCCTACAGTAAACCTGATTTTCAAAGTGATTTATCCAAAAGAATTCCGAGCACCCAGCTCACTTCAAGGTATCTTAGTCAGTAACATTCATTACTATATTCTTGCACCTTTGTGTATGGTGCCTTTAAGAAGAAATTTACAAGTAAAGTTGCACCTGTTGAAGTCTAAGCTAGACTCTGAAGTTCCTCTCATTTGCACCTGCACTTACATTGTTCTACTTTAATGGGCGTGTGTCTGGTATCACTCGGGCTCTGTGACAAGAGCTAAAGAGGTACTCCACCTGCTCTAGCTAATACCACCTGGCTGTCCTTGGTTACCACACTGGTCACCCCAGTTTTCCTGGCTCAACGGACTCTAGTACAAAGGAATCTTAGTTGATAACCTAGCCATGACTAGGGCAAATGTTTTCTCTATAGAGTTACAATTTAGTCAGCTAGAGAAGACAAAAAATTACAATGTACCTGAAAGCAAAGCAGTGTGCAGCTGAGACAACCCAGCAGGGCATAATGAGGCTTCCAGCGCAGAACACATCCCCAATGTATATTGCTGCCATCCATGGGTGAGAACCTGGAAGAGCCGACAGACCACCCAGGATTCGTCCTCTTGCGATAACACGCTTCTCATGTTTTTGACCACATTTAGGTTTTGAAACAGCGAAGAGACCATCTTCTGTCTCCATTACTACTCTCCTTGCTTTGTCAGCTATAAAATACAATGTAATAAAGCATTAAAGGTAGAGTAACTGGCAAAGGATCTAGATGACCTGCCTGATAGGACTAATATAGGACTTTGGTTGTGGTCACTTTCCATGTGTGTGATGAGAGGAAGGTTTAGGGAAGGTATTGTAAAGCAAAGCGGGGGAAGGGGGGTGACTACTGTGAAAGTCCAAGGTGAAGCCGACATGGTGAATACTTACTGCACAGGTTTACGTGGCAATCCTCCCAAGACACGTGGTTCTCCTTCATAACATAACACCAAGGAGCTGCGTCATTGTCCGGGCTCCTTGGAAATAGTGATAAATCACTTATTAATATATAATATTTTATAATATATATTATACTATAACTTGCATTTTCTTAAATTCACACTGTATATTTCCAAGCTGTTTCTCTGGATTGAGATGTCAAATTTTAAGATGATGAACCTTCTTATTTTATGGATGCACCAAGATGTCACAGGTCAGCCGGCTATGGACTTTTGAAAGCCTATGTTGAGTTCAGTATTGCAAACAGATTGTGTGTGCATTTCTTGCTGTGCCATCTCCTCCAGCGACTCTGTCACCGTCTGGCCCCTTGCTTTATTATATTAAGCACTTACAGGGGTTATCAAGTGAAAATCAAAAAGTTATATAGATGTGTGATTTACTTCTATTTAAAAATGTCAAGTCTTCCTGTACTTATTAGCTACTGTATGTCCTGCAGGAAGTGGTGTATTCTTTCCAGTCTGACACAGTGCTCTCTGCTGCCACCTCTGTCCATGTCAGAAACTGTCCAGAGCAGTAGCAAATCCCCATAGAAAACCTCTTCTGCTCTGGACAGTTCCTCACATGGACAGAGGTGGCAGCAGAGAGCAGTGTGTCAGCCTGAAAAGAAAGAAACACTTCCTGCAGGTCATACAGCAGCTGATAAGTACTGGTAAATTACAAATCGATATAATTTCTAAAACCAGTTAATTTGAAAGAAAAATATTTTCGCTGGACAACCCCTTTGAGATATTAGTTTTAGATGAGATACACATAAAAACAGAGAATTTTAAAGGGATTTGCTACTGCTCCGGACAGTTCCTGACATGGACAGAGGTGGCAGCAGAGAGCACTGTGTCAGACTGGAAAGATAACACCATCTCCTGCAGGACATACATCAGTTGATAAGTACTGGAAAACTTGGCAGTCCCTTTAAAGGACAACTCCAGCGGGACCCCCCCCCCCAAAAAAAAAAAAAACACAGACACACACACACACCATACTCACCATCCCTCCGGTGACGATCGCCACTCCATTCGCCCGCCGTCCGCCTCACCGTCACCTGCGTCCGCCGTCCAGCGATGTCTCTTACTTCCGGGTCCATGGGAGAGAAAAGGCTGCCAGTGCGCTTGCGCACCGGCAGCCTTTTCATTGGCTGGAGCGCATCACATGGCTTCCAGCAAGCTCAGCCAACCAGCAGCCTTTTCTCTCCCATTTACTTTCAATGAAGATGCCGAGGAGGAAGAAGATCCGAACCGCCCCACGGCTCAGATGCCGCCCAGATGCCGCCCGGGAGAAGAGGACCGTGACGACCGTAATAGGTAATGTATACATTCTTTAACTTCCGGGGGGGGGGTGAAGGGGGCCAGACCGGGTATTTAACCACATTACAAAGTTATATAACTTTGTAATGTGTGTTGAATAAGCCAAAAAAAAAATTTGTGGGAGTTGTCCTTTAAGAAACACAACTATATATATTCCATAAATGCAGATATTGCATACTGACAGTATGTTAATCAAAGCTTCAACACATTATGATCCCTTGACTATAAAATCCCCATAAAAGCTTTGAAATAACCCTTTGACACGTTTGTTCGCTGGCTCACAGGGTAACACCATGGGGCAGACCTGCAATATTTAAATTAACTTTATTCATCAGCTGTCTGAATTAATACATGCGGAAAAATGATGCAGCACTGTGCCGTGCATGATGGCTTTACATGTCAGGTTTAATAGGCAGCAGGATTTGGAATTGCATAACAGTGCCACCTGCTGGCCAAGGCTGGTAAAGTGTAAAGACATCAAGTCAAATACAGTAACAGCAAAACAAGTAAGCAAACCATGTACAACAAAGTTTATAATATATCCTAAAAAATATTTTTTTTTTTCTGTCAACCAAGGTTCTAACAGAAAAAACAATGTATCAAATAAAGCAACAATCAACATGTATATTTGTTTTTGTAATCAATAATATTAGATAAAAATGTGAAATTTGGAAAATGAAAAAAGAGAAAGAAAAGAAATCCTTTTACCACCAACAAATTCTAAGCTTTGTTTTTGTAGCAAGTTTTTCATGGTGAGGGAGATAGACATAGAAAGGCTGAGGCTGTCAGTACAATATACGGCATTACATTGGGCACAGAATATTACAGGGATGCCCTAACCTCAACTACTTCAATGGAAAACAACTTCAGTTTCAAATACAATACACATGGATGGGGTTATTTTTGTGCAGTTTTGTCGGAAGCCATCACCAGGATTTCAAGATTTCTGGCAGTATTGATGGAACTGGGCTTGACATTTAAAGGGGTTGTCCAGAGAAAATCTTTTTCTTTCAAAACAACTGGTTTCAGAAAGTTATAAAGATTTGTAATTTACTTCTATTTAAAAATCTCAAGTCTTCCCATACTTATCAGCTGCTGTATGTCCTACAGGAAGTGGTGTTTTCTTTTCAGTCTGACACAGTGCCCTCTGCTGCCACTTCTGTCCATGTCAGGAACTGTGCAGAGTAGTAGGAAATAGAAAACCTCTACTGCTCTGGACAGTTCCTGACATGGACAGAGGTGGCAGCAGAGAGCACTGTCAGACTGAAAAAAACACCACTTCCTGCAGGACATACAGCAGCTGATAAGTATGGGGAGACGTAAGATTATTAAATAGAAGTAAATTACAAATCTATATAACTTTCTGAAACCAGTTGATTCAAAAGAAAAAGATTTTCACAGGATAACCCCTTTAAAGATCAATATATAATCAAGGAGAACCTGCCTAACTGTATAATACTGATTGGTCATCCTCTGGGACAGCCAGTTGCTATTTAAAGGAGAAGTCCATCAGCAAGCAGAGACAGGTGGCAACATAATAAACAATCACTATACAGCATTATACTGTCATGAAAAAAAAGCAAAAAAAAAAAAACTCCTACATGTCATATAGACACGTAAAATGTTTTGCTCAATCAGGATGTCAATGCTGAGACCCGGACTGGGAGAAGTGCCAGCAGCTGAGCTTTACTCCCTGGCTCACTGTTCATTCCTACTCATTGTAATAGACAGTGGTGATGTGGTGTACACGGTGTCAGTGTGGGGTGAAGAATCACAAAGTCTCTTTATCATAAATAATCTCGTTTTACTTGGAAAGTACTTGCGTTAAGCAAGTAATACAGCTTTGCTTTGACAGGATATGTTTCTCTTGATAAAACACTTGATAAATACACTCGGTAGAACACTTGATAATACAGCAAACAGATCTGTGATAGGGATACAGTGAAGAGTACAGTCGTGCTGAGTAGCGTGTTACGAGATACAAAGAATCAGAGAAGCAGAGAGGAGGATGTTGTGAGAGTCCCAACCCAAGTAGTACGGTGCTCTGCTGGGATGTTGAAGGATGAGGTAGAAGAATACTTAGAAGAAGAAGAGAATACCTGATGCCCTACCAGTGTTGGGGGACCCGTCCTAGAGGGTGACACAAGGCCCCAGAACTTGTTACCTGGGATGAGCAGAATGCTGAGGATTTCCTACTGAAAATCGCGCTGTGAGATAGAGTTCCTAGGCTCTTAGCAACTTTGCTCTATCCAGATGAATTCCTAGCGTACTGCTGTCTGTGCATACTGTCCTGCACTGTGACTCTCCTAGTCCACGGAGTAAGTTGAGATTATCTATGACTTGTCCTCTCCTGTGAGGGGTCTAACACTGCATAGTGTTGTGTAGAGTAAACGGAGGAGAAACTATTAGCTGTGTCTGTTCTTGCTTCCTACTCATACAGGAATCTGACTAAGACTGATCTACACTTCCTATCACCCATGTGACTTCCTTCCTCAGCGTATCTAAGGTGTGCTGTGAGTGGGTGAAGAGTGCATTAGAAGAAGTAAAGTGAGAGATGATAGGATAGAAAAAGAAGACATTCCCATAGGTTCACAGATCCATGTGACACACAAATAAACAATAACCCTTTCCATACTTCAGCAGAGCAGCATCTATGTACATACATCTTCAATAACGACATCTAGTAGCGAAACTTTATCACTACTTTCATCACCACTGGCTCACAATAAGTACAGGCGTTTACGAAGGGTGTAACCAATAGCAACACCCGTGGTGGGAGACCACAATATTAGATAAATAATGTGTCTGGTTCTTACCTGCAGTATGAATGGGATCCTAAACCTTTGGCAATATAGTTTTCCTCAGTGCGCGTGTGAATCTCTCGATATAGAAGATCAGAATCCCACCTCAGACAGCTGTGGCCTGACTTACTTCTCTTTGCCACGCCTCGATATTCAGTGGCGTTATCGTGGTCATAGCAGCGCTGCTTTGAATCTGTAGTACATAACAGGAAATGATGAAAAATAATCATCTGTGTGTGTGTGCATGTATCCATATGTATAGTACTGATGTAGCAGAGCCCAGGCTGTAGGTTCTCTGCACTCCTAGTATGTCTGTTTAGTAAATTCTTGCATTTCCCTTGAAATAACAATTGACAACTACCTGTAGGTGTTACCATTGTTCTTCTACATAAGATTTGTCGCTACATAGATGTTGAAGGAATCCATGACATGATTGTTACCATGTCTCTAGACCTGGCATGAAGCCCTGGAGGGTCCTAGAAATTCTTTATTCATATTACCTCAGTTAGGGTGCCCACACACTTGTCTTTTTGGTAGCATTTTTTTTCTGGCCACCACAACAACACCAGAAAAAAGTATGCATGCCAGAGATTTGTGATTTACTTCTATTAAAACATCTCAAGCTTTCCAGTACTTATCAGCTGCTGTATGCCCTGGGGATTTGTTACTGCCCTGGACAGTTCCTGACATGGACAGAGGTGGCAGCAGAGAGCACTGTGTCAGACTGGAAAGAATACACCACTTCCTGCAGAACATATAGTAGCTGATAAGTACTGGAAGACTTTTTTTTTTATAGTAGTTTTGTAAGTGGTTTTGTAAGTAAATTACAAATCTCTGGCACTTTCTGACACAGTTGATTTAAAAGAAAAAAAAATGGTGAACAACCCCTTTAATTGATGAACTCCATGTAATGCGGCCACTCCAGAAAGGAAGAGGCTGACGGGGGGTTCATAACTGACAGTCTGGTCCCCAGAGGGATAATTTAACCCCCTGTGGGCCAGACTGTGCTTAAACACGGCCTTAATGCAGGAGGGCGTAAATGTACGCCCTGGCGCAGTCCCGAGCTATGGAGCGGGCTCACGAGCTGAGCCCGCCCCATAGCGGGTGAAAACCGGCTGCTATCTGCAGCCAGGCCCTCCGCCTCAATGGCGGGCCGTGACCGCAGCGTTTAAGTATAAATGACCGGAGCATCTCTGGTCACTTAGCGATTGTGAACCCCACAGCGTGTCTGCAAGGGTCCCAATCGCATTTCCTGACTGCCGGAGGTCTTCTCCTTACCTCCGTGCATTCGCCGGATCGGTCATCTGATTCAGCCTGCCACTGGCAGGATGAATGAGAAGATCACAAATAACACTGATCCCTGCAAGAGTTTTAAAAAAGTGCCCCAAAGCCCAATAAAAGTGTAAATCACCCCCTTTCCCATTTTATTCATAAAACACATAAAAAGTAATAAAGCTAATTAACATAATATATACCGTAGCGTGCGTAATAGTCAGAACAATTAAAATAAAACAATACTATTCCCACATGGTAAACAGCGTGAACAAAAAGCGGTAAAAAAACAAATATTTTTTTAATGACATTTTATGTATAAAAAAATTAATAAAATACGTTTGATCTAAAAAAAATGTTATTAATAAAAACTAGAGTAGAGATCATGACGCAAAAGATTACACCTCATAAGACCCCATAGGTAAAAAAATAAAAGCGCTATAGGAGTCACAATAGGACCATTTTAAATAAGTTTTACTGCTAATAAAAATAGTAAAACGTTAGAAAACCTAGTAAACCTGCATATTACTGTGTTCAGACCGACCTATAAAATAAAGAAAAAATGCCAGTTTTATTGTTAAGTGCATTACGCAAACATGGAACCCCCAAAAAATTTGGGGAATCGCATTCTTTGACCCAAATTCACCCCATAAATGTTATTTTGGGGGTTCCGTCATTTATTTTATGGCAGATTAAAAGATGCCATTACAAAGTACACCTGGTCCTGAAAAAAACAAGCCTTCACATGGCCCTGTAGGTGGAAAAATGAAAGAGTTATGGTCTTAGAAGGCGAAGAGGAAAAAACGAAAACGCAAAGTGACAATTGGCCCAGTCCTTAAGGGGTTAAAGGAGAAGTCCAGCAAAATTTTTATTAAAGTATTGTACTGCCCTCCAAAAGTTATACAAATCACCAATATACACTTATTACGGGAAATACTTATAAGTATTTATAAGTGCTTTTTTCCCTGCACTTACTACTGCATCAAGGCTTCACTTCCTGGATAACATGGTGATGTCACTTCCTGGATAACATGGTGATGTCACTTCCTGGATAAAATGGTGATGTCACTTCCTGGATAAAATGGTGATGTCACTTCCTGGATAACATGGTGATGTCACTTCCTGGATAAATTGGTGATGTCACTTCCTGGATAACATGATGATGTCACGACCCGACTCCCAGAGCTGTGCGGGCTGTGGCTGCTGGAGAGGATGATGGCAGGGGGACACTGAGGGACACAGGGCACTGGATGGACACTGAGTATCCCCCTGCCATCATCCTCTCCAGCAGCCACAGCCCGCACAGCTCTGGGAGTCAGGTCGTGACATCACCATTTTATCCAGGAAGTGACATCACCATGTTATCCAGGAAGTGACATCACCATGTTATCCAGGAAGTGACATCACCATTTTAACCAGGAAGTGAAGACTTGATGCAGTAGTAAGTGCAGGGGAAAAAGCACTTTATAAGCATTTCCCATAATAAGTGTATAACTTTTGGGGGGTAACACAATACTTTAATAAAAATTTTTGCTGGACTTCTCCTTTAAGTAATTCTGTAAAGAAATGTTTGTAAAAAGCTGGCAGAAGTCTTCTCTCCGCCATAGTCTGCTCCTCAATGAAACCACAGAGTGCTGTAAGCCAAATTATCCTTCATGCAAATCACCTGCCATACAAGGTCTAACATCTGCCGGAAAACCTGAAAGTCAGCCTGCAAATGAAATGATTTGAATTCCCTGAAACGTCCATTGTAGTTGGAACAATATGTGCGGAGCCACCAGAGCAAAAGTGGAGATTCATGATAACCCAGAGGATGAATAATACCTGACAGATCCGCTTCAGCTAATTGGGCATCAAATGTACAAGAATAATAGACAATTTGGGGAGAGGAAGTGCAGAGCGGTGAGAGCCTGTCAGGTCCTGACGCCTGCTTACACCATTCTTACATCTTACTTTGGAGGGTATGTTACCGAATTGCTGCATTTTATTATTATGTGACATAATTTATCCAAGGGAGCTGAATAATTGGAAGGAAGGTGACATATGGTATCTACAATGTTGGTTGAATAAGACCACCTCTGGTTATAGAGATATTGCTCAAAATTGTCATCTGACTGTGGTGTAGACATGGGTATGTTGGCTTCTCTATGCCTTAGAGGGGAAGTCCAGTGATTTTTTTTCATTTCAGATCAACTGGTGTCAGATTGATAGATTTGTAATTTACATCTATTTAAAATCTCAGGTATTCCAATACTTATGAGCTTCTGTAGGCCCTGCAGGAAGTGGTGTCTTTCTGACACAGTGCTCTCTGCTGCCACCTCTGTCCATCTCAGGAACTGTCCAGAGCAGTAGCAAATCCCTATAGAAAACATCTCTTGTTCTGGACAGTTCCTGTCATGGACAGAGGTGGCAGCAGAGAGCACTGTGATAGTTACTATGTTATATATATTTTTCCATCAGGTGAGTAAATGTTTTTTATCTTACCAATATTACAGTATTTGCCCACAAATTTCCTCACACAGCCGCATACTGGAGTGCCGGTAGCAATCATCAGACGACAGGCTCCACCATTGAGACATGGGTTATCTGTGCAAACTAAGGACACAAATATGTTAGTTACACTTATTGTACATTCAAAGGGGTGGGATTTTAATTCAACTGGTGCCAGAAAGTTATACAGATTTGTAATTTACTTCTATTTAAAAATCTCAAGTCGCCCGTACTTATCAGCTGCTGTATGTCCTGCAAGAAGTGGTGTATTCTGTCCAGTCTGACACAGTGCCTACTTATCCTGGAAGACCTCATTAAGACAGTTGTGTATGGAAGGGTTAATTCTGTATTTATTTATTTTTTTACTGAGAGTATACGTTCTTTACAGTTTACCGCTTTACTGTTAAAGCGGATCTGTACCTCCCCCTACAAATCCAAGCAGGGGGGAGGGCAAGTCTTTTCTGAAAAGTTTGAGAAGTGGTTATCCAAGTTTTGAAAAATATGGCTGCTTTCTTCCAGAAACAGCACCTCCCCTGTTCTCAGTTTGGGTGTGAGTTTTGCAGCTCAGTTCCATTGAAGTGAAAGGAGTTAAACTGAAATACCACACACAACCCTGAGGACAGGGATTGTGCTGTTTTTACAAGAAAGTATCTAGACGCCATTATTTACAGGGCTGTGTGGAACATTGCAATGGAACTGTGCATGTGTTTATTACCTGAAGCCACTCTCAGCTCTTGGTATTGGAGAACCCCCCAGATTGATGTAAGACTTCATAGCTAAGTATATCCCATTGCTTTATTCCTGTTTACATCTTTGTATATTGTTGCCTTCTATTTCACTTAAAGTGTCAATTTTTTTGTTTGTTTTTTTTGCAGAAATCATTAGTACAGGTGATTTTTTTAGAAACTTTGTATTTGGGTTTATTAGGCAAATATGGCATTTTTTTCATTCAAAAAGACTTTCCCCAGCCCCCCCCCTTCCTCCTGTCTCTCATCCACTGCTCATTATCAGGAAATTTTGACTCTTTTACATCATTCGAACCCTGTGTAATCTATGGAGAGGAGAGAGGGAGGAAGGAGCTTAGTCGGCAGCAGAGAGAAAAGGATTACACAGAGGGAGCTGTGTGAAAGCCAGTATTCAGAGGTCAGAGAGGTCAGTGCTGACTTCAGAGGAGTAGCCCGGTGATGTAGCTGTAAATTAACTCTTTGTTGTCCTGTTTTGGTGCCTCATCTCCCTCCACCCCTCCCCTCTCCATATGAGAACCATGAAGACAGGGGGGAGAGCTTCAAACTGCTTTTTCATGATAAAAAATGCATTTTTTTTAGCTACTAAACCCATTTACAAAGTTTCTTAAAATCGCCTGTACTATTGATTTCTGCAAAAAAAAACAAACTTAAAAACAGTGACACTTTAATCTATATCTATTTATTTAGTTATTTATTGTGTCATCCTATTTATTCTCCTAACAAACAGCAATACAATACAGGGAAACAATAAGGTCAAACCTAATAAGGGTGTTTCAGAAATATATCGAGTCATGTGCCGTATCCATAGGTCTAACCTATTAGGGCAGTCACTTATGTGAACCCGTCTATGCAATATTGTAGTCAGATGTATGTCTCCAATTTTCCATAAAAAGAAGGAACTTGGCATCCCCGAGAAATCAAGTCTACTAGTATGTAAAGAAGTGAAATTACACTCTCAAGTACAGTGTTCACTTGTTACAATTCACCTATCGGGCAGCATATGGGCTAGTGGTTGGCACTGTTGTTCCACGTCCCAATGAATATGGGTTTTGACCAGACCCAAGAAACATCTTCCACAATTTGTTGTGGAATACAGATGTGGATAAGAAGTACCTGTGTATCTCTCTCCAGTGTGACACTCGATCTTGCTGTTCTTACACGTACATTGTTCCACCTGCCCTTTGTGTATTCTTGTCCATGATTCTCCAATATCATAGTGCACATAGTGAGCTTCATCGAAACATTTCTCTGGAATAAAAGGACAAATAAATCCACCGACAGAAGACGACAATATCTCGTGTTCTCAGTTTTCATTGGGAGGCTACGACGAGAAGCAGGCAACTGGACCCAGTAGGACCTGCCGTAGCTTTGACTGTACTTACCAATCTCACAGTCATGACCTGAGTATTCCACCGGACACATACAGTGGTAAGTATGGAAGAATGGTACATTAGTGCAGGTGCCACCATGTTTACAGGGTTTTCCCGCACAATGATCTTGAAATACTATAAAAAAAAAAGTTATATACAGTAAACAAACACAAGATGCTGTTGGATTTTTATAGAAGGTACCATCTTATCTTGGCAGCTAGACTGAGACAAATGCTACCAAATAACTAGAGATGAGCGAATATCAAGCACGATGGGGGTCCAAACCCGAGCGTGCAGCATTTGATTATCAGTGGCTGAAGTAGTTGGATGCCTAGGAACACATGGATACAGCATAAGGCCTATGGCTATATCCATGTTTTCCAGGCATTAGGGCTGCATCCAACTTCTGCTACCACCAGTAATGAAATGCCGAACAATCAGGTTTGGACAAACTCCAGCGTGCTTGGGATTTTCTCATCTTTATTCTACACATATTCTATAGATGTGAAGTTTGGCTTTGCTGTTGAAAAGTAATGAAAACACAGACATTAATAAGAAAAGTTTTAGGGTCCAACCAGGGTCTGCATGAACATTCTGCTATGGGTGTGTGTGTCTACACAGTGATACATGGACATATATTAATAAAATCCTAGTGACTCAGTAAATACATTAGTAAGCTCACAAAACTCTGTGAAATGAATCATGGGCCGATTCCCATGGACTATATGTCCAGACTGTAAACGGTCATTATTAATGGCCCCCGATATAGACTAGAAGAGAATGTGCAGTTCTTATTGTGTGGAGAATAACACTGTAATATTGGACTCCACTGCAGGACAGGCTCCAGATTTACTCGGCTCTTGGGTTATAGAGGCACAGAAAGCAATTTATGCACCAGTGGAACTAAAGGTATATCTACACCAGAACCATACCACTTACTGCCATTGCTTACTAATACAGGGACCACTGCCTACTACTAGCTCACACGGCCGAGTTACAGGAGAATTTCCATATAAAATCTGTGCGTATGTTTGATGTAAGTAAGGTACAGTTCATATTATTCTGAAAATCCACAAGGGGGAAGAAAATAAGAAGTATCACGTATTGATGCATTACTGCACAGATCCTGGGTTGGGTTGCCAAGATAAGGCAGTTTATGAGCCTTATCCACATTTAGAACTGCAATCAAATCCACATCATGGAAAGGAAAAACTTGCAGCATAAATTGGGGTGTCCTGTCTACCCACTGTGTGGAGAACTACATGGTGGCCCCACTGGTGGCTGGGAGAACTACATGATGGCCCCACCAGTGACTGGGAGAACTACATGATGGCCCCACCAGTGACTGGGAGAACTACATGATGGCCCCACCAGTGACTGGGAGAACTACATGATGGCCCCACCAGTGACTGGGAGAACTACATGATGGCCCCACCAGTGACTGGGAGAACTACATAATTGCCCCAACAGTAGTTAGGAGAACTACATGATGACCCCATTAGTGGCTGGGAGAACTACATGATGGCCCCACCAGTGACTGGGAGAACGACATGATGACCCCACCAGTGGCTGGCAGAATGACATTATACCCCCACTGGTGGCTGGGAGAGCGACATGATGGCCCAACCGGTTTCTGGGAGAACTACATGATGGCCCCACTGGTGGATGGGAAATCTACATGTTGGCCTCACCGGTGGCTTGGAGAACTACATGATGACCCCACCAGTGGCTGGGAGAATGACATAATGGCCCCACCGGTGACTGGGAGAGCGACATGATGGCCCAACCGGTGACTGGGAGAACTACATGATGGCCCCACCGGTGGCTGGGAGAATTAGATGATGTCCCCACAGGTGGCTGGGAGAACAATGTGATGGCCCCACCGGTAGCTGGGAGAACTACTGTACATGATGGCCCCACAGGTGGCTGGGAGAACTACATGATGGCACCACAGGTGGCTGGGAGAACTATGTGATGGCCCCACCAGTGGCTGGGAGAACTACATGATGGCCCCACTGGTGACTGGGAAAACTACATGATGGCCCCACCAATAGTTAGAAAAACTACATGATGACCCCACTGGTGGCTGTGAGAACTACATGACGGCCCCACCTGTGGCTGTGAGACCTACATGGAGACCTACATGACGGCCCCAACTGTGGCTAGGAGAACTCCATGATGTAGGTAGGAAAACTACATGATGACCCCACTGGTGGCTGGGAGAACTACGTGATGGCCCCACTGAGAGAGCCCTTTTGTTTTTTACATTGGCAAGGGGCCCAGAATGTGGACCCTCATAATCACAGTGATGTGCCATAACATATGCTTTTATGTATAGATTAAACCTCTTCTGATCCATACTATCCTAAGGAGGTCAAAAGGACCTCTTTTGGCCACCATTAGGTAAGGGCCTATTATTTTGTTCTATATATGTGCCAGGAGGACATGTTCACCCAAATGTAGCGTGAACATAGCCTAAGCATTATGTTTTAATAGACACAAGAAGAAATAATAGAGGAAGTGCTTTATCATGGTATCAGTGATATGTGGGTGATTAATCACATTACCATAGACACTGAATGAATCATAAGGTGGACTATAATGGGGGTTTCTATGGTGTTTTCTGACATATAGAGGTATTCTTGGTAGTTTGGTACAGAATACCACATCCCATGCTCAGGAAAGCCCCACATTATACGCTGCATTCACAGATCATTCCAGCCACTTTCTATAGTAACACTTGTAGCCAACCAGGAAATTCCAGTCTGAGCTCCATCCCTGCCAGCAATGGACCAGCTCCAACATAAGCTGATGCCCAATAATGCCAGCACATTCCCTGTATAGAGAAGTCCCGCTTTACAGAAGTGACACAAAATGTACAAAAGTAATAAAATTATAAAATAACTAAAACTACAAATCTGTTGAGATTTTGTTACATGAAATATGAGGGTTTTTTTCTGAGACTCTACTACCAATTGTCATGTATGTGTGCCCGGACTTCCACAGTCTCAGTCAGTCTACATTAGTGCCAGCACCATGAAGGCACTGTAAGAGCACCACTTACCTCTATGTGATGCCAACCATTATTATGCACTTTTTTACTCTCTGTGCTATAGTTAGCCACAGTATGCCTCTATATAGGCACTATTTGACAATTTTTTCTGTTAAGGAACAGTATAGCTCCATGAGTGTGACGCTATCTAGGCAAATATATATATATATATATATATATAGAGAGAGAGAGAGAGAGAGAGAGAGAGAGCCATCATAGAGTAAGTTCCATTTGGCTCAGTTTCTGCTGTGCTTACATCGTTCTTCTAGTCATTTTACTATATAGCACCAACACTATATATCACAAAGGCAGTGTATTTATATATACATTTGGTGCTGAAAATCCAAAATAGAGGCAATAAATACGTTTTACGCCTATGAATTGGAACTAGGGATGGTCCGAACCTGGTTCGGTTCTGGTTCGTACGAACCAGAACTCTCGGCAGGACCGCCTGGAAAACTGGGAGACAGCCATAACCATAGGCTATATCCCAGTTTTCCAGGCGGTCCTCCCACTGTATCCACCCGCTGCACGGAGCGGGCAGACAGCGGGAATCTGATGCCGAGCGTTCGGGTTCACACGAACCCGAACCTCAGCAGATTCGGACCATCCCTAATTGGAACCCCTTCTCCAGCCTGCAAACCTTGTGAATGAATGGACCTAGCCAATAGCTATGTATTAAAATCTATATTAATACCTAATATGATGCTCAGAGGGCTATGTGAATGAGAGGGGTCCCAAATAGTGATGAGCAAACATGTTCATAAATGTTCGTACGACCATGACGCTAATTGTTCGTGTTCGCCGATCACGAACAATTTGTTAGATGATCGGAACGATTATAAGTAACGATTTTTGAACTTGCGAGCGTACGCCATTGCGTAAATTTACACTTTGTGCCTGATAATCTGTACGCATAACTCTAGACTGAAACGTACACAATCTGTTAGCACCTGCGTAATTTATGCTTTGCACCTGACAATCTGTACGCATGTGCATACACCGAAACGTACACTTCTACTGTATATTCCATATTTGCTTGTAAATGTTCGGAATCCAAACCAAATATCGAGATGTTCTCTCATCACTAGTCTCAAAACTTTTTGTGTGTCTGTAAGGATTTGCTGTTACAATATAGGTTTATTGTAGGAATCATAATACCATAAAATAATATAAAGTTATAAAAAAACTTACAGATCTCTTTCCTGACTTTTGGGGCGCAGAATCCCCACTCTCCGTCTCTGTCAAAGTTAAGAGTTGTCGAACACCTGATACAATCACAGAAAACATATGAGGTGAAATGGTTCACAATAAAATTCACTGTATACAATATATCCTATAGATATATCCGATAGATAGATAGATAGATAGATAGATAGATAGATAGATAGATAGATAGATAGATAGATAGATAGATATGTAACAGAAAATCTAAGCAGCACTGCTCAAAAATGTTCGGGTGCCAGCGGTCCTGGATCCTGACCACAGATCGTTCCCAAATAGCAAATAGATAATCCACGGCACTCATGGGGTTAAACGGTGAAAAAAGTAAGTGATTTATTGCAGCATTCCAAAACAAGACACGACGTTTCGGTAACCTCACGTTACCATCCTCAATGGTAACGTGAGGTTACCGAAACGTTGTGTCTTGTTTTGGAATGCTGCAATAAATCACTTACTTTTTTCACCGTTTAACCCCGTGAGTGCCGTGGATTATCTATTTGCTAGATAGATAGATAGATAGATAGATAGATAGATAGATAGATAGATAGATAGATAGGGTCCATTTACACAGTAAGATTATCTGCCAGATAATCTGTCTGTGTAAATAGACCCATAGATAGATAGATAATAGATAGATAGGCAGATAGGAGATAGATAGGCAGATAGGAGATAGATAGGCAGATAGATATTAGATAGATGTTCATACAGTTCATTGCAGCTATTTAGATGAGGCACATGCTGTTCCTTTTCTCCACCATGCTTTACGTTCCGCCATGGTATTGATATGATGTACCTACCAATTTTTAGTTCTAAGAGATCGCCGGGGTACACAGGAGAAACGTAGACGCCCACCCAGCCGAAATGGAATCTTGCAATATTTACCATCTTCAGTTAGAGCTGGAGAAACATGGAAACAATTTGATTGTAATGATGGAAACAGGGAACATGGAAACAATTTGAAAGTATTGTAATGATCTCTGAAGATACACTATACATTCTTATAGAGGTCCCCCTTAAACTGCCCATATAGTTCTGGCTCATCGAGGCCTATGAAGATTCCCTGTGGTATCTGGTACTAAGATGTTACCAGACTGATATCTGACTGACTGATGTATAGGCCTCTGTACGTCATTCAAGGAGAAGCTGGGAGGTGAGGTGGAGAAAAGAGATATCCCAACCTGTGGCATTTCAGCATCCTAGCCCCGCCTCCTTGACACTTGGCTGAGAAATATGAAGATGATTTTGGCAACCGTCATCAGCTCTGGGACAAGAACAGTTGTGTTTATACCTTAATAGCTATCAGTGTCTACAGCTCTTAGCAGCCAATACAGCTGACAGATTCTCTTGTATGTCTATAGCATACCCTGGAGTAGATTACATAGCAGTATTGAGCAGTGTAAGCTGTGATTCCACCACTGGGGTGAGATTTAATATGCTTTTATACCCTTATAGCAATTAGTGACTGCAGCTTTTAGCAACCGATACATCTGACAGATTCCCTTTAATACAAAAGTTTAATACAAACCAGTTTCTTACACTTAAAACTCTGGATTGCTAAGCTTTTGTATAAACCAATGTAAAAATAGGCAATGTGAGACTATAAATAAAAATCCGTGCTGCTGGAAATACAATGGAAAAGTTCATCATGCATGTACCTGTCACTGTAATAACCATAGAAACTCTATATTATACAATGCACAAGGACATATAGTGATAGAAGGTCACCCAACAGCAAAAACAACATCTGTATGTATAGCTAACATGTTGATGTTTCACTTTGCGTTCACTTACTGCACTAATACATATCCTTTGTGGGATTTTTTTTAGCAAGAACAATATGAAAGAAGAAGAAGAAGAAGAAGAAGGAGAAGAAGAATTATTTTCTGTATATTAAAGCTCCATCGTGGGTACAATGACATAATGGGGAAAAGTTTCACATAAGTCAGATGCAATAATGAAATGAGTGGATATAGCAGAGCAGGGATAAAACAGATTACACAGCAGGAATAGTGGTGGTGAGGGTGCATTTTATAGGCAAAAAAACTGTGGGAGAGCTTCTTTAGACAGTAGGTGATTTTCTAAGAAAACATTGCCTTTAAGCATCAACCATGACTTAGGGCAGTAAGGGCTGTATATGTATCATTAACAATGCCTGTGCAGCCCTTGGCCTTAAAGCAAGTATACCATCAGGTACACCAATAGATTGGCGCGGGGATGCCGGTGGCGTGGTCCTTTTTTTTTAAACCATGGCCCGGTTCCCACACACTTTGCCGGTCTATTCCCGGGCAGCGGCCCAGCCTAAAGCACTGGAGGTGGGCCTGCCTGCCCTCAATGTGATGATCGGCCCTCCCCTCTGTGACATGGCTCCATTGATTAGAAACATCACAGTTAAAAAAAAAAAGAAAAAAAGGACCAAAAATTTTTTTTCTTCTCTTTCCTAAATCTTTATTATTTTTCCATCAAAAGTACAATGTTATTTCCAAACACACAATACAAACACTGTTGAACAAGGAATAGAAAAAATTCAAAATACCCAGTCAAATAATCCAGAGGTTTAGTAACCCTCTATTTCTACTCTTTCCCTATTCTCTGCCTACCCCCCAATCCCCCCCCCCCCGCCCCCCCAAGAGAAGAAAAAATGTTTAAGTTTATTAAGTTTATCCCTCACAACTAGCCTCTCTCTCTCCCTCCCTATCTTTCAAAGTCTCTAATACACTTTTCCCTTTCCTGAATCCTGGGGGGTTTCGCCGCAAACCAATTTCTTACAATAACTAGCTTAGCATAAAAGAACAATCTTAACAGTAGCTTTACCCTTTTTTTGGACCTTTAAACCCTGTGGTGTCTCCTAGGATCACCAATTTCAGATCTTTAGCATTCTGGGACCCCCACTTCTCCTCAACACCTCGGAATACACTCTCCCAGAACTCTTTAAGTCTACTACAGGACCATATCAAATGTTCAAAGTTACCATCAATCTCCCCACATCTGGGGCATCTATCGCTCGCTCCTTTTGTGAACTTTCTGAGTATGCATGGAGTGTAGTACAGTCTATGAACAACATGGAATTGAATAAGTTGATGTCCACCCGAGGGGGACACATTTTTGATGTTCTGATTCTAGACCAGTTCTCTATTCTCCCCACTTCTTTCGCCCAGACTCGTTGACTTTTAAATGCATAAGAGTCTCCCGCTTGCAAGAATTTGTACATCCCAGAAATGCTCTTTTTCACAAACTGCCCATCCTTAATTCTGTCTATAATAGGGATCACCACTGTGTTTAAGTTTCCGGAGCGTTCTATATTCTTCAAGGCGTTAAGATAATCAAACCATCTATCTTTACTCAAACCAAACTCTTCTTTTATTTCCCCCCATGTCTTCACTTTTCCGTGGTGCACCACATCTCCCATCGTTTCTATACCCTTGCCGACCAGGGATTTTAGCACCCCTATTTTTACCACCTCGGATAAGTTATTGTTGTCCCACAAAGGGGTACTATCCAGACATGAGTGCACACCCACCTCCTTTTTGAGAGTTCTCCAGAGCCTTCCCAAAGTGACCCCCAATAGGCCCTCATCTGTAGTTCCTGCTTCCAGCCTCTGAAATATGTCATAGTTCAAATCATTCCCTGTTTTTCCCAGTTGGAGCAAAAAGGTACTTTCTCTCCACTTCAATAACCATACCAACTGGGAAACCGTGAAGTATGTTTCAAAGGTCGGGAGGCCCAGACCTCCTCTATTCTTTGGGATGGTCAGTAGGTCGTATCTCATTCAGCAGGTCTTTTTCGTCCCCATATAAGTGAATTTATAACAATAGTTATCATCCTAAGGTGCTTCCTTTCTATCCAAATTGGGGCAACCCCAAACACATAGAGAAGTTTTGGTAGGCAGACTGTTCTTATCAATACTATTCTGTCTATTTTTGCCAGGGGAAGTCTTCTCCACACTTACACCTTCATTTCCAGTTCTTTCACAACTGGAATTAAATTTAAGCTATTAAATTCAGTAATTTTTCTTGATATATTTATCCCCAAATTTAAAGCTTCCCCTTCTTCCAAAATTTTCAACTGAGTAAAGGATCCCCGGAAATCCTTATCTAAGGGCATTACTATAGATTTATTCCAGTTAATTTTGATCCCTGAGTAGGTACCCACCTCACTAATTAATTTAATCACCCTCGGAACTGTAAAAATAAATGTTAATGGCCTGTATTCAGCCTCTTTTCAGCTGGGTAGGGGAACAAGGCAGGGGTGTCCTCTCTCCCCTGCTCTTAGTCCTAACTATAGAACCCATCGCAAATCTTATTAGGGATGACCCATATATTAGGGGGTTTGGGGCGGGGGGCAAGGGGGACAGAGTGTCACTCTATGCTGATGCTCAGAAGATCCAGCAAGAAGAACACCGGGAAGCGTGGAAAAGTATGTATAAGGTTTATTCTTTTTCTATCACATTCATCCGCCACTGGCCGCACATCACTCATACACATAATGATGCACGGTCGGCGGATGATGATTTTTAGGCAGGATTAAACAACGCGATCAGCTGGTGATTGTTTTTATCGGTTTTTATCGGTTGATTACACATGATTATGACAATTATGGCTCCGTCTCATTGGGCCCTTAATGATATAAAATTTCGAGGGACTACATCTAGAAATAACATAGACATATAATATGTTGGTCTCTAAGCCTTTGTGGAAGTAATGCTTTCCTCTAGTGAATGACAGATATTTATTCCACATTATATATTGCTCCCAGCCACTCTCAGTGTACATCTGAATAACTGAGTCAAGCTATTTCCTTTTCTTTGTATATGTCAATGAGGACATAAAAGAAGCAGGAGTTATGGAGAATCAAAGCCGGGCTGACACCTTTTAACAGTAACATCGAGGAACCTATTACTTTGTACTTTTGTCCCATTACTGAGCCGTCTCTTCCCATTACAGCATATGTGTATACTGGAGTAATCTGTCTGAAGTGCAGTCTAATTCACTCAGATCCTTCGGTATTCTTGCATGTAACCATCGCTTTCATCATCTGCCATCATCCACGCTTTTTCACAAGCCCTTCTTGTTTTAATGCAATTTTTAGTCTTTTCCAATGAGAACAAACAAAGCAAGATTTACTGTGCTATCAGCATAACTACATGAAGACGTTCCATGCCTCTACCAAGGGACCCTTCCGGAACCCTTACTCAGGATTCTGAAAAATTATCAGCCGGAATCGGACATTTTTTCTGCAACATGACCCATATAGGAAGCATGATCATCAGACCTGAGAAGGAGATGTAATGGAAGGGGGATCAGTCCCAGATTCAGAGGTAGCAGTTAATGGTAACCATCTACTTTTACATTCAGCACTCCGCCCACAGAGTTCACCCTTGCCAAGGCTGTACATATGCACAGTGGTGTAGCTACCATAGAGGCAGGGTAGGCAGCTGCTATGGGGCCCGTGGGGAAAGGGGGCCCAGGGATGCACAGGGAAGATAAAAGCCCCCAGTGTCCTTCTGCTTAACCCCTTATTTACTGCAATGTGTGAGTGACCCAATGTTTACTTGCTGCAACACAAAAAAGAGTTAACAAGCAGAAGACAAAGATCTCTGCTTCACTGCACTGATAACCCCTGACCTCTGTCCTCAGCTGCCGCAATCAGGAAAATGTGAGAGCTCCGTGCAGAGGTCAGGGATTATCAGTGCACCAGCAGTAAAGCAGATATCTCCTTGGCTTCTGAACCTTGGGTTACTTACACACTGCATAACACAAGCGGTTAAGCAAAAGGTAGTCCACTCCTGCACCTATGTATAAGGGCTCCTAGTTAAATACAGTGGACTGACAGAGCAAACAGCCATTGGCTCTCTGCCTATGTATGTGTGCAGTGCTTTGTGTTGTGCGTAGGGGGGGGGGGGGGGGGGGCTTACAAAATTTTGCTATGGGGCACCATGAATCCTAGTAACGCCCCTGCATATGCAGTATCCTGGAACTTGATCTACTCTACTGAAGTAAAATGTGGCAGTAGATTCAGAAACAGAGATGGAAAGAGCTTCATACATTGTGCATTATATACATTAGTGACAAATATATAAAAACATGTCAGTCTGTTTATATAGATTACTACACCTGGAAAGCCACAGATTGGGAAACATTGGCTTACTGTAATGCCTTGGCACATTGTCCAAATACGTCCAAATAAGTCAGATTAGGATGTGTGCATCTTACCTAGTATCCTATGTGTAATATTCAGTATTCCTCTAATAGGTGAGAGCATCCCAGGTTGCATGTGGTTGTTATACGCAGGTCTGTGCTATAATATAATAACATGCACGTATAAGCATACGCCACAATTTGCCCAACATACGAAAAGTAGCAGTAAAAATGAAAGGTAAGTAAATGTACATTACTGTGTTGCTGTAGGAGAATGCTTACAATAACCTTATCTAAGGACAGTCCTTAAAGGGGAACTATCAGCAGGTTAGACGAATCTAGCTCCTTAGTGGGTATGTCTGTTACCTTCATCCTCAGCACCGTTCCTGTGCTGTTAGTAAGCCGTTACAAGCACGGTAGCCACGCCCCCTTCCCCATGATTATCAGTGGAGGGGGTTGGGCTACGCCCCCCGACTTGCCTGCCCCCTATAACGATTATCAATTTAAAGGGCCAACCCGTGAGTGGGCCAGATCGGTACTGGGAGGGGCTGTGGCCATGCCCCCAGTGCACCTAACAACTTACCAGGCACAACTGACAGCATAGAAATGGTGCTGAGGATGAAGATAAGAGACATACCTTCATCCTCGGCGCCCCATGCCCACTAGGGAGCTATCAGCATGTTAAACTAATCTAACCTGCTGATAGCTCCGCTCTAAGACTATATGCTGGACTGATCAGCTTTGTTTAACATGGGATGTTTCATTCAGCTATGGTCATTACAGGGAAATGTAGCATTATATGCTGACCATTCCCCATATGCCTATATAGTCGTCTGGGGGAAGGAGTCATGTAGACCAATGCAATCCATATATCATATGCTCCTCCATTCATCAAAGGCCATACGTAAAACAACATTTTCCCTGCAGTAGCTGAGGGCTGTTTCCCTATGGATGCTTTTACTTCCCTGCAATAATATAATAAACTTTTCAAAAGATTCATTTTTCTTTCCTCACATTACTAATCTACCGCACCCCCTGCTGGTCTCTGCTGACATGGCGCTCATGTGTTGTCCACAGTTATA
The DNA here is from genome assembly GCF_027789765.1 of Dendropsophus ebraccatus. NCBI lineage: Eukaryota > Metazoa > Chordata > Amphibia > Anura > Hylidae > Dendropsophus > Dendropsophus ebraccatus. The sequence goes on along the minus strand of NC_091460.1, from coordinate 38,059,010 downwards.
ACATAGTCTGTCATAGTCGGAGCAGTAGATACAGAACATTGTAACCATCCCATTACCCGAGCACAGGGGGAGCCCGTAAAGGGACTGTGTTTAGTGTGTACCAAGAGATGTGTTATAAAGACAATAGGGGAGGTTTATCAAACATGGTGTAAAGTGAGACTGGCTCAGTTGCCCCTAGCAACCAATCAGATTCCACCTCTCATTTTTCAAAGAGTCTGTGAACAATGAAAGGTGGAATCTGATTGGTTGCTAGGGGCAACAGAGCCAGATTCACTTTACACCATGTTTGATCAATCTCCTCCTATGTATATGATCTAGAACTGAGGTTTCAAGCCACACTCTAGTCTAGGCCTAGTGACTGGGACATGTTAGCCCACCAGACATGACTAGGTTAGTTGTTCAGATACAGATCCCTTGAAGCAAGAACTTCCATAAGTTGAGTGTTTGTCGAGTTTAAGGGGTTATCCAGCGCTACAAAAACATGGCCACTTACCCCCCTCTCTTGTCTCCAAATTGGGTGGGGTTTCAAACCTAGTTCCATTGAAGTAAATTAATTGCAAACCGCACCAGAACTGTAGACAAGAGAGGGGGAAAAGTAACCATGTTTTTGTAGCGCTGGATAACCCCTTTAAAACATGGCCACAAAAACATGGCCACTTTCCCCTACTGTTGTCTCCAGTTTGGGTGGGGTTTTGAAACTCAGTTCCATTGAAGTAAATGGAGCTTAATTGCAAACCACACCTGAACTGGAGACAACAGTAGGGGGAAAAGTGGCCATGTGGCGTACCGGTACATCCTATGTCATCTAGGGGTTAAGCTCCATTCACTTCAACTTCACTGGAACTTTAAAAAAAAAAACACCCAAACTGGAGACAAGAACGGTGCTGTCCCTGGAAGAAAGTGACCATGTTTTTGTAGCACTGGATAACCCCTTTAATGCCTCCAGATGACACCACTCACCTATTATCTCAAAGCTAAACACATCATTCCTCACACCATCATTTTTTCTGGCCCCAATATCTGCCCTGATATCCGCCTTCACATTTGCTTTTGCAGAGGCCACATACGAGGGAGTAAAGTACACAAACTAAATAGGACCTTTGTTCTCAGGTGCAACAGGGACGACAGATGTTATACAATACTTTATGACTACACACACACAATACTCACTAAATCAGTCATCTCCCACTTGTGGCTCTCCAGCTGACAAGGCATGCTGGGAGTTGTAGTTCTGCAACAACTGGACAGCCACAAGTTGGAGACCGCTACAATAGCAGATATATGTAAGGGTTATTTTTCATTTTAAACTTTCTGTATTTTTTTATTAAAAAAATAATTACAAGAAAATAGTTTTCTAAAAATTTAATTTAAAATTTCTAATATTCTGGGGGTTCTATTTAAATATTTACCTTTATGGGGCAAAATTTCAAATTTTCAGATTTTTTTGCGGTCACTGAAGCTCAAATGTTCACATGATAGGGTCATGGACTAAGGGCCCTGCACCAGGCATAACAGATATATGTAGAAGGGAGGTATCTCCATGTACTTACCACTGCACCGCAGTCCTGGCCTACGTAAAGTCCCAACAGACAGAGCCATGTGAAGCGTCCGGCAGCCTCCATGCTGCGTCCTGGCTTCCTGCGAGTGATAACGTTTGCTGTGGGCTTCAGCTAAAGTAAACACAACACTGATGGTCAAATGGTCATCTTGGTGTTTTGCAAGCAGCTGTGATTTCCTGCTGTTCCCTCTGCTTCTCTAAGCACATTACAGGGAGTGGGAAGAATTAGCATTTAATTATTAACCAAGGATATGGTGGGCGATATTGTGAGCGGGGAAAGAATTTAGGCAGTCAGTGCAAAAAGACTAAAATATAATAAGCAAAGTTACAAAGAACATCTCTCCCTCTGGAGGACCCATCTGCTCCAGAATTATACAGACAACCTATTGCTGTGAATGGACACAGTGCAATACTTAATTTCCCCTGTGGTGGCGCTGAATGCAAATTCAAAACTCACTGCCAAGTTTCTGTAGAGTTTGAGGCGGATCTCTGAAGGTTCCAGCAGGGGGGCGCTTTCTATAGAGAGGACAGTAAGCCCATGCCAGACACCTTTGGCATTGGCTTATTTCCATAAATAAAGTATTAGACATTGAAATTTAACATGTATTATTTCCCACCAAATATAGGACAGGCACATATTATGTAGTCACCAAATGGGTGGCCTAATGTACATGGCCACCTTTACATCACTTCCAAGTAATATACATTTTTCCTAGCTGCTCTGTTCAAGTATCCTTGTATTGAAACTTTAATTTCTATTGACCATGTATTATATTACTATGTTCACTTTTTTGTTTGTTTTTATTTAGCCCAGTCTGGCAACTTTATTTATCTTTAAATGTTTTAAATATTTTTTATTTATTTTTTAATGTTTTATCATGTTTTCTTCTAAAGAGGGTGGACTATATCAGTATGTTAATGGTTTCGCAATCAGTTTGAGTAAAAAATAAAATGTGCAGCAACTGGTAACAACAACAAGGCCTAGTGATGGATGGATGGATGGATGGATGGATGGATGGATGGATGGATGGATAGATAGATAGATAGATAGATAGATAGATAGATAGATAGATAGATAGATAATGGATAGATAGATAATGGATAGATAGAGAGATAGATAGATAGATAGATAGATAGATAGATAGGAGATAGATAGATAGATAGATAGATAGATAGATAGATAGATAGATAGATAGATAATAGATAGGAGATAGATAGATAGGAGATAGATAGGAGATAGATAGAAGATAGATAGATAGATAGGAGATAGATAGATAGATAGATAATGGATAGATAGAAGATAGATAGATAGATAGATAGATAGATAGATAGATAGATAGATAGATAGATAGATAATAGATAGATAGAAGATAGATAGATAGATAGATAGATAGATAGATAGATAGATAGATAGAAGATAGATAGATAGATAGATAGATAGATAGATAGATAGATAGGAGATAGGAGATAGATAGATAGATAGATAATTACATAGATAGATAGGAGATAGATAGATAGATAGATAGATAGATAGATAGATAGGAGATAGATAGATAGATAGATAGATAGATAGGAGATAGATAGATAGATAGATAGATAGATAATAGATAGATAGATAGATAATGGATAGATAGATAATGGATAGATAGATAGATAGATAATGGATAGATAGATAATGGATAGATAGGAGATAGATAGATAGATAGATAGATAGATAGATAGATAGACAGATAGATAATAGATAATCCTTTAGTTGGCATTTCCATTGGAAAACGTCAGCTGCAATATGTTTGACAGTCACCATCTCCTTCTCACATCATATGAAGCTACTCCTCCTGCCAATAATTTTTAGTGACCCTTGGCTGAGAAACACGAAAAACCCATTTAGAGTCGGCCTTATGTCCTTAGGTCTCATCAGCTCCGAGTAACAGGACGACTGATTGTCTGCATAAAGCAGTGAGATGGCACATTGTAAGCAGACATCTTGTAATGGCCGTTGCATCATGTGGAGACTGCAAACAGCCTAATCCCAGCCCAATCAGGTGCTATACGCTGATAATGGGGCCTACTCCTTACTGTGGCAGGAGGAGGGCAGCTATTTACCAGACACAATAATAGCCTCTAATGAGGCCAATTTGGGCCAATACTGCACATTAATCCTGACCCCTGCTCTGACACACAGGAACATGATCAAACTGCAGATCCCCTGCTTTACCTATTAGCTGCCAATTCCCTAGATGACTGTAGACTTGATGAGCGCAGCTCTTGAGGAATTCTTCTATAGGGAAAGTGCTATCATCCTCATGTCAGAGCTACAAAATCAGTCAATCAGGCAGCCCAGCATAGACACTAATGACAATGATGAGCGTGACCTTAGCTGACTACTTCATAGATCACCAGACGCCTCATTCACTCCGTCACTATGTCCATCAGAGTTAATGAATGTCCCAATTGTAGGGGGTGGACGTCATAATAAGCAATCTGCTAGTAAGTTGTAACAGCGACAATAGAAATGCAGCAATACATTGCCATTATTACCTATAAATTATACACAAACACACCTATTTATGTATTAAAGGGGGACTTCAGCAAAAAAAAAAAAAAATAAAGAAATCTAATCAAATCCAACTCAACTGGTCAGTAAGTGGCAAAAATTTGTAATTTACCCAACAAAGAAATGAGTCCAGCTTCCAGCTGAATTGTTGCAAGTGGGTTTATTCAAAACTTATGTCCCCGTACACACATGGTGGCATGCCCCCAACAAGACGCCTACGCGTTTCAGCTGCTTGACGCAGCCTTAATCATGGCTATACTCCTTGGGGCAAAACCACACTAAATACCTGCTAGGGGGAAGTGCACGTCATCAGTACCGCCCATGTCTCGCCATGATGACCACTACACCCACCAGCTGCAGGCTAATGGATAAGATCCACCCCTAGAGTCAGAAGACTGTGCAATTAATAACATAATACTTTGTAAAAACAACATACATAGTATACAGATATCCCTCTTGATTTGTACATACAATAGTACCAATTCTTTAGCGAATAAACTATCACCAGGGTACTGCAATTTGCAGTGAGAAATAGAAGACAGTTCACACAGAAAAAATTGAGGGGGAAAAAAACGCATAGGAAAAACGCATTGAGATATGGACAAGTAGATATAAACACTAGTAATATATCAGTAGTTCTTTCCACAGATTCATTCCTTGCGGGTAGGGGCGGTACTGATGAAGTGCACTTCCACCTAGCAGGTATTTAGTGCGGCTTTGCCCCAAGGAGTATAGCCATGATTAAGGCTGCGTCAAGCAGCGGAAACGCGTAGGTGTCTTGTTGGGGGCATGCCACCATGTGTGTACAGAGACATAAGTTTTGAATAAACCCACTTGCAACCATTCTGCTGGAAGCTGGACTCATTTCTTTGTTGGATCAACTAGTGGCACCTGTTGGAGTGAGAGCCCGTGCTGTGAAGCGAAGTGGAAAAAGGGTAAGCTGGCTTCTTTTTTCTATATACTATTTGTAATTTACCTCTTTTAAAATCTCCAGTCTTCCAGTACTTATCAGCTGCTGTACGTCCTACAGGAAGTGGTGTATTATTTCCAGTCAGTGCTCTCTGCTGCTATCTCTGTCCATGTCAGGAACTGTCCAGAACAGCAACAAATGCCCATAGACCTGTCCTGCTCTCCAGACTAGAAAGAATACCCCACTTTCAGCAGTACATCCAGCAGCTGACAAGTACTGAAAGACTAGAGATTTTAAAACAGAAGTAAATTACAAATCTTTGGCACTTTGTAGCAGCAGTTGATTTAAAAGATTTTTTTTACTGGAGTACCCCTTTAAAGCATCTTAGGCAAAATGGTTGCCACCATAATTGTGTACAAAAAAGTAAAATAAAAAAAAAATCAGGTTTCTGCTTTTAATTAGCAAAAATAATAAGATAAAACAGGTAATACAATTTATATATATATATATATATATATATATATATATTATGTATAAATGTAAATAATTTATGTTGTGATTGTAGATTTCCTATTCGTTTTTCTTCTTTGCACATGGTGGTGGCCATTTTATTTTAAATGGAGATGCTTTTAACAGTATTTAGAATATGCTTTACAGTAGCCGCACAGAACATGGGAATCTGTACTTTGGAGATTATTGACTACTATGGAAGAGTGTTGTTGGCATGCTCTGAGCAGAAGGAGTGAATAAAGAAGCTGTGTCCATCAGTAAAACAAAAAACAGAAATCAATAGTACAGGCGATTTTAAGAAACTTGTAAAAAAGTCGAGATTTCCTGATTCTGAGCAGTGGATGACAGGAAAGAGAGGAGGGGGGACCTGGGAAAGGGCTTTTTACATGCAGATAATGGCATATTTGCCTAAAAAACACAATTACAAAGGTTCTTAAAATCGCCTGGACTATTCATTTCTGCAAAAAAAATCTTTAACGACAGTGACCACCCAAAAATCCTTTAAAAAGTCCCGACAATAAAAAACTTTTTTTCAGCTGCTAATTATTTAACATATATTGGTAAATAAAGTGATTTTATATATTTTATCTCTCCCTACTCCCGCTATGCACTCTAGATGGGAATTCAGTCAACTCCATCTCCTTCCCACTTCACCTTCTTGAATTCAACTCTACCCACTACACACATAAAGGCCTCCCACATAATGGGAGGAAGATAGAGATGGCTGAATACCAATCCAGAGTGTCCCATAAGAGCAAGATTCAGGATGTTACACAGCATCAACACAGATGGAACTTCTTACAGAATGCACATTCAGGAGGTTGTTACCAGGGTCCTTATACAATATAATATTTTCCTAGCTTACTCATTCATTCTCCCTTCTAGTTTTGCAAGGCCTTTTTAAAAATACTTTTTACACTTTCCTACTATTAAACTGCTACAAAATAAAAAGCTTCACTGAAGCATGAAGTTATATCATAAATGTATCCTTTCAAATGAACACTTCACAATTTATTACAGTGATTTTCATCATAGTCAGGTAGTGATGAGTATAACAGACACAAAAAAGAAGGTAATACTCCTGTTGACCAGCAGATGTCAGCACTTCAGTAACTATCCAGAATCCATAATTGAATTCATTTTACTTATGGTTTCAACTATTAGGACTTTATTTATAGCTTATTGAACTAATCTGGACTGGACTAATATTGACGGTTATCTGTTTTTATTCTGCAATAATTTTTAATTAATAAATTCATTATAATATTAAAATTAATATATATATATATATATATATATATATATATATTCATCAGAACTGATTTTGTTGGATCGTTTCACACAAAAACTTCAAAAAAAGAAAACATTCTGCATTCTTTACAGTTATGGAAGATATATCATTGAATTCATGACTATACTATGATACATATACCACTTGAAGGGTCACAATAATCACATAGAAGATCAGAGGATAGACAAAATGTATTAAGTGATGTATCCATCCGTACCTGATTTCATTTCCTGGCAAAGATAAAGCAAGGATAAAAGAACATTTCAAGCAATTCTTTCCTAATTCAATAAAGTCCAATTTACTACACCCTGAGAAATCCAACTCTTATTACACAATAAAAGAAAAAAAAAAGTCCTAGAGGCGTGAAATACTTTTCATACCTAACATGCAGACACGGTATTGTCTATAAATGAATGTGCAATCCCATGCTGTGATATTCCATACCTCTAAGATCTTTATCTTACCGCTTCCTTTAATTATCTCCTGCAAGGCCCAGCAGGAAGGCCGCACGTACAAAACACGAAACGCCAAGAGTTAATGGTACTCGACAAATGTCTCCACGTTGTAAGAATTGTGAAAGGAATATGTGGCATTGTCTTCATGCTTCGGATTTATAATTCACATAAGAGATCTGTAGAATAGAGATGAGCGAACCGGGTTCGGGTTCGAGTCCATCCGAACCCGAACGTTCGGCATTTGATTAGCGGGGGCTGCTGAACTTGGATAAAGCTCTAAGGTTGTCTGGAAAACCTGGATACAGCCAATGACTATATCCATGTTTTCCACATAGCCTTAGGGCTTTATCCAACTTCAGCAGCCACCGCTAATCAAATGCCGAACGTTCTGGTTCGGATCAACTCATGCTCGAGGTTCGCCCATCTCTACTGTCGAAGAAGAACCACAAATGGCCATTTTGCCCCTGGAAATAAGTAAAAGGGAATTACAAATGTTATATAAAGAAATTCCACTTAAAGTAAATGTACCATTTCGCCTTCAGAAAAAAAAAACAGATACCTGGTCAGTGCCAGCGCGTAGACCTCATTCCCCCCATCAGCATTGGTTTCTCCATCTGCTATTTGGCCCATCTGGTGCACTGGGCCCACCTCAATTACACTGAGAGGGCCGAATTGTACATGGAGAAACCAAAACTGATGGCAGGAACCGGGTGGCGGTTTGACCATGGCGCTAGGATCTACATGACAGCACCAACCAAGTACAGTGGTAAATAAAGACTAATGGTGTGCTACAGTACTAAAATGCTAAACAATGTACCAAAAAGAAAGAAGAAAAGTACTGAACCAGCACACCCAAAATAATGTATCAAGAATATATTTTATTAAAGCACAAACACAAGACATAAAAACATTTAAAAACATGTGTACATAGTGCTAGCCACAATAAGCTGCACTAGAACCATTGTCCACAAAATGGTTGTGTGCTGCCAAAATCCCACTAATAAGAGAAAGCAGTATGATGATACCTGTATACAGGGGCAAAGTGCAGGTAATGCAGGTCCCTGACGAAGCCGCACTGTGCGACGCAACGCGTTGGGCGGTTTTCCTCCATTTGTCCCCTCCATACAGGCCGTGGTGCAGGTTGTATTGTATAGCCTTTTTTGGCAATTGTATCCTTTGCACTTAGGCTTATTCTCTGTCTATAGGGGGAAGTGGCAGCATATTATGCACTCTTGACACTTTATTTTGCATTACCTGCACTTTGCCCCTGTATACAGGTATCATCATACTGCTTTCTCTTATTAGTGGGATTTTGGCAGCACACAACTGCCATTTTGTGGACAATGGTTCTAGTGCAGCTTATTGTGGCTAGCACTATGTACACATGTTTTTAAATGTTTTTATGTCTTGTGTTTGTGCTTTAATAAAATATATTCTTGATACATTATTTTGGGTGTGCTGGTTCAGTACTTTTCTTCTTTCTTTTTGGTACATTGGATTATGAGCACTCTTAAACCAAAGCAAATTTTCCTATAAGAAATCACTAATATGCAGACAATTGGTTCCACGCCCCAAAATAATGATTTTTTTTATTCTGAATAACATGTAGAACAAATGAAACAAGCAATGAGAAACAGCAGAATATGTGATATTATAATCAGCAATCAGCATGTGGAGTATAATGTATAGTAAGGGCATAAACCTGATAACACAGCAGCAGTTTGTAGATACAGGATGGAACTGCAGATCCCAATAATACAGTAGCCTATTACAACAGGCTAGAATAGAAAAGCAGGGCTGCTGTCAGAGGTCTGTGTGGTCACATGACAGCAATTGGGAAGGGGGTGTGTTCAGCATGAGCCAAGCAGAAAGTGAGAATCACAAAGCTGTGCAGGAGGACAGAGACAGAAACTTTATATACAGCAGTGTTTATGGCTGAGTGTAAGTCCAGGCAAATTATAGCAGCTGTGTTTAGCTGAGTGTGAGTGCAGGCACATTATAGCGGGAATGGAGATGATGGGAAACACAAGGGCTGACAGAGACTGCAGGGAGCATGAAGGAATGAGCAGGGCAGATGTGGGCACATAAATTCAGTACTCTATGTCAGGGGAGAGAGGGGTTGCAGCTATGAAGAGATTACCTTCACAGTCCTGTCCCCTGATGTAAGCCCCAGCCTGCAGTGGATCTGCTATGATTTGGAAGGTGAGGGAGACTTCCTGGGTCAGAGTACAGTGCTGTAGACCACGCTATGCAGGGCACCCGCGCTCCGACCCAGTACAGGGAGCTCTTGAACTAAAGCAATGCTCTTAACCTCTTAACGACGCATGACGGGTATACCCGTCATGCGGCCGTTAAGAGTAAACAGAGAGGGCTCCCGGCGTGAGCCCTCTCTGCAGCGCACGGTCCCCGGTTGCTAAGTGCAGCCAGGGACTAATTAACTATTCAAATACCGCTGTCAAAGCTGACAGCTGCATTTGGATAGTGACTTTGCCCCCTCTCCCTGGTGTCCAGTGGGGGATCTCCCCCCCGCGATGCGATCGCGGAGGGGAGATCCGTTATAATGAGCCGAGCGGGGCTCAGCGTCGGAATGACGCTGATCCCGCCTCGGCAATCTATTCAGATGGTCTGCAGCAGACCATTATAACAGAGCACCGATCTGATGGATCATTGCTCTATTATATACACAGGATTGATCTCAATGGGAGATCAGTTCTGTGTATATAGAAGTCCCCCAGGGCGCTTCATATTACTGTAAGGGAAAGTTAAAAAAAGTGTTTTTATTAATAAAAAATCCCCTCCCCTAATAAAAGTCTGAATCACCCCCCTTTTCCCATTTTACAAACAAAAATAAATAAATAAATAAATAAACATGTTTTTTATCACCGCGTGCGTAATTGCCCGAACTATTAATTAATCACATTCCTGATCTCGCACGGTAAACGGTGTAAGCGCAAAAAAATCCCAAAGTGCAAAATTGCGCATTTTTGGTCGCATCAAATCCAGAAAAAATGTAATATAAAGCGATCAAAAAGTCGCATATGCGCAATCAAGGTACCGATAGAAAGAACACATCATGGCGCAAAAAATGACACCTGACACAGCCCCATAGACCAAAGGATAAAAGCGCTATAAGCCTGGGAATGGAGCGATTTTAAGGAACGTATATTTGTTAACAATGGTTTTAATTTTTTACAGGCCATCAGATACAATAAAAGTTATACATGTTATATATCGTTTTAATCGTAATGACTTGAGGAACATATATAACAACTAAGTTTTTCCATAGGACACACTGCGTAAAAATGAAGCCCCCCCAAAGAAAAATAATTGCGTTTTTTTTTTTCAATTTCACTGCGCATATAATTTTTTTCTGGTTTCGCAGCAGATTTTATGGAAAAATTCAGCCTGTCATTGCGAAGTTCAATTAGTGACGCAAAAAATAAGGGCTCATGTGGGTCTGTAGGTGTAAAATGCAATTGCTATGGCCTTTTAAGCACATGGAGGAAAAAACGAAAACGCAAAAACGAAAGTTAGCACGGTCCTTAAAGGGTTAAACCAAGTCACAATTTTGAAAAACTGTGAGCCCCTCTTGCATAACGCTCTTAAACCAAGTTACTTTCAAACCAAGGTACCACTGTAGTTTAAATGTATTTTTTTCTGTAAGCAAAACGGTACACTTTAAAGGGGAAGCTCTCATGTCTTCATGTATTAGCTGTAAGGCCTGATTAGACAGCCCAAGACCACCTAGAAATGAACGCTGATCTCTGCTGGAACTGTACTCACGTTTAGAGTAAGTCTGATCGCCTTCTGCGCCCTGGTATCATAGAACCCGTCCCTGGTGGGTAGCACAAGCCTCAGTCGTTGGTTATTTGGGTGTAGCGAGGTGCCTGAGATTTCAGTCAAGCTGCACTGTGCAGTAGGATACGTAGACCTTAATACAGTAGTTTTGTCCTACTAGGATGAGCTCCTCTTTCTTCAGGAGTCTGTCCTGCACTTTTTAGAAGGGTTCCTGGCATGAGCTAGGGTATTCCTTGGTGGCTGTTCTCCCCTACTTTAGCTTAGCACTGCATAGTGAAAAAGGTAGCTTGCATAGAGAATAAAGTCTTTTGCTGCATCAGCACTTGGTTACTGTCAGGGGTCCTGGTAAAAGCCAGGCTCTGGCTTAACTACAGCACGAACTTGGTTTAGTCTGTCCTCTCTTACTAAAACACTAAGTAAGACTGACCTCACTTCCTCCACCAGTGTATCTCCCTTTACAGGGGTTTTTATGTACCCTCCTGTCAGTGGTGTGACATCGTTCGGGGAGCCCCCACTCTTACCCACTCACTGTCGGGCCGTGTAATAGCATGAGTAGCGAAGAGCAAGCGAGTGCTGATCTGACAGGTCCTAAACATTGTCCCATGTAATAGAAGCATAGGAGGGGGAGCGGGGAGCTGCGTGAGGGGCTCCCTGGATGATCTATAGATCATCCTGGTGACCCATAGACAGTAGCGGCTGTCTGCTGCTGTCACTCCTATTACACGGAGCAACAGCAGGCAGACCGTCGCTATCGTTCTAGTTTTTTTCAACATGTTGGAAGACAAGGTTCAGCTGACATCAAGCATGTAGGTTGATCGTTGCCTTTTAACAGGAGCTATTACAACAAGCGATTACCGGCCTTAACGGCCGATAATCAGACAGATACAATAATCGCTTGGTGTAATAGGGCATTAGGAAACATCCATAGTGGTAATGGGGGCTGACACTACAAGAGTGACCACAAGCAGCCTAATCCTTCGCTACTCAGTTCTTTTACTTTGTGTCTACTGGTGGAAATAAGGTCCATAAGTTGTATTCAGCATCAAAAGGTAGCCCTTAATTTTGTTGCCAATTATTGTGCCCACTTCTGGAATGCATAAAGCTGAATCTGAGAAGACTACATAGAAGAATACAGTTCGCCAGTTGTCGTATACACCCAGGCTACCAATGGCAACCACCAAAGCCAAACCTGCTGACGTGATTCTCTACTTGGCACTGTCATCTGACCTACTGCAAGTTTAGGGGTCCTGTCCTCATTTATCTATCACAGCACCGACTACATAACATTAAAGACATGGTTTTGTAGTGGATGAATTACGCTGTGGAACTAAAAGCGCGGTACCCATCCTTCCTGTATCTGAAAGTCATCTTAAGATATAACAGACCTGGATAATCAAACATTAAATCCTACCAGTGTTTTGACATTTTTTTTGTCGTTCAAGCTCCTGTTGCTAGGAGATGTTAGTAACAATGGAAAGTTGGCAGCCATAGGAAGTCGTGGCCATGAAGAGGTTAAAAACTTTTCTGCCTTTTACGCACTTCTCTCAACCCCTTCATTATTTTTTTGTTGTGTTGATATAGATGCCCGCTCTCGGTTCAGTAATATTTACCATCCTGAAAGGCTGTAATTGGAGCCCCGCCATGCTTGTATAGGATGATATTCCAGCACGACTGCGTCCTACCCTTCATCCGTTCTTCCCATTCATTGACCTAAACAAACTGCAGCTGGTGCGGTGACGAGGCTTTATGTGGGTGTTTATGTCAAGCATTATGGAGGAAGAACGTAGCGCAGGCTTTGGAAATGTTCTGGTCCGCTCTTCTATAAATAGTGTATTGGTCCATGAGATTGCATAACAATGGCCAGCTCCATCGTCCTGATAACATAGTTCCTTTCTGATATCAGCAAAACTTCCCTTTCCGAGATAAAGAGTATGTGGAATCTGCAAAATGTGAAGACGCACAAAAGAAAGTTTGTACGTAACCAGTGGCGTGCATAGAAAAGAGGGATTCCTATTATGGTGCCTGTAGTATACAGGAGGTGGGGGTTTCCCTAAAGTTGGGCAGAGAATGGACCCTATATTATACTGACATAGATATATTAATATATTGGTTGTTCTTTATTGTATTATAGAGAGGAGCCATGCTGGAGATGGGTCACCTTTATTACTCACACACACCACTCTCAGGGAGTTACCATAGCAACACAAACTACCTCCTTAGGGCCCTATTCCACAGGACGATTATCATTCGCATAATCGTTAACAATAAACGATCCAATCGTTACTTATGATCGTTCTTGCGGTCGTCTTGTCGTCGCTATTGCGTACACCACTACTGCGAACGACCGAACTACGTTTTATTCAGTGCGAACGATTTGCGAACGAGCAACGATAAAAATAGGTTCAGGTCTTATTAAACGCAGGGACGGTCTTGGCATGTCTGGGGCCCCCCCATGCCCCCCCCCAGTAGTCCTCTTATAACCCTCCTACCACCATACAGAGATTACATATCACCTCAAAACTGCTCTGAACAAAACAGGAAGATATTACCAATGATGCCATAACATAATACTGCCACATCATGACCCCTATCACTACAGACCCTATAACAGAGTGCAGTTACATCCAGTGACTTACAGGAGGCGTCTTCTCTGATCAGCGTCTTTTACTTTTTTTTCTTTCTCTCTCCATCCTTCCATCATCTCCAACTTGTATATAGCCCCCTGTGAGCTCCCCCACTTGTATACAGCCTCCTGTGAGCTCCCCCACTTGTATATAGCCCCCTGTGTGCTCCCGTTTATATAGCCCCCCTGTGCGCTCCCCCGTTTATATAGCCCCCCGTGCGCTCCCCCACTTGTATAGAGCTCCCTTGTGTGCTCCCCTGTTTATATAGCCCCCCTGTGCGCTCCCCCGTTTATACAGACCCCCAATGTGCGCTCCCCCCGTTTATATAGCCCCCCGTGCGCTCCCCCACCTGTATAGAGCCCCCTGTGTGCTCCCCTGTTTATATAGCCCCCCTGTACGCTCCCCCGTTTATATAGACCCCCACTGTGTGCTCCCCCATTTATATAGCCCCCCTGTGCGCTCACCCATTTATATAGCCCCCCTGTGCTTTCCCCCCGTTTATATAGCCCCCCTGTGCGCTCCCCCCGTTTATATAGCCCCCTGTGCGCTCCCCCTGTTTATATAGCCCCCCTGTGCGCTTCCCCCGTTTGTATAGCCCCCCTGTGCGCTCCTCCCATTTTATTTAGGCCCCCACTGTGTGCTCTACCTCCTATATAGTATATAACACAAAAAACAAAAAACATTTTTACTCACCTGGGTCCGGTGTCTCCTCTTCTCTTCTCTTCCCTCTTGTGGCCGCGGGAAGTGTTTCCCCTGCGGTCACAAGAGGCCGCTCTCCCGTTGTCATGGCACCGGCGCTCCAGTGACGCCTCGAGCGCCGGCACCAGAGACACAGAGCGGCCTCTTGTGACCGCAGGGAAAACACTTCCTGCGGCCACAAGAGTGACTGACAGGGAGGGAGCCAATGGCTCCTGCCCTGTCAGTGCCGCTGCTGCCTGTAACTATGTGCGCTCGTTACGAGCGCACATAGTTAGCCGCGGCGGTCTTGGGCACCAGAGCGGGGCCCCCCTGGATGTCGGGGGCCTCACGCAATTGCGTGGGATGTGTGGTGCCCAAGACCGCTACTGATTAAACGATCAACTATTTCACGTTCGGTCGTTAATTGTTAACTGCTATGCAACCAAACGATTATCGCTTAGATTTGAACAATTTAACGATAATCGTCCTGTGGAATAGGGCCCTTAGTGTAGAGGCAGATGTGACAGGAATTCCCTGAGTAGTTGAGCACAGCTGTAGCAGGAGTAACATCCACTGAGGGGACTACAACCTCTGAGGAGATATGTTGGAGCCAACGTAACCACCAGGATTAGGGTAGTGTGACCTATGGAAGGATAAAGCAGAGGAGCTTATTTGACTTTATTTTAGACCAGAGACGGAGAAGCATTTGTTCCACTCTACAAGTTACTGTAATATACTGAGAGATGATTAATGTACTTAGTCATTCACTACGTGTTTTACTACTAAAGGGCAACTCTACATACACCAGCAAAACTCTAGTGTAACAGCAGTGACCCATCTCTGGCCGTTGGCCATTTGTAAGTATAAAGAAACTGTTCAAGTTATATACTTGTTATGCAAGTAAAAGTCACTGTTGCACCTCACTGCCTCGACTCCCTGCTGTCTGAATTTCTCTGCACCTTATCACCATTAAGGGCTTCTCCCTCACCACCTCAGGCAGCAGCAACAGAGAAGCCCCAGGGGGAACTACAAGTACCATCATCACCTAACACCTAGGTGCAGCCCCCTCTATAACCTCTGTGGCAGTATTTACCTCAGGAAGACGGAGAGAGTTATTAGCACTCGGCCTGTGACAGGATATACCTTCATTTATTCATCATAACCTCTATCCTTCCTGAGATCCCCTCACTCCAGACTGCCACAGTGCCTACTAGAGATGAGTGCAACACACACATGCTTGAGTCGGATCGCTCGGCATATGATTGCCGGTGGCTGAAGAAGTTAGATGCAGCCCTAGGGAGTATTGAAAAACATGGAAACATGGATACGGCATATGGCCTATGGCTTTATCCATGTTTTAGAGGCAGCCTTAGGGCCCTATTCCACCAGACGATTACCGTTCAGATTATTGTTAAATCGTCCGAATCTAAACGATAATCGTTCGGTTGAAATGCAGTTAACGATTAACGATAGAACGAGAAATCGTTGATTGCTTTCTAAGCCCTGGACCTATTTTTATTGTTGCTCGTTCGCAAAACGTTTGCAAATCGTTTGCATTGAATAAGACGTCGTTCGGTTGTTCGCAGTAGAAACGAACGCAATAGCGAAGAAAAAGCGAAGAAAAAACTATCGCAAATACGATCATAAGTAACGATTATCGTTCCATGAAAATGAGTGAACGTTTTCAGGTCTTTCGCAATAGCGGTCGTTTGAGATCGTTAATCGTTAACGATTATGCGAACGATAATCGTCCGGTGGAATAGGGCCCTTAGGGCTGCATCCAAAAAAAGTAAATGCAATGAATTATATAGGAGTATCTGTCATATATGGTCCTTGCTTTGTCGGGCTGCTATTCAGTAAGTAAGCATATTTCCAGCTTCACAATGCTAGCGTAATGTATTGTACTAGATAAATCATGGAGTTGCCTCTCTATATCTGGAGCGCAGCAGTGAAGTGATATAAACAAGGAAACATTTTGGTATTGTGAGGAATGTGAATAGGCTTTGTAGGGAGATAGATCATCTTCCTCCTCCCAAATATTTCTATATTCATTATCATTCACAATAGCGTCATCAGCCCCATTACTGTCATCGCTCTCATACAGAACACAGCTGCCTCTCTGTTTCCATTCTTCCAATAAACTCTGCTCCACATAATTGCAGACTAGTTTGCAGGTGAACCTCAAGCACTCCCCCTCTCATTTCTAAGGGTCTTTGTCATGCAAACGTTACAGCTCAAGTGATCCCAATGGTGATAGCTGTGTCTGAGATCTCATGTAGGAAGGATTTTCATGCTCAATGTAGTGACATGTAGCTGCAGTGGGTGCAGAGATTGCACTCCAGGCCTCCTGAGGCTCTCTTGCTACATTAGGGTGGGTTCACACTACGGAATCCACACGGATAAGTTCCGGCGGATTTTGTGGCTCGTTCCCGTTCGACGCGGCGCTCCTCTCCACCGGCTCCATAGACACCATTCTATGGCCAGGCCGATTCTGTTTTCCGCCGAAAGAATTGACACATCAGTTCTTTCGGTAGAAGACTGAATCTGCCCGGCCATAGAATGGTGTCAATGGAGTCGGCGGAGATGCGTGCCACTGCGAATGGGAACGAGCAAACCGGAATTGCGAACCGTGCCTCTATATTTATGGATTATTTGAGTGTTAAGTTACTCAATACACTAGACACATTTTTCCTGCTTCCAGCTTCTCCTGCACTAACTTGACACCAAGGACGACCCAGGGTCCTTGTGGCCAGGCACTGTATTTGGGTGAGCCCAGTGGAAATAACAAGGGACTCGTATTAACCACCCCTGCTGCATGTACCGAGGGGTGCCTCAGGGTCAGAGACTCCACTCTAGTTACCATGACTCATAGTGTGTGGCACTACAGATGTCACCTGGCCCTCAGAATAACAAGCACATCCTCACGGTGGGACACTGCACCTCTTAATAAATTTGGTGCATTTTTCAGTGCTCCAGACTGCAAAATCTATGAACTGAAGTAGGTTTTTGGAATAAGGTATGTTAAATCCAGGAGGCCCCCACCCCTTCCACCAAGCCCCACCCACTTTTCAGGTAGTGTAAAAATGAGGGGAAAGTTGCAAAGTTTTGTCCAAAATGCGACCTGCACAAAAATTTTGTGATTTTTTTTCCCCCCCTTTTTTGGGGACAGGCCAGAGGATTTACAATAATTTATACCAGGAAATCATTACTGTATGTTAACTCATAAGACAATTGCAGACTGTTTATGTCATATAAAAATATTTTAATTTTCAAATGCAAGTGATTTTTTTTTTTTTTTTTTAATGACAGCATCATAACAACATCCCAAACATGACAGCTAAATTACAGCTCGGAATAATTTAAGAGACTCCCCGAGTCGTCATCATCACCAATGTCATGGATAAGCGACTTTATGGTTTTTAATTGAAATGCGAAACACAATTTTCATAAAGACGATAAAAAAAAAAAAGAACAGTGACAGGACGGCAAAGTGCATTCATCTCCTTCAAGCATCGGATGTAGAATATAGGCATCCCAGGTTACACCATTATTTAGCCTAGACATATAAAAAATAGCTCTTCTCTATGTGCTTGGAAACATTCTGTATATTGTCAATGATACAATCCATGTAAGAGTGAGGTAGCAGTGCAGCACAGAGCTGCACCACTGCAAAAAAAAAAAAAATACAAAAACTCTAAGGATAACAGAAGCTGCTGTACTGAATAAATGGCAGCATGTCATAGTAAATTGCTTATGGTAAGATCCAATTTACTACAATGTGACATCTGGCCACTGCTATAAAAAGGAGCAGGCACAACGCAACTTCCCCTTAGGCCACATAATAAAAGCATAAGGAATTCTCAGTGAGTTGGTCTGAAGATTTTTTTCCCCCTTGTCTTGTTTGTTCCCTCCCTAACCTATAATATAATCTCCAGGCCATATTATTGAGTGGTGTCCTTCATTCAAGTCCCTAATCTAATAACCAGGGGGCAGCAAAAATGAGCATCTCTTGGCCTGGAGGACCCACCATATCATCTCATTGACTCCATTAGGAATAGTGTAACGCTTCACTTTACCTGTGGGGGAGCTGCAGCGATATGGACGTGTTTGTGCCAGGTTCACTTACAGTAATGTCCTCCATCCGCTAGCCCTACAGTTTTTGAGAGAGAGTTCTCATGCCCTGGCAGGCTAAAAATGTCAGGACATGATGGGAGAACACTGCCAGATGACAGGATAGGATTATTCCTTTATAGTTTCGGATCCTTTTAAACGAAAGGGATTGTCAAAAATGGACTACCCCTTTAACCATTTCAACCAAGACATAGGTATAATTTGCTTGATCACATTACAGAGTCTTTATACATTGATTTCTGAGAGAGATCGATACCATTCAATTCTAATAAAGTAAGTGGACTATCTTCACTACACCAGTGTTATCATTATAAACCCTCTTACAGAGAAGTACTGAATGGTAATATGGAGGAGAATGGCCATATGACTGATAATACTCTTAAATTTTTAACAAGGCTTTTAGTTGTAGTGTATGGAGTGTTTTGAGTGTTTATTACATAGACATGCCATAGGAATAGTCAAATATCGCGACGCTGGATGACCAAAGTCTGACTATCTTATGTGAACAACCTTCTATGAGACTGTAGAAACTAATATGCTTAACATCCATCAATGTGAAGCCTCCCGAAAACGATTGGCAAAATAAATAGCAAACACAAATATCCAATGATAAGAAATTAGACAATAGAAAGGGTTCCCGATAAGCGATCAGGTCCGAAAACATAGAAAAAAAAAAGAAAAGTCCCCATTTTTGTGGCAGTATCACTTCCAGGTATGTAGCTTGATGTCCTCGGGAAAGGAGGGGGGGTGAGGCAAAATCTGTTACAGGAACCCCACCTACCATGTGTAATTCATAATACTATTGTACTATGTAGCAGATGAGCACCCCCTATAGCTAGACCCTTGGTCCCTTCACTAGAGGACGGTAGCCTCCAACCTCTGGATAGTCACTGGTGCCCTAGTTACACAAAAGTAGCTTTATAATTTACTTCTGCTTCTTTGTTTCTCTCGGTCTTAGCAGTGACCATTGATGGGAGGTCAGATGTCCTGCACACCCCCGTCCTCGTTCGTCCCTTGCAAGACTTCAGTTCTGCAATGTAACCCTCAAAGCTCAAGTTTCCTATATCTTCTCCAGAATCGTGTTTTCTCGGTGTCTGTCTGATTCCATCTACATCGATGACCCGACTGGCTTGTGGACGGTGAACTGAACTGTTGCATCTGGTAACACTTTTACCCTTCAAATCTGGTGATTGCTCCCAAAAACTCTCCGTGCTTCGAGACAGCTTCTTCTTTCTGTCCTTGTTACCTGAAATGGAGAAAAAATAAAAATAGAGACAATCAAATTCACTGTAAAAAGTCCACCGTTTTTGGGTTTCCTCCTTTCTAACGATTAGGCCCAACTAAAATATGAAACTCTCATTACTAGTCATCTAAACATATTGAAAGATGCCAGTTCCTAAAATATTCTCTGACCTTACAGTCTAATGACACTAGTAGACCAAAGGGATCAACTAGCCCAACATATGAGCCCCAAGTATCCTGCTGAAGACCAAAGGGCCCAAAGGTCCTGCTCTATTGAGGCCCTGCTAGTAACTCATTCCCTGTGGTGGTTCCCAATTCAACGCTTCTAACCCATTGTAACTGTCATCGAAAATATTTTTGCAGAAATCAATAGTACAATCGATTTTAACCCTTTTAAGGAGTGGGCCAATTTCCATTTTTGCACTTTCGTTTTTTCCTCCTTGTGCTTAAAAAGCTACATCTCTTGCATTTTTTTCACCTAGAGACCCACATGAGCCCTTATTTTTTGCGCTACTAATTGTACTTTGCAATGACAGGCAGAATTTTTGCATTTTTTGCAGAAAAAAATTATATGTGTGGTAAAATTTAAAATAAAGCGCAATTTTTTTAATTTGGAGGGGTGTTTACGCCGTTCGCCCTAGGGTAAAACTGACTTGTTCTACATGTTCCTTAGGTCAGTACGATTACAACAATATGTAACTTGAGTAACTTTTATTTGGTTGCTTTTAAAAACAAACTTAAAAAAAAAAAAAAGATCTTTAAAATTGCTCTATGAACATGCTTATAACGCTTTTACTTTTTGGTCTATGGGGCTGTGTGAGATGTCATCTTTTGCGCCATGATCTATACTTTCTATCTGTACCTTGTTTGCGTATATGCGACTTTTTATTAACTTTTTATTACCATTTTTCTCGATCAAAAATGCACAATTTTGCATTTTAGAAATTTTTTTTTTGCACTTGCGCTGTTTACTGTGCGAGATCAGGAATGTGATAATTTAATAGTTTGGGACATTACTCACGCGGCGATATCAAATATGTTTGTTTATTTATTTTTATTTATAAAATGGGAAAAGGGGGGTGATTTAAACTTTTTATTAGGGGAGAGGATTTTTTTATTAACCCTTAGAGGACCGGGCCAATTTAAATTTTTGCATTTTCGTTTTTTTCTCCTTGTGCTTAAAAGGCCATAGCACTTGCATTTTTTTCACCTAGAAACCCACATGAGCCCTTATTTTTTGCGCCACTAATTGTACTTTGCAATGACAGGCTGAATTTTTTCATAAAGGACACTGCAAAACCAGAAAAAAATTCAAAGTGTGGTGAAATTGAAAAAAAACCCCACATTTCTTTTATTTGTTTTTTTTTCGTTATTACGCCGCTCACCCTGGGGTAAAACTGACTTGTTATATATGTTCCTCAAGTCGTTACGATTACAACGATATGTAACATGTATAACTTTTATATTATCTGATGGCCTGTAAAAAATTCAAACCATTGTTAACAAATATATGTTCCTTAAAATCGCTCTATTCCCTTATAACGCTTTTATCCTTTGGTCTATGGGGCTGTATGAGGTGTCATTTTTTTGCACCATGATGTGTTCTTTCTATCGGTACCTTGATTGCGCATATACGACTTTTTGATCGCTTTTCATTACAATTTTTCTGGATTTAATGCAACCAAAAATGTGCAATTTTGCACTTTGGGATTTTTAAAAGCTTACGCCATTTACCATGCGAGATCAGGAATGATAAATTAATAGTTCAGGCGATTACGCACCCCGTGATACCAAACATGTTTATTTATTTATTATTATTAGAGATAAGCGAACCGGGTGGGGTTCGAGTCCATCCGAACCCGAACGATCGGCATTTGATTAGCGAGGGCTGCTGAAGTTGGATAAAGCTCTAAAGGTCATCTACATTACAGAGGAGCAAAATTAAGATGGGTTTGCTGAGTTCATTATAACCTATGGATGTGGGAGGGGCTGAGGGGAATGAGTGAGCAAGAAGAGGAGACAAGCAGCCCGTTCAGTTTGCAGACTGTCTGGCCACAGAAAACACTATATAAAGTGCCTCAGAGCAGGTGTAGATTTATGCCCAATTGTTTTAAAGGGGTAACAGCACCAACAGCCAAAAAGGCAAAAAAATATGAAATAATTTAGGACAGTGCACGCCTCACCAGATTGGACTCAGGCATCCGGAGCATGAAACAATATCAAAACAGAGACAGCACTTTGTAGAGATGAAAAAATCTTGTGGCTTTATTCACACCCCTGCGGCGTTTCGGCTAAACACACTAGCCTTTCTCAAGCAGTGTGCTTGAGAAAGGCTAGTGTGTTTAGCCGAAACGTCGCAGGGGTGTGAATAAAGCCACAAGATTTTTTCATCTCTACAAAGTGCTGTCTCCGTTTTGATATTGATTTATGGGCAATGCCTGTGTCAGGTGCAGGGCTGGACGGCTGTACTAAGAGGCGTATGCTTCTTAGTAAATCCAGTCGAGGGAAAGGGGCAGGGCTTTATTTAAAACTGGCGTACTTGTACGCCAGTCTTGATGAATGTCCCCCTTTTAATCTTTGAACTAACTCCCTCTCTCATCTTAGGCCTTACCCCTTCCCTATCTGTAAATTTGTATGGCCAGCATGTAACTATATCACTCAGTGAAACACTAGTCGCTCATGATGGGATTCAAAAGCATTGGCAGTGTGCAATGAAGCAAAAAAAGAATAGAAAGAAGCTGTTTTTTCTAATAAAGTATATTACAAAGTTTCTTACATTCACTTGTATTATTGATGTGGTAGAGTTTGTTGAAACAACCGTAACCATTTAACATTCAGCTGAAGATTTAATGGAATATTCCATCTAATCCGTAACCGAGCCAAATGTACTTAGCATACCAAACAATAATAAACATATTGGGGAAAAAAAATCTAATATGTTTCCAAATTCCCTTCAATGTGACTCTAGACAGAAAACCTATGCAAGAAAACTATTCATTTGGTTACCAAATCCGCTTTTGAGAAGCATCCTGGCACCTATTTATTTATTTAGTGCCTGGTTGAACAGTTGTTATGTATGTGCATAGGTTCATGTTAAAAACTGGCATAATGTATCATTTGTGGCATGACCTGGCTTTCAATTCACATCCATTTCAGCTTCAAAAAGTAGAGTGCTGGGAAAAACTCCAGGAGAGCTGCACAATAACAGCGGATTATGTCTGCCATAAATAGATTACAACTGGGAGAAGAAGCTTTTACTCAATGTTCAAAGGGGTATTCCAGGGAAAAAAGTTGTTTTCTTACAGTTCTTAATAAAGCTATATAACTTTGTAATAATATATATATTTGTTTTTTGTTTTTTCTCCTTGCATTTTTTCATTTAGTGGCAGCAGTATGGACTTCTCTGCTCCCATCAATGGCTGCGTCAGGAACTGCAGAGCTGCTCAAGCTCTTATCCCAGACATTATGTAGCATCAAAGCCGCTACTTCCTAGCACCACCTGTCGTCAGGTATTTCTGTTATGTGTCACACTCTGGGCTAAAGGCTGCCTTTTGCAATTTCACCACATGGTGTCTCACTCCTTCTATCTCTCACACAGCTAAAGGTTTACAAAAGGGCTAACTGTATATGCTATGTTCTGTTTTCCAGTCATTAGCTTGGTAACTCACACCACACAGCATATCACACATTTGGGCCGTGCTCCTTCCAGTAATTTCTCCGCTAATGGGAGCTGAGTCCCAGCCACCACTATTTAAGGCCTTGTTAGTTCCTGGGTGGGGGTCTTCTTGTTGGTGTTCTGAGAGAGACAGTTGTTGGTGCGTTATCAATGAGACTATGCAGTGCTAAACCAAGAGGTGGGGTAACTGCCTACTTGGGATACCTTGTCTATGCCAGGGGTAACATCTTCTGAAGAAAGTCAGGAAGATCTATAACTTTACAAGGGATTCCTTTGCAGCGGAGCAAAATGCAAGTAAAACCGACGTCCGTTGATATCTGCTCGGCCTACGTGGGAAACCTTGAGTGGCTAGCTACTCCCAATTGTTATATGCATATATTTTTGCACCTTACTGGTAAAGCTTATTTCTTGTATTGCTTTGAAGATCTCAACAGTAAACTGATCCTGGTTAAGTACTGGACTCTGTGGTTACTCTGCACCCACACCTACACTAGTGTTAGTATACCTGGGGGTGGGCATACCACTCCTGGCCACTGTGACAAGTGCCTAGCTGGTACCCCTACACCTAGCCCACTGCTAACAAAATCCAGCAACCCAGGTTACTGCAGTTACACTTGGCGATGCTGTGTGAGTAGCTCTGCGGCTGTGACATCCTGTAGCTCAGTGCGCTGGGATCACTGGTTATCACCACTTGCTTTGCAACACTGTGCAGCGGCTGCAGCGCTACTGTCACAGACACCTTCCCTAAGTGTCATGTCTATTCTAATGCTAACATGAAGGGAAACCTTAAAAATCCTAGCACTGTACAGTGTGTATTTATTCCGCAAGAGCTTGTCCTGCAGTTGCTGACACAGCGAATAGTGGCAGCAAAGAGGCCGTTTCCCCTCTATATCCTTATAGATTGTAAGCTCTTGTGAGCAAGATTCTCACTTCTCATGTTTCATAGATTGTAAGCTTTTGTGTGCAGGAGCCTTACTTGCATCCATCTATTTCCTCATATAGTGTAAGCTCTTGTGATCAGGGTCCTCACTCCTCATGTTCCCCTATTTCTTTACAGAGTGTAAGCTCCTGTGAGCAGGGTTCTCACTCCTTACATTTCCCTATTTCCTCAGATTTTAAGCTCTTGTGATCTGGGTCCTCACTCCTCGTGTCCCCGTATATCCTCATAGGTAGTAAGCTCTTGTAAGCAGGGTCCTTACTCCTCATGTCTCTTATTTCCACATAGATTGTAAGCTCTTGTGTCCACTATTTCCTTACAGATAGTCAGCTTTGTGAACAGGGTCCTCACTCCTCATCTTCCCTATTTCCTCATAGAGTGTAATGCTACGTTTACACGAAACGATAATTGGCCCGATCGTACGATTAACGATGTCGGAGTAACGATTTTTTTTCATGACGATCAGCGTTTAGACTGTACGATATATCATACGGAAATTCGTTTTGCGATCGTTTTGCAAACACTTAAGCCTATCTCACACATTGGTTAAATCGGCGAACGACTGTTTACACGGAATGATCTGCAAATTTTTTGCGAACGACGATTTTAGAACATGTTGTAAGATTTCTCATTCGTCGTATGATCGTTTGCAGCGTTTACACGTGCGATTATCGTTCGACTTCAATCATTATCGTGCGAATTCGCACGATAATCGTTTCGTGTAAACGCAGCATAAGCTCTTGTGATCAGGAACCTCACTCCTCTTGCATCCCCCTACTTCCACATAGATTGTAAGCTCTTGTGATCAGGACCCTCACTCCTCTTGCATCCCCCTACTTCCACATAGATTGTAAGCTCTTGTGATCAGGAACCTCACTCCTCTTGCATCCCCCTACTTCCACATAGATTGTAAGCTCTTGTGATCAGGACCCTCACTCCTCTTGCATCCCCGATTTCCTTGTACAGTGTAAGCTCTTGTGATCAGGACCCTCACTCCTCTTGTGTTCCCCATTTCCTTGTAGAGTGTAAGCTCTTGTGATCAGGACCCTCACTCCTCTAGTGTCCCCTGTTTCCTCATAGAATGTAAGCTTCTTCCTCTAGTAGTGCCCCAAAAACCAGTGTGCCACTACTGTGTTCTAGTTACTTCCAGTTGGCACTGGGGTATTTTCTAGAAGGTTCCTATACTCCTCTGTATTAGATGTCTCAGACTTGTAGTATTCACTTTTGGCCACAGGGTGCCACTGTATATTTTCCTATTTTTTTAACAGCACATTGAAAGTTGATGAGTGTTAATGTTTTGCACATGCTCAGAGTATGATTGCCAAACAAGTCCCACTCTCTGGCCTATGGGACATCAAGTTGCCTAACAGATGCTCCACCAATTGGGCATTACCGCAATTCCAGCACATATTCAAACATATATACGGTAGTGTTCAGTCCAGCAGCTTAGTCTATCCTGACAGTATTTCTGACTGTTCCTCAGGTTTATTAAATCCTAGTGAGATCACAAAGGATGGTAAACTACAGTATATTCGGGTCCTGTGGCCATAATATAGCCCATAACAGGTACTGTATTATCGCCATCGGAAGCCGGTGTAAGGAACCAGAATGGGACAGTCAGGGAATCTAATAGAAACCTCATATGGCAGTGTGACTAACCCAGAAAGGGAAAGGCGCAGGCTTTATTTGCTATAACCCTATGGATGCAATATTTTCTGTGTTTTTTCTTTTTCTCTGTGTATATGAGAAGACAATCATTGAGAACAAAAAGGCTGGTGAGTAAATTTGTCATTGCTGTGTGTTCTTCGCAAATTGACTTGCATGGTCATATGTTTAGGTGATCTGCTTCTATCGGCTCTGGCGGAATGACCTCCCACTTGGCCCCAAAGTGGCTTAATCTTAAGGACAATCTTCCTCTACTTGTTTTTTTAAGACACTGTAAAAACAATCAGACTTCACTGTTTACTTCCCCCTGTCACCATCCATCACTCCCAGGACAAGATAAACTCCCAGACACTCACAACCAGATATAGCTCATTTCAGCCCGGGCCGCTCACTTTATCACACAAATTGTCATCGCCATCCTGATCTCATATTTCATGTGGGAAACTGCCCCACAAATTGACTGCTCCCTAAACGTAAAGCTGCTTGGAACCTTGTTGTTTGGTTTCTTACCATCTAGTGGTCGTATTTTTAGATTTTACAATTCTTCAAGTGACTTCCAGGATACATTTATTTATGGAGTAAAAAATGGTGAATTAACATGAAAGTCTGTCTTTTGGGGCAAAAGAAAACTCATAAGGAAAAAAAAAAATACAAAATTTTTTTCCTCCCCAGTAAAGCAGCACCTATTTCCCTAGGCTTTGTCTGGTCCTGTAGCTCGGGTCCAGGGCACTTTTTTCCACCAACAATACTCATCACCTGACTGCAAGATAGAAGATATGTGTCTTACCAATGGGGCTTAAACCATTAATGCTCTATAGGTCCCCAAATACTTTAGATGTATGTTGGCCAAACCTGCCAGAAATGTCCACCAGTCACACCATAAGGCTTGTGGGGCCTTCAGATTATGTTGGTGGTGATAGGGGTTGGCCATGATGGAAAAATCGCTACAAACTGCTTTGTTCAAAGCAAAACCACTCCCCATAGAGAACACAGGAATGCTTGGAAAGTCGACGGGCGGGAGGTATAACTGATGTCAAGAGGATTGTTCTCAGGTATTGAAGGTGTATGGGGGCCTTATGGGTCTGGTGAAGATACTATAGCCAAGTATAGATAGCACTATCTTCACCAGGTCCACAGAGTTAAAAGGAGTAACAGCACACATGTCCAACAGCCGCTTCATTCAACAAAAGGGGGATATGGGACCCCTGTTCTCATTAAACATGTTCACAACGATCAGATTTCAACCAATAACACATTAGGTGAGTTGGTGAGAAAACCCCAAATGTGCTAAGCTGCATTACTAGACAAAGCCTGCTGGTTAAAGCACTCAATGCAGTGAAAGCTTAGGTGCATTGCTCCCGGAAAAACAAGAATATGCAAAAGAGCCCGTGGAGCCTCACTTAAGAGTCTCAAAACCCAGGACTAGCCAGATATCCCTCTGGGAAGGACCCAGCCAATGGGTGGCTCCTGTAAGGAATCCACTAAAACCACCATATTAAGTGGCCCTATAAGTCAATGTAATGACAAGGGAAAAACCAAGGCCAGGTATCCATCCACAGACAGCTGTTTCAGTGTGGAGATCAGCGATCTGTTTCTTTTATGGCTCTACTAGGCATTGCTCCCTCCTGCTCCACACTGATGAGGGGCAACACCATAAAACAGATGTCTGTGGATGGATACCTGGCCTTGGTTTTTCCCTTGTCAATACATTGACTTATAGGGCCACTTAACATGGTGGTTTTGGTATTTTCCCTACAGGAGCCACCACTTGGCTGGGTCCTTCCCGGAGGGATATCTGGCTAGTCCTGTGTTTTGAGACTCTTCAGTGAGGCTCCACGGTCTCTTTTGTATATAAACAAAGGTGACACTTTGGTAATTTTCAGTAAAAACTCTGCATATGCCATAATACCTTTATCTTGTAGTGATCATGATATAACATGTAGGTGCAAGCATAAGTACCCTAGGAGGATTATGGTCACCTGGATTGCTTTTTTTAAATGGATCTGTCAAAGACTCTTCCCCCAGGAATGGTTTCTCGCCATGAAACATGGCTATTCTCTTCCATAGTGACAACCCTATCCATGGGTTGTATAGTGTACTGTAGCTCAGCCCATGCTAATCTGCAATACCAGGCACAACTCATCAAAAGGTGTGGCACTCTTTGGTGGGCAAACAACCCTTTCGAGTAAATCTAGGTAACTATTATAGTGATTAGTGCTACGGTATTAAGTTATATTCTACTTTGTCATGCCAATTGAGTGACAACCAGAAATGAGCACAACTTAAGCATGCTCGAGTCTGAATGTTCGGCATTCGAATACCAGTGGTTGAAGCCCTAGGGAGTCCTGGAAAACATGGATACATGGCTGTATCCACATTTTTCCAGACTGCCTAGGGTTGCAGCCACTGGTATTCAAATGACGCACGTTCAGACTCGAGCATGCCTAAGTTGCACTCATCTCTAGTGACAATTATATTTGTAATCCAGAAACAGGCGCACAGCAGTTGTCACTTCTCCGACTTCTTTGTCTGCAGAGTTTATGTCTAAACATCCAGGAGAATATAAAAATGTGTACTCTGTGACATAGAATGGAATGAACATTAAAATACTATGCCGTAATGGTTCTGTAGATGTCTTCACCATGTAACACAGGAATGCTTAGTGCACTTTAGTGATCAATTGTTCCTGGAATCTCACGTCGCCTCTTAACCTTGAGTCATTCCATTTAATAATCCCCCCCCCCCATCCTATTCCCATTGTGCTCAGGAAGATTAAATGGTACTTGTGTTAAGTAATTACATATATATGATATGATACACGGTACATGAATAGGTTAGAGGGGGGTTTATTTCGTTCTTTCATTTGTTAGAGCAAAACTTTCAAAATTCGATAGCGGAAGAACAAACGAGAAAGAGAGAGAGGGGTACAGAATGGAGACGGAGTTTATTATTTTTTGAGAGAATTGATACAAAATGCACACAAAATCTCTACAATCAAGTTATCTACAAAGCAGAAGAGATGAGCACAGGCTACAGATCACACAATATTGGGATTACATGCAATATACAAGATATGTCAAGATTGGTTGTTTTTTTTAAAGTGCAAACACATTCACTGCCCTTAAAGGGATTCTACAGACTCGGGTTTTATCTAGGTCACAGACATCTACAATAGAGATGAGTGAACCTGGAGCATGCTCGAGTCCATCCAAACCCGATCGTTCGGCATTTGATTAGCGGTGGCTGCTGAAGTTGGATAAAGCCCTAAGGCTATGTGGAAATCATGGATATTGTCATTGGCTGTATCCATGTTTTCCAGACAACCTTAGAGCTTTATCCAAGTTCAGCAGCCCCAGCTAATCAAATTCCGAACGTTCGGGTTCGGATCGACTCGAACCCGAACCCAGTTCGCTCATCTCATCACCTATAATAAGAGCACTCTACATATAGCAGAGGCCGCATTATGAAGCCAGGACTATTGTGCTACCCTAGGGAAGGACTCAAGGTTGGGATTACTGCCTAGTAAACTGGGGGCCATGTCTGCTTTAGGTCAGTTTCCCACAAGGGTATTACATGCCTAGTTTTGCATGCATATTACAGAAACAAGTCACAGCCTGACTGCGTTTCTGATGACCCGTGGTCAAGCCACATGATACAGTGCTCATGTGAAACCGGTCTTATACAAACAACAGGTGTACCGGACATGAACCTTAAAAATTAGGTTTTAAAAAGTTTCTTTGATTGTATGGAGAAAAATGTGAACATTTTTCTGGTGACTTGGATAGGACCATAGGGCCTTGCACAACTTCTCCTTGTGGAAGATGAAGAAACCCTTCAAAATTCTAAGCGTCTCCCCAATGATTAACATTAAATAATAATAATAAGATGATGATGTTCACGCTTGGAAAAACATGGCTGGCTTCTTCCAGAAACAGCATCATACTTGTCCAGGTGTCTGGTATTGCAGCTCAGTCCCAATGAAAAGAATAAGGGCTCACGGGCTGTATATGAAGAACCCTGATCTCAGTGATCAGAACTCATCTGCAATACTACTGCTCTTTAATTACATCGTTGTCAGCCACACATCACTTGTCTACACAGGGCGGATGTGCAGTAGATAATAATTTAAATGGTCGTATAAAAAAAAAAAAAAAAAAAAAGGATCCGATCAGCCGCATACCACAATACCACACACACAGGAGTGGCACGGTTTAAAAAAAAACAGTAATTTAAGAAAAAAAAAATTTTGGACAAAAATTATATAAGGACAGGAAGTGTCTACGTCTGGCCTTTATTCCTCTACTGTTAGTGCTGTGCAGTATTTGAGATTGTCTGGTTGTTATGGAGTTACTGCTTAAAAATCTCAAAATATGTTGCTAGGTAGTGCATCCCTAGCAACCAGTCTCAGATTATTGTGAGCTAAAAGTGGATGTCCCCTTAGTTTAAAATGAAAAAAAATGTAAGGCTGAAGCCCAAACTAGCTCTTAGACCACTTATTGGCAAAATATTTTCTTTGTACATAAATCTAGTTAAAAAAGGAAAAAGATGATTGCTTAAAATTTCTCAAAATTTAATCATTAAACTTTTACCCCAATTTTTAATCTTCAAAATTTGTCTTTATAACTAAGGCTTGTTTTTTTTGTTTTTTATTGCCAATCCCCAATTAATATCCATTTTCTCCCCCGATCAGAGTATTTTAGTAAGAATAGCTGCCTATTAGTACGGGGGAAACATTAGGATGATGAGTGGTTAACATCTGAGGGGTTAAGGAATGTAGAATGCCTTTAAGGAGAGTTAGGAAAATGCAGTGCATTCTATAAAATCATCGAGATCACAGCAGAGAAATAAGACGACGGAAGGAACACACAGATCATGCTTCATAAAGGCACACTGTATAGCAAGGTCCCATGGAGGAATCAAAAAGAGAAGGAGCATTAAAAACTGTACAGTTATCTACACACCAAGAGAATCTCAGGGGAACATGCAGGGCAAAAAGGTATTTCTACAGAATATTTACAGGAAAAAAAAGTCCCATATGAAAATTAAAAACAAAGTAAAGCTGAGAAAAATGGAAAAACTTTTTTAAATAAAAAAAAATAAAATATATACAAATCTGATGATTTCCTTTTTAAAGATTAAAACAAATCAATGGTCATAAAAAAATAGGAAATAAAAATAGTTTTTTTTTAATGTCCCAATAAATAGGGTTCAAGCTGTAGATTATTTGGGGTTTAAGCTGATCAGATCTCTATAAATTGACCCCCGATTACAATTCTGAAGGGAGTCAGCATTAAAGGGGTACTCTGGAGTTTTTTTTTTTGTCAGAAGGTAATAAAGATTTTAAATAACTTACTTAAAAAAGCAAAAAAACCTCCAGTCTTCCAGTACTTAGCCGCTGTGTGTCCTGCAGGAAGTGGTGTATTCTTTCCAGTCTGACACTTTGCTGCCCGCTGCCACCTCTGTCCATGCCAGAAACTGTTGAGAGCAATAGCAAATCCAGTTCCTGACAGTGGTGGCAGCAGAGAGCAATGTGTCAGACTGGAAATAATACACTTCTTCCTGCAGGACATAAAACAGATAACTACTGGAAGACTTGAGATTTTTAAGTAAAAGTAATTTATATAACTGTAAAACCTTTTGGCAACACCTGATTGGAAAACAATTTTATTCTGAAGTACCCCTTTAAGTCTGTGGCACTGTCATAATTTAGACTACAGTAGTAACAGTTCTAGATTTTTGAGGGGCAATTCTGCTTTAAAAACTGCACTAGTCAGTGTTTTTGGAGCTCTGGGGTCAGTATCAATGGTTAACCACCATGCCTGAGGGTCCAGTATGGACCGATCACTTATTTTAGGACTTATATAAACGTTATCTCAAGAACACGTCACATGACTGAAGTTGCATTACGTCATAGGGCGCCCACATAAGTCAATGTGATTTGGCTTCTCAGGTCAACTGAATATCACCAGATAAATATTGGCATAGGGCAGCTGAACCTCATGTTCCATAATATATATACAACATCAACCATATGTTTGTCATTACAAATTGGGCATAAATACAAGATAAAGCTCACAATGGAGAGTCTTGGCACTTAAACAACAAACAGACCCGGTAACGCTTTTCCACATTGGAACAGCGTTAAGAAGTGACACCACATGCCGTCAAAATAGACTAAAAAAAAAAGTGCAATTCTGCAATGTTTAAAAGTGCAAAGGAAACAAAATAAAAAGGCGAAATTTTACACCAAAAGGGGAAGGGTGGGGTTGTAGTTTGAAAAGAGAAAAAAAAAAATAGCACACCACTAAAATCTAGAAATACCTGATTTATCTTGACTGCCCGAGCATGGAGGTGGGGGTGAAAAGTTGGCTTCGGAGAGCTTAGTGACATCACAAGGTGGTGAAGGGGGTAATGGTAGTAAAGTGCTATTGGGACTGCTAATGTCGCCTTCAGCCACTAAGGTGAGGTCGGCGACATTGTCATCTTCCAAAGTCTGGATATTTCCAGTAGACAAGTCTCTCGATAGTCTTTCTCGCTTGGGGGCGTTTCGTTCTTGAACATGTGGAATCGGGGACAGTGGGGCGTTAAATGGGACGTAAGGTTTCCTTCCAGCATGTGGCACAATGTCATGTTTGTCCCTTTTGTCCTGTCCACTGTACTTGCTGGATTTGTCGGCACCGTTCTGCGTGCCTAACATTGACCCATTATTGCCTTTATCGAGACTACTACTCTTTTCAGGCCTCCTCTTGGTGGGGTTTCCTGATGTTAGGCTGGAGGAAGTGGTGTCAAGTGGAGACAGACGTAGAAAATCTGGAAGCACCAAGTCTTCTTTCCGGAGAAGGCCTCTCTGGTCCTCTGCCCGGTTACTCTGAGCTTTAGAAATCAGCTCAAAGAAGGCTAAAAAAATAAAATAAAATCAACAATATAAGTAAAACATACTGTGCACAGACAATCTGATTTAATCAGAAGCAATAGGGTACATGGTCCACCATGATATGGCTTTGTGCCATTTGTGGGGGGTTTTAGTAGCCCTGTACCACAGGAAGTCACAAGATTATGATGCATCCATGATAAATTCATTAACAAATCCAGCTCTGCTAAATCAGATTATTATAGATGAACTCAAGGATGGGATACACCAAGAGGTTGAGTACTGGAGCTGTCAGACATAGAGATAATGGAGCCAAATCTGAATTGAACAAATCGGCCATTGTTTCCTTTCGGTCTGAAAGTGTTGGCATGATGTCAAACCGATCCGCTAGCCCGGAACAGTCACGCCAAGGTCATCCAAGTTAAATACAGACCTCAGTCTGTCACACCTGATTTTTTTTCCGGGCAAGAGGGGCACTTTGACATATGACCAACTTTTTCTGACCGAAACAAATTAATGGCTAATCTGGTTGATTCTGACTCACTCCCCATTTACTGTAGAATTACTCATCTCTAGTCAGAAAGATACTGTATAAGGCTGGGTTCACACTACGTATATTTCAGGCAGTATTGTGGTGCTCATATTGCAACCAAAACCAGGAGTGGATTGAAAACATAGAAAGGATCTGTTTACACAATGGTGAAATTGAGTGGATGGCCGCCATTTAATGGCAAATATTTGCTGTTATTTTAAAACAACGGCTGTTATATTGAAATAATGGCCGTTATTTACTGTAATATGGCGGCCATCCACTGAATTTCAACATTGTGTGAACAGAGCCTTTCTGTGTTTTTAATCCACTCCTGGTTTTGGTTGCAATATGAGGACCACAATATACGTAGTGTGAACCCAGCCTAGAGGCGTAAATTCTACATACATATCTAGACAGTCATTGAAATAAACAGATAACAGCAAAAACTAAAGTAAAGTAACAAGTTCATATAGGCAACAATTCAGGAACAAAGTGTAAAGACAGTAATACACAGAGCAGTTATGTGCTGAATCAGGCAGACATCGACGTGTGTAATAAGACAACGATCAGCCCAGGAACAAGCAACATTTTAAAAATCATTGGCCGCACATCGCTCTGTGTAATAGCTGATGTGCAGCTGATGGCCAATTAAAGCAAAGGGCTGCACGGACATCCCTAACAATGTCCATTTTCAAGCCATCTAATAGGTTCGGTAAGCGAGCGATGATCTAGCACATCCGTATTCACCTATTCTGCTAATACGCCCTTTAGAATTCCCGCATTTACCTTCAGCTTCATCCAGATTAATTTTATGCTGCTTCTTTCTGCCCATCCTCATAACCGCATCATCTTTCCTCTGTAGTCGGGCGTCTCTGCTGCTTCCTTTCCCGTACTCGCCCTTCAGTCGGATGGATGAGGATTTTACTAAGGGCCGATCTTCCCCCTAAATCAATGCCGGAAACGTGAGTAGCCCATCAACTCTAAAGTCACAGATACTATATTACGTTATACTGCTGACAACTCCTCTTTACATTCCGGAACACTTAGAGAACTAGAAGAGAATTTTGACCAGCCCTATTGGGCATAGCAGTTTACCGGGCACAATAGACTAGATGTAAGTGAATGGGAGCCAAGCTGCAATAACCAAGTATGACCATTATAGAGTGGACAGAAACAACAGTTTCAGGGCCGTTTTTGTGTAAAGAGAGAGAACCGAATTTATGATTGGCGGGGGTGCTGGTTGTACGAACCCCACCTATGAGTGAAGGATGATGTATTCTGCAGATATCTCATCACTCCATTTTGCTCAGAAAAAACACTTTGAACTTAAAAAGACAGCCAATACAACAACTATGGGGTCCTCCAAGGTTGGCCTGGTCTTGTTCATGGGTAATAACTTATGTAGGGATCACCATGGGGTGTACAAACAAGGGTCTCAGGATTAACTGAAGTATAACAGTAAATGAGGCGCCAACAAGTATCAGGTTTGGAAATGTCTTACACGAGTAACATTCAAAGCTATTTTCATAATTCTGTTGGTTGTCCATCCACAGACAATTTTAAAGACCAAGGGATTGACAGCTTTGGGCTATGTTCACACTACGTACAACGGCTGTACTTTACACGTGTGTGCACATTGCCTCTGCTGCTATGGGATCCCGGCCGGAGCGTATATACATCGTATACACATCTTATACAAATCGTATACAAATCGTAAACGCTCCGGCCGGGATCCTGCACGGGGCCGCAAAGAACTGACATGTCAGTTTTGTGCAGCCGCAATTCAGTGAATTGCGGCCGTAGGAAACCCTGTCAGTTCACACAGTGAAGCGAGCGGCTCCGGCCGCTTGGTTCATTGTGTGCTATGGGAGGTTCTGATGAAGGCGCATGTAATGCGCCCGCATCAGGACCCTGCGGCCAAAAGATCATCCGGCCGGTACTGATGATCCGGGCAGAGACCGGCCGTTCCGTGACCTGGCCAGTCTCTTACATAGTGTGAACATAGCCTTGGGCTGTAACTCATCTAAACTCCCCCTATACCCTGAATCCTGGTGACCAGTAAAATTCTAGACTTATGTGTTGTTTTCTTCTCATCTCACAACTAACTTAAAACCAGTACAAGGTAAGAAAGATACGGTAACTGTATACCATACGTAAATTTATACCAAAGTTAGCAAAAAAAACAAGATCCTTTATGAAACGTAAAGTACAGAGATCAATGTTATAATTACCATAGAGTTATTACTCCTGGAGTTTGTCAGCGCTGGAGTCGACTTCATCATTGGGTTCTTGGACTTGTCTGCAATGAAATAACCATACAAACCATAACTTTAAACGAAAACATAATTCAGCTCCGTAAAACATAAAGCGAC
Organism: Dendropsophus ebraccatus; assembly: GCF_027789765.1. Lineage (NCBI taxonomy): Eukaryota > Metazoa > Chordata > Amphibia > Anura > Hylidae > Dendropsophus > Dendropsophus ebraccatus. The sequence goes on along the minus strand of NC_091460.1, from coordinate 38,023,206 downwards.
TATTCACAGCGGAGGCCAAAAACGTGCAGGATTTATAAATGACACGGAGGTGAGGAAAGGTGGTTTTAGTGCATCGGATTTTCACTGAAATTACTCCTGTATCGGTCTCCAGGATAGGAGAAAACCAAACACCACGGCCAATTTCATCCAATCTATATAAATATTATTTTAAGCACCTGACAGAAAATAAAGAATGTTCCAAATTTGTCGGCTTTGCCTCATTTGTTAGTGCAGCAAAAAAAGGAAAAATTTAAATAAAATAATAAGCATTTATATATATTAGAAATAGCCAGGGACTCACCCTTACTCCTGGAGTTCTCCTTCTCTTCCAACACAACCCTCTGTCCGTCCAAAGTGGAAATGGGGACACCCAAGTCTAAAGGCTCTTGTTCCCCGCTCTACAAGTAATAACAGAATTTATCATTTGCTTCTTGGTAGTTTTTCAGATTTTTCATAAAAAAAGTTAAACATTCATAAAATTTTTTTTTTAAAATGAGACACTTGAGCTTAGATGGAAATTATGATTTTAATACCGTTGCAACCAGCCATGAGCTAAGAGACAGAAATAATTTGTTTTATCTCCCCATTAGCTATCTGCCCATGTCTGCAGCCCTAACCATGGTACAGAGATGACAGATTCCCTTAAATTTTAAATAAAAGTACAATTTTCAATAGATTTTATTTCTACCAAAGTGGAAATAAAATCTTTTAATTCAGAAATGAGTTTTTAAATCTAAAACTAAAAAAAAAAAAAAAAAATTTGAATATGGAAAAAAAAAAAAAAAATCAAATTAAACAGCTTTCATCCAATAATGATTATTAAACGTAGCACTTACAAGCCTTGCCACCATCTCGCTGAGGTTCAGTCCATATTTTGCAACGACCGGGCGCAGGACCTCTGTTACAGGCTTTGTTGGTTTGGCTTTCAGTCCTACTGATCTGTTAATTGGTACCAGATCCAAACTGGAAATGAAGAAGGAAAATGTTACTAAGGTTGTGTTCACATATGGTGGTGACTTGTTCGGAAACTCAGACACAGCTTTCATCATAAGGGAAGAAATGAGCAGCATGCAATGCTAGTCTTCTGTTAAAATGACAAACAACCTGATAAAACCCAACGGACCATTTTGTAAATGACAGACCACATCAATGAGTGCTGCTTATGGTGATACAGTGGTGCATTGGATTAAACCAAAGCAGATTTTCCCATAAGAAATCACTGATATGCAGACAATTGGTTCCACACCCCAAAAATAATGATTTATTATTCTGAATAACATGTAAAACAACTGAAACAAACATTCAGAAATAGAAGAATATGTGATATTATAATTTACTGTACAGACTGTTCGGAGCAGGAAGGAATGAGCAAGGGAGATGTGGGCACAGTATAGCAGCACTCTCTGTCTGGGAAGAGAGGGGTTACAGCTATGAAGAAATAACCCCCACAGTCCTGTCCCCTAAAGCAAGCCCCAGCCTGAACTGAATCTGCTATGATTTGGAAGGTGAGGGAGACTTCCTGGGTCAGAGTACAGGGCTGTAGACCCCACTATGCAGGCCATGCCCCTCCCCCACTCCCACGAGCTCTTAAACCAAAACGCTCTTAAACCAAGGTACCATCGTACTTTATATTGTTCTTTTTTGTTGTTGTTTTTAAATCTATTTTGAATTTGAATTCAAACAGAATCCCGGAGGGTCAGTTAAAACTGACATACATCCAAATAGTGGAGAAGGTTACATAACAACCATAATTATTTAGATGGTAGATCGTTATGCTATAACACTGGATAGCTTTAAAAAAAAAAAAATTTGAGACAATAACTTTTTTTTTTTTAATATGATTTCTAATTTTTATTATGTGTTACTGTTTGCTACATAACCCTATCCACATGGCGCATGCATGCACGCACACGCTCTGAATAATACACTGTAGCCATAATCCCAGGGAGATTGTTAGTCTAGAAGCTGAAGACCACAGGCCTTCAGGATCCGGACTACACATTTATTATAAAAAAAAAAAGCCAAGAGGAAGCGTCGCTGCCAGGAGGGTCCGAGTGGAAAAACTTTCCCGCAGCCCAGATTTACATTTGTTAGATTCATTTTGTTTCTCTTACCGAAATAAAGTCCGTTTTTCTATTCTTAGATCCCGGGACTCCAAAATGCTGCTGTCTTGGCTGAGAACAAGAGGCTTCATTACATGCGGAGACAAAATAAACAGAAACATACAATAAATTACACATTGAGGAGGGCAGGCGGGCACGCTGATACTTGTGTGGGGCCCTGTAACAAGGATGAAAGGAAAATGAACTCCTTTCCTGCTGAACTTGGGCCTTAAATGTAGCGGCTGCAACATGCACAGCGGAGGGGATTAAGGGAGTGTTCACACTGAGGAATTGAAGAGGAAAGTTTTCTGCTTAAAATTTTCTCTTGTTCAGCTCTGGTGGAATTCAAACGTAAATTTAAAAGACCCAATGACTTCTATGGGATTTCTCTAGCAGAATCCACCCAAAGAAGTGACATGTCATTTCTTTAGGCGGAAAGCGGATCCGCAGCGGGACATTCCGCTCTTAAATTAATATGATAATCTGTAAATTCTGGAAGGGGTTATTCAGAATTAGAAAACAGAGCTGCATTCTACCAAAAACAGCACCACCCCTGCCCTGAATGAATGTGGTATTACCTAAACTTTATTTACTTCAATCGAATGGAGCTGCAATGCCACATTCAAACTGAGGGCAGGAGAGGTGCTGTTTCTAGAAAAAAAAAAAAAAAAATCTAATCCTGACCCTGTATATGACCACCTTATACATGTAAAATTATAGGAGGTCTTACTGCTGGGACCCCTGTTATCTTGAGAACGGAGGTTCTGAAGTGCTCATCAGTAAGAAGTGGAAGTCACACGTGCACATCACAACTCTACTCAAACTCTATGGGGCTACTGAAAATAAATATATACAGTGCACCCTCTTTAATGTCAGATGAAAGGCATTTTACTGTCCTAGTCCTAAAACAAGTGCAAACAAGACAATGGTATAATACCTTATTTCCTCCAACTAAGAACAGATCCACTGCAGCAATGTTAAAGCCATGCTTCTCGCAAAGGCTGCTTAAGATCTCTTTAATGGAGAAGCCACTTTTCACAACCATGGCACAGGAGGAGCCGTCCGGCAGGGTAATGTAACAGTGTTTGGGGGACTTCTCGGAAGAAGACGACACTCTTGACGATTCAAACTTTGAAAGAGAGAGAGGGAAGTATTAATAAAAGAGCAGACAGCAGAACCAGAGTTTCAGACAACGTGGCTCAGTTACCATCACTAGCGAGGTTACGTATGGAGCACGCAACATGCAAGCCTGCGGAGGGTGCCATTGGTGCAGGACATTGTGTGTGTGTGTGTGTGTGTGTGTGTATTTTATATATTTTTATTATTATTTATTATTATAAATATTAAATTATACAATGTATGCTTCATAACAGGTAAGCCATATGAGGAAATAGCATGTAATTTAGATTAGAACAGGCTAGAACAACCTAACCATAGTGTTTAGTGTAGCCCCAGAATTTAGTCAGAATATCCAAAAAATACACAAATCTCAATGCCATTTGGCTGCTGGGGACTTTACTGTGCAAATGAGGGGTAGTCTCTCGAAATATTTACAACAGAAAAGAACCACCAAGTCCTATACATGATTAAGGGGTACATTTTATAGTAGACGGAGACAGATCTCCCAGTAACCATCTAAACAAGCGAATGGCGGCAGCGGCAGGAGAGCAGTGTGCTGATCTTGTAGGGGCAGTGACCTGTCCACTCTGTATGGCTAACCTTGACACTCCAGCTGTTGCCAAACTACAACTCCCATCATGCCTAGGAAGCCAAAGCCATATCTTTGGTTGTTCAGGTATGATGGGAATTGTAGTTTTGCAACAGCTGGAGTGTCAAGGTTAGCCATCACTGTGTTATGAGGACAGAATGATATGTAACAGTGACATAAAGGGGATGGGACAGACCATATTGTAACTAATCAATGAACAACGATAAGAGCAGAAGGGGAAGATTATTACGATCTTGTAGGAGGTAGCCCTCTGCTTTTAAAGAATAAAAGGACACGTGGCAGTGACATGAAGTAGATGGAGACAGAACATACTGTAGCCAGCTATGTGACACTTGCAATTCTCCAGAGTGGACAAGCACACCAGTCATTTGCTAAAGGTCACAATAATGACAGCAGCAAGGGAGTATGTTCATCTTGTAAAAGACCTGTCCTCTCTTGTTTAAGGAGAGCATGACGTGTGTCAGTAATATGCAGTAGGTGGAGATAGAATATTCAGTAACCAACCAGAAGATGAGAATGATGACAGCAGCAGAGGAGTATGTTTATCTTCAAAGAGGCAGTGACCTGTCCATTGCATTTTGAGGAGAAGAGGACACATGAGAGTGACATGAATTGGGTTAAGGATAGAACACCCTGTACCCGGCTATGTAAGGTTACAATTGTACTGAGGGGACTGAGGTATGTACAACACCCATTAGCTAGGATGAGAATGATGACAGTAGCAGAGGGGTATGATGATGTAAAGGGCAGTGACCTGTCCTCTCCTATTTGAGGAGTGCATCACATGTGTCTGTGATATGGAGTGGGTGGAGATAGAATACACATTAACCAATCAGAAGACAAGAATGATTACAGTAGCAGAAGAGTATGTTGATCTTGTAAAGGGCAGTGACCTGTCTGCTGATTTTTGAGAAGATGATACACAAGAGTGGGACAAAGTGGGTTGAAGGAGAAGTGCGGCAAAAAGTTTTATTAAAGTATGTTTTTGCCCGCCAAAAGTTCACTTCCTGGATAACATGGTGATGTCACTTCCTGGATAAAATGGTGATGTCACGACCCAACTCCCAGAGCTGTGCGGGCTGTGGCTGCTGGAGAGGATGATGGCAGGGGGACACTGAGGTACACAGGACACTGGAGGGACACTGAGCATCCCTCTGCCATCCTCCTCTCCAGCAGCCACAGCCCACACAGCTCTGGGAGTCGGGTCGTGACATCACCATTTTATCCAGGAAGTGACATCACCATTTTATCCAGGAAGTGACATCACCATGTTATCCAGGAAGTGAAGCCTTGATGCAGTAGTAAGTGCAGGGAAAAAAGCACTTTATAAGCATTTCCCGTAATAAGTGAATATTGGTAATTTGTATAACTTTTGGGGGGCAATACAATGATTTCATTAAATTTTTCGCCGGACTTCTCCTTTAAGCATAGAAAACTGTAGCCAGCTATGTACGGTTACAATTGTACTGAGGGGACATGTCCACCAGTCAGCTGCCAAGATAAGAATGATGACAGTAGCAGGGAAGGAGTATGTGCATATTATGGGAGGCAGTGACCTGTAAAGGCAGAATCATGTGAAGAGCAGAAATGGAAATTAAAGTCCAGAAAAACAATCTGTGGTTTTGATTCTGCATTTTTTTTACAGTAGGCCTTGTTCTCGTGGTGTTTTGTTAAGCTTTCACACTTCGCTGTAGTGTATATTTTTTTATAGCCTTGTATTTTAAATACATGTGATCAAGTGACATGTGGCTTATCTGCACATAATCTGCAAAACCACAACAAAATACACAGTCAAAAAGAGTGCATGGAAGAAATCCAAGGCCACCCTCCCATTCCTGGTGTAGATCCCTATGTATTTTTCCAAAAAGCCTAAAAGTTATAGACTTTAATATTATTTAAAATGGACTGAGCAGGGAAAATTCTGCAGGTAGATATAGCTAAAACGAGAGGGCAAATTTTGTGCTGCCGAGCTGAAGGCCATGTAATATTTATCAGACCTCAGCCATGTGAAGGGATGGCTAGGACCAATCTGTGTCCATGTCCTCCTAGTATAAAAGCAGCCGGATCTGTAAAGTTTAAAATTCTCCTGAGGGGTCACGTACACCAGCCGTTTTGCTAAAATGTGCATAATCGGTAATGCAAGGTTATAAAAGGCAGCGCCCCATGTCAAGGTGACCGATAAGAATTTGTCTTGTAAAACAATTACAAGTTTAATGTGATCCTTACCTCGAGCACATTGCCATTACTGCCACAATTAATCATCTCAAGGCTCGCTGAAGAGGATACAGAACCTTGCGACTCTCGCCTCCTGCCGGGAGCCCCGTTGATAATGGTGGATTCTGCCAGGAAAGATGTTAAAAGGAAAAAAAGTGAGCCAACAGGTAACAGGAAACGCTTGTCCCCATGTGTCCACAGCCCATATGCTGGATGCTCCTTATAATCTTTGTGTTTATACTGTATATGTAATCCAGATCCGCACCCAACTACATCCAACATCCAAAATAGTCTGCCCCAGGCAACCCCAGGTAAGCTTGTGATGCTTTAATATATTAGTGGGTGTTAACTCTGCAAATATTATGTGAGATTATATAGTGTATGAGCCTGCCTAGTACTTTTTTTTCTCGTGTATATGGGGGTCTCCCAACCCTACACAGACAGATGGTGTTGAAGGGGGATAAGGACTGGGCATGCTAAATTTCAACAACCGATCCTTTTGTTTTCTCTAGAGATAAGCCGCAGCCAGGGGAGGTCAAGCGGTGGTATGACAGCAAGAGTTGCACAGAGGTGAACCTCTGCTCGGAGGGATCATAAGATTAGGTGAATGGTGTGTAGTGATCTGTTCTGTACTGAGAGGGAAATTGGACATCACATACTAAGCTTAGGCTGTTGAACAGTGTCTACACAAACCATCAGTAGCACTCGCACAACACTGGGCTACGAGCCAGACATCCAGCTAAAGGTGTCACACTGCTCTTTAGGGTAACATGGTGCAGAGACGGTGATGGAGGTCTATCCTCTAGCCGCACTATTGTCTTGGACACAATGATAGACAGGAATGGTTCAGAGACTACATGTGTAAGAGAGCTTTATGAGGGAACGACACATCAGTCCTTCTCTCTGGATTATGGTGTGGGGAGGCATATTGTACAGTAGCTGGACCCCTCTAGTCTACATAACAGCTTGGCAATACATTGATTTGGTCATGAAACCAGTGGTAAGGCCATTTCTACAAAGCACCATATTTATACCAGACAATGCCAGGGCGCATATTGCATGTTCTACTATGCGCAGTCAGCATAACCTACCCATTCTATCAGGGCCTGCACCATCTACACACTTGTCTTACATCAAGCAAAATACAAAGTTGTCAGTAGTGGATCTTGCCCAAATGCATTCAGCATGGCAGGACAAGAAAATACAATGTTTGTGTTTGCCTTTTTTTTTTTTTTTTTTTTTTAGAAATCAGGGAACTATATGAATAAATTGTCAACTGGGCATCACCATTTTCATTCACAGACTTTATGGAGGAAAAACAGAGGAACTCTGCTCCATATTGGTTATTCAGGCATGATGCCGACCACTAAAGTCATCTTTAGGTCAATCTACCTAACAGGTTATGTCTAGAGGCCAATAATTTCTGGCAGTTTAGAAAAATCGAATGTACTTACCATTCTGGATCTCGCCATTCTCTCTCTTCTTCTGAGACTTCCCCATGCTTTTACTCCTTGACCAAGAAAAGAAGGTCCCCTTCTTCTTCTTCTCATTCTCTTCCTCTCCTCCAGACTCTTCATTTAGAGATCTTCCTGACTTGGTTTTCTTGCTGGCTTGCTGTGGGAGTACAGGAAACACATAAGTCAGGCCACATACTTCAGCAACAAAATCATTGTCCTTAAGAGATGATATTTTTATCACGTTCCACTGGCGACATGGACAAACACACTTCTGGGGACAAACACACTTCTCCCCCCCTCTACCTGGAGATTAATGGTCGTCAACATAACACCAGTCCGGAACACTGACATAAACAAAGGGCCAGAGCCAAGTGCATACATCCACTACTACTGCATCCGACCATCATTCCTACTGCAACTACAAGACCATAAAACACCATCTATCTTCTCCTCTGTATTGATCATACAATACAGATTTTATTTAGTTGAAATCAAACAAAATGGGTATATGGGTAAAGCAGTATTGTAGTTTCCCTGCTGCTCGGGCACAGCTCAGGATAACCGATCCAGGAGTCACAAAATAAGTAAACACATACATACAGTAAAACAAGCGGCTACCTTCTTAGGAGTGGAGATATTGGAGCGATCAGAGCTAACGCTATGTTTTGAGGTGGGACTGCTTGGTATCTCCTGGGGGTCTGGGAGGGATCTCCCCTCCACTTCTGCAAGCATACATTCCTGGTACAGGTGGGACTTCAGGAATCTGGTGTAGCTGTCAAATTTCATAAGGTTAAAAATCTGAAAAACAAAGAAACATTATTTTCCACCACTTCTACATTCATGTAATACATTTCCCTGACAGAACAGTCCCATAAGTATAATTTTGATAATAAACTAAGCTGTTATACTGGGAAGGAGAGGGCAGTATCCTGAGAGTTCGGATAAAATTATTCCACTCTGATGAGCCAATAGTTCAATGGGGACAACAAGTTTTGGTGAGCCAGAAAAGTGCTCACCGCAGGTGTCATTTGCCCAGTTTTGACAGGTCACACAAAGGGCAATAATCAGCAGGGGGCGACAAAGAGCACAGGGAAAAATAAAGGAGAAGGAGAAATACTATAATATATATATATATATATATATATATATATATATATATATATATATATATATATATATAATATATTAGTTAGTATAAATATGGCCATACCTGGAGCTGCTGTTCTTTAAACATATCAGGTTGCGGTGCGTTCAGTATGTCATCGGCCAGCTGAGCCTGGCTATCAATGTTCACCGGAGTGGTTGCTTTGCTGCTCAAGAACTTATTAAATATCTCCCGTGCTCGGTATGACAACTAGAAATAAAAATTAAAAAAAGACTAAATGAATTTAAGATTTATATATCATCAAGGCAACCGTAGTGAGGCGTAAGGTTAAAGGTGAAGTTCAGCCACTTGATAAAGTTTCCATCTAGCAGAGGCAGGCAGGAACATAAACTATATACCCAATCAGTGACTGGGACAGGACACTGCTGCAGTCACCGATTGGCTCATCAGAAAATTTTCTCCGGCAGGGGGCCCAAAATCTGTAAACCGATGCTTTGCTAGCAGGGGTATGATCATTTTTTAAGTTAACCCCTGTGGAATTTTTCAAATGGCCAGACCTTTACTTTACATGTGCCTCAAAGTTTTATACAGCTGAAAGAGAGGCTTTTCCGCGTAATTGTCTTAGTGTAATATTCCAAACAAAAAAAGAGGTTGTAGAGGGCACTCACCATTAAAAACTTCAAACTTTATTCAAAATTATTCTTTAAAAACCACCATAGCAGGACGAGCATGAAGACAGACGCCAAGTCCTCCTAATCAGTGTGGCAGAGTGACAGCTGTTTCGCGTGACATGAGCACGCTTCTACAGACGCATCCGCAGATGCTCGTCCTGCTATGGTGTTTTTAAAAAAGAATTTTGAATAAAGACTGACGTTTTTGTTGGTGAGAGCCCTCTAAAACCTCTTTTTTGTTTGATATCTACTACATTGAACTGCATTCTTAGTAAAAGTGAACTCATACCCATAGAAAAACAAAGAACGTAAGAAGCAGGTGAAATATGACAAAGTAGTGCCGGTGACTGTTTATTTTTCTGCATATTAGTGTAATATTCCTGTATTTAGTTTGCAGATATTTTTTCCAGCAACCACAAAACCCGGTCATAACATTTGAATAGGGTTACGCACAGATATCCACCATTGCGTAAGCAATTTACCTCATTTTTGTCATGAGCTGGAACACGACTAAAATATTCGCAGGACTGCCAGAACAAGATGTTCTCCTCACTAAACTCTTTCTTTAGAAATTCCTACAGGGGACAAGACAAAAAAGGGATTACAGTCAGGCCAGTGCACATAGATCCCCTCTACTGTATACAGTAAAGAAATAATAATAATAATAATAATAATAAATAAATATTACATTACACAATAAAAAAAACCTGGAGGGTAAATCCACCCCAAAAATGTCCACCCATGTAACAAGCCACATGACAAACTTCAACAACTGTGCTTCTTAGATTGAGCACCTTTCATTTTTATCTCCTGTATTACTGAAACTTAACAGATAATATCTGCAAGAGAAAAAAAAGAGAGAGTGGAGCAACACAAGACTTTAGGATCAGACTACAAAGGGTTTGTTTGTAGTCTGTTACCATGGAGATACATAGATCTGCATACTAACTGTATATATAAAGTAGTTAACAATTGACTCTAATGAGTCAACATTGAAAATTGTTAAGCCTTCGAGTCATTACGTATTTCAAGTCTTCAGACACTCCACTAAAACCTGATACAAGACTCTAAATCAGGGGTACTCAACAACTTTTAGTAATGGTCCACTTACCGGGGTCTATTGTCAGGTGAAGGTCCGAGCTGAACATCATTAGTAAACGTGTTGCGCTCCCCCAGTAGTATATAGCCCCTCTGTTGCTCCCCCAGTAGTATATAGACCCTTGTGCCCTCCCCCAGTAGTATATAACCCACCTGTACACTCCCCCAGTAGTATATAGACCCCCGTGTGCTCCCCCAGTAGTATATAGTCCCCCTGTGCGCTCCCCCAGAAGAATATAGATCCCCGCTTTGTGCTCCCCAGTAGTATATAGACCCCCTGTGTGCTCTCCCTCCCATATAGCCCCCTGTGCACTTCCCCCAGTAGTATATAGACCCCCGCTTTGTGCTCCCTAGTAGTATATAGCCCCTCGCTGTGTGCTCCCCCAGTAGTATATAGACCCCCGCTTTGTTCTCCCCAGTAGTATATAGCGCCACTGTGTGCTCCCCAATAGTATATAGACCCCTGCTTTGTGCTCCCCAGTAGTATATAGCTCCACTGTGTGCTCCCCAAATAGTATATAGTCCCCCCTGTACTCCCCCAGTAGTATATAGCCCTCCTGCTGTGTGCTCCCCCAGTTATGTAGCCCCCCTGTGCTCTCCCTCCCATATAGCATATAAAATTAAATAAAAAAAAAAAAAACACTTCTACTCACCTGGGTCCGGGCATCTCCTCTTCTCTCCCCCTCTTGTGGCCACACTGCAGCAGTCACAAGAGGCCGCTCTCCCCTAGTCCTGGCTCCGGCGCTCCAGTGAGGTCACTCGAGCGCCGAAACCAGAGACAGGACAGAGTAGCCTCTTAAGACTGCTGCGGCCACAAGAGTCACTGACAGGGAGCAAGACGATGGCTCCCTCTCTGTCAGTGCTGCTCCTGCACTGTAACTATCAGCGCTCGTTGCTGGTATACAGGTATACTGAGCTGCAGCAGGGGTCCGGACAGCTGGCCTCCACAGTCTGCGTTCGGACCGCGGTTCGCCATTTGAGGACCCCTGCTCTAAAGTCTCCTAGGTCTGTGTCATACTGGCCTTCTCCAGGAAATTTAACAGTTGAAAAGCAGAATGACAATTTGAACCCATTTTGCCCCCACTGACATCAATATAACCTGGTCATCCTCTAGAGTAGGAATGGGGAAACTTCATCCCTCCAGCTTTAGCTGTCCAGGCATGATGGGAATAGTAGTTTTGCAACAGCTGGAAAACCAAAGGTTTCCCATCAGTGCTGTATGCGACGAGCGATAAGCTACCATGACTCTGTTTTACCTAAAACAGAGATTTCCTCATACAAAAAAAGAATTCTACGATGGAGTTGGTAATTATGAGATGAACCTATTCCCTTTTTTTCTTCTAGTGGCTCCATACCGGAGTTTCTAATTTAAAGGACCATCTGTTTTCAACAATGCTTTGGCCATAATGTCATTGCAATAAATCTCGCAGCTAGAACTCAAACTGATCAGCTATATCCTGCAAGAGTAGTTTCCCCGCAGCGCCACCACAGGTGAAACAAAGCATTACACAGCTTCCATTAAATTAAATGGGCTGCCTGTGTAATATGTGAACACACAGAGCACTGCAGAGCATGAGATACACCATTAAGGTATTTGGATTTTGTTTTTCTCAGACAGCCCCCTTTAAATCATGTTTTTGGATCAGTGCTGAGCCTGAAGCTGAAAGCTCACACAGTGAACTCATTATTGTAATTTCCATGTAAAACTCATTTTTCGGCACACTGATTGTCAGACAAATTTTTTTTTCTTCCAATGAGCCACTTTAGCGGCAGCTGCTCCACTCATGGCCTGAAGAGCACTTGACAATTACTCTGCTTTATCGCAGTTCCTTTCCACCAGTTTGCCCCACCAAGCTCTATACTTGGCTGCTTTTTACTCTTCACCCTCTGCCGAGCACATGTGCCCGCTAAACAAAACTTTTAGGCTTATTAGAACATTTTTGACAACTTTTTTTTTTTTACCAGGATCCATAGTGAACTCATCACACCCCTAATGTTATTGCCTGGATCACCCTATAACTAATACAACTTCCGCAGTCATTTATCATTTGTGACGTGTATAAAATCACTTACTGTGAAATATCGAACCCCAACTGGATCCTGGAGCAGTCGTTCGAAGGACACGGCCCAACTGGCTACCCGCCGCTCTCCGAGTCTCCGGCAGCTCTGCACACTGGGCAGGCTGGCATTGCTGCTTAGGCTGTTCTCGCTGACACATCCTTTTAGATCGGTGCTGTTCAGTTCTAGAAGAAAACATAAGACAAAACCATGATGTATAGTCTAGGAATCCAAAGTCTGTCCACTTCTAATGAATGGGTGAAGTAAAGGGGTCCTAAGTGCCCATTTCTATCAATTGGTTATCTATGTGATGAAGGACAGGACAGATCCTCCGGAGTACGAGACGCTCTTGGTAACCCAGGGTTGGTATAGGGGATGAATTCTAGATTGGTGGTTACTAAAGATGAGTGAACTTTGAGTATGCTTGGGTTCATCCGAACTTGGAACTCTTGCCATTTGACTACTGGTGGCTAAAGAAGTTGATTACAGGCCTAATGCTGCCTGGATAACATGAATACAGACAAAGGCCATATCCATGTTTTCCAGGACTCCCTAGGGCTGCATCCAACTTCTTCAGTCACCGATAATAAAATGCAGAGATTTTGGGTTCGCATTAACCCAACATACTCGAAGTTCACTCATCTCTAGTGGTCACAGCTAGAACAAAGCACTATGGTCTCTTGTTCACTTCCACACATATAAAAGGCAAGAAAGAATTTCAATGGAGTAGCAGTGTAAGCTAAGGACCCCCACTGATCTAGTGGAATGGTGAATAATGCTAAAAGCCTGCGACAATCAAATGCAAATCATTCCCAGCATATGTAAAACACAAAGTAAATGGAGAAAAGAAGATACATATCCCAAACAATATGAGTAATCACACCCAGATCACAGAGAAGATAGTCGGCCTGGCAGCCAATAAAAAAAACTGGAAAATCTTTTCTATATGTGCAAATATTTTTTCGAGAAAGGATACAATAGTGGTAAGGACACAATGATAATCACATAAAAAAAAAAAAAAATGCAAAAATTTACGTAGAAAAATAATTAACACAATTCACTGCCTACAGTAAAGCATATTCTCATCTACAGCTACAATTGTACTCCTGAACTCAAACTGCCCGTCACTCCCTGCTGGTTCAGCCTAAACAGGTTCCGTTCTGGTGCTTTGCATTCTTAAAAGGAAGCTTTACATACACATGCCACTACTTTTTAGTGCCTATCCAGCACAGCTATATGTAACACACATTAAGAGCATTTATCTCAGTCCCGGCAAATAACAGTGCAGTATTAAGATAAGGCTGGCTGCGTAGTGATCTAACACATGGGACGCACCGATCTGACAGCAGGCAATCACATCATCACAGCGCCCACAAGGCTGCGGATTAGAAGCTTGTCAGGATAATTACGCCTCCCCCTCCACGCTCTGTGTGCGGGGTGGCAGTCAATGGGCAATCAACTTGACTAGAGAAAGCAGAATGTGCCGAAGACCTATCATTATGTTAACACGCCACGTGCAACAAAGAAGGCCTTCCACAGGCGTGCACATTCAGATACGAGCAGAGAGGCCTGTTATTTTCATTATTGTTTATTTAATATGTGCCAAGAAATTCTGCAGAGCAACTGAGGGGAGGCGTCGGGCAAATGTGCTCATCCATGGAAAACATACAATAGGCCCAGGCTCAATAACTTTGTCTCGGAGATGGGGCAGCCATTGAAATAAAATTATTATCCCTACATGAACCTGTATTGGTAAGGATTTTATAGACAGACTGCATTAACCACTTGCGTTTTGGGTCACGATTTTTTTTTTTTTTTTTTAAATGCAAAAAGTAAGTAACATCACAAACATCACCATTACAGGACCATATCTCAATGTACACTACAGTGCACCCATGATGGACACCTTGATTTTAACGGACCAAACATAGGGGGCATTCATAATTTCCGTACACGGTTCGTAAATACGGAAGTTGTGCTACGAAAGGGAATTCGTAGTTCCTGACATCATCATTCATTATTGCCTGGTAACCAAAAACACCTCAGTCTATAGTTGACTACAACACGGCAAGCCCAAATATGTATTCCCAGAGGGCATTGGCCAAAAGAAAATTTAGGTCAATGCAACTCTGTACCCACAATGTGACCCCCCCCCCAAACCACTTGTACCTTCGGATAGCTGCTTTTAATCTAAGATCTGTCCTGGGGTCCGTTCGGCAGGTGATGCAGTTCTTGTCCAAAAAAAAAAAAAAAAACTTTTAAACTTTCAGCCCTGTGCTAAACTGCCATGGCCTAGAGTGTCTATGGGCTAGGCTTGCACCGCCTCTCCATCCTTCCTCCCCACCCTCTTCACCATTAGGAATGCCCTGGCAGAATTTCTTCTATTCCTCACTTGTCTGAAAACTGTACAGGTGCCTCAATGATCCAACACATGTGCAGTGCTCAGACAGGTGATGAATAAGAGAATACCTGACTGGAGCATTCCTAATGATGAGGAGGGCGGGGAGGAGGGACGGAGAGGCGGTGCCAGCCTAATGCACAGACACTCTAGGCCACGCCAGTTTGACTCAGGGCTGCAAGTTTAAAAGTAGTTTTTTAGGACAATAACTGCATCACCTGCCGAACGGACCCCAGGACACATCTTGGATTAAAAGCAGCTATCTGAATGTACAAACGTTTTAGGGGGGGGGGGGCAGATTGTGGGTACAGAGTTGCTGTAAGGTTTATTGAATCATCTTTCTTGGAAAAAGATCTTCTGGGTAATCAAAAACGCCATAGTCCATGAACAAGTTGTTCGAACCAGCAACCTAGCAGACCATAAAATAGAGGAGATAAGAGCACAATAGACAGTCTGGCCACCAGGATCCCAACCTTTTACGAGACAGAAGGCCAAATTCAGACGACAAAGACAACAAATTACCCCTTCATGTCTCTACCAGTTAATGCCAGGTATTTTGAGTAGTCTATGGTAATATTCATTATCCATAGTAGTGTAGGATGACAGTCTAGAGTTGAATCAATTTATTTTGTGTCCTTTTGCAGTTGCCTTTATAGGGAGCTCATGGCCAGACTCCAAATTCAATCTCACCTCCTCGGAGTGGCTTTCTAGGTCTTTGGACTCTACCTTCAAGTCAAAATATCATACTAAATCAAAATGTCATGTTCTTGAATTACGGGCTATAAAATAAATTACATTTTGGAAGTAGAAGAAATGCAAAGTTAGTTTTGTGAGAGGTTTGAAGGAGGTTTTCCAGGGACTTCGAATCCACCAAATTTTCATCATGGCTTTGATACATTTGGCAGCACATTGTAGAAAAGGCTCTATTTTAATATTACTACAGACACCGGAGCCCTGGAATTCTACTATAGTAAGAATAAACAGTCAAAATGTAGTCAAGACACATAAAAAGACTAAAGCTAAGCACACAAAAATACAATCCATGGCATCCATCCTTGGCATACAAATCCATCCAGATTCCAGTTCTCGTAGGATACGTTCTGCTAGTCCACAACTCTCTCTCTCCGAGGCATGTGTCCAGAACAGGAGAAGTGACATGCAGAGAAAGCCCAGGAGGGAAAAAAAGTCAGCTTTGAGAGTTTGCTTCCAGGCCTACTTTCAATCAACCTCTTCCTAGCCCGATCCCTTTGCTCCCGGGCTTTCTCTACAAGTCTCCGGCCATGCAGCGAAGAGGTCCCCTGGCCTTAGATGAGATGTTATGCTCCAGATCTGCCATAACTGTGCTGTCGGCTGTCTAATATTTTAGAGCCATGACATATGTGACGAAGAAGATGTGCTCATATGCAAGAAGGAATAGAAAATGAGTGTCCCATTCAATTTTGGATGCTTTAAAAAGGGTCCTATAGAAGAGATTAATATGGTGCCCCACCACCTGATGCTGGTTGATGCCACCATACCTCCACACTTAGGGCACGGGCTTCACACTTAAAACACACCACTCCCATATTGTAAGAACATGATGCTACAACATAAATGAGATTACTTTAGAGTATAGGGGCATTAAAGTTTTATTGATCGCTCAGACATTGTGATAGGAGGATCTGATAAACCTATCTAAACAAAAATCCAAGGTGTATCGCCAGTCTGCAAACTTTAATTAGACCCTCCTTACCTTTTGTTTCTTTGTATGGTCGATCAAAAGGCGTTTTGAACCCGAGCTAAACCCACCAGTCACAAAATATGCTGAGCCTCCCTGTTCTCTGTAGCTCACTCATCGGCTTTGCTACAGAGACTTTGACATAATGAACAGAGTCATCTCAATATTTTTAGAAGTTGCATTAATTTCCACTCTTATATTGCTAGAAGCCTAGATAAGATAGGGTAATAATGTCATAAGTGATACACGCAAATAAGGCTCTAATACATGGGGACATTATACAACCAAACAGACCTATAACTGCCCTGTGTAATAAGGCCAGCCATCGGCTGATCACGTCTTTTCTTTGTCCAAAAAAAAAAGAAAAAAAAGAAAAAAAAAGGTCACATAGCTCCCTGTGTAATAGGGGATGTGCGGCCAACAACTGATGGCAGCAAAGGTCTGCATGAATCATCCACTGATCATTGCCCTCGCTATGTAATAACGCTAAAAAATACAAGTGCGGTCCTAAGCATGCTTCCTGAATGCAGCTATACTTCAGAACTTTTTCACTTTCTTGTGACTGTAATAGTCGAGAAGGTTTCTGTCAACTGACTCCCATTCATTGCAGAATTAAAAAAACATGGCTGCTTTCTTTCCGAAACAACGACACTCTCAAGTTGTCCCTAGTAACGCAGCTCGGCTCCTTTGAAGTGAATGGGGCTAGCTGCAAAACCAAGCAAGGGGGTTTTCCTTATCAATTCCTATAGGAAGGTCTCCCATACTAGAATGGAGAGCAGCTACAAGAGTGTCTTTCACTGTGGAGGACTTGGCACGTCTACACAATACACAGAGAGCTCATTGATTTTAATGGGAACTGGGTAATACTTTATTTCTCCTGTGGAGGCACTGCAGAAACTGAAGACATGATAAAAGAAGAGTCACCCCAAGATCATCTTATCGTTTGAGGATCCTCAGATTTCCTCGGTTAATGAATACCCCAAATTAGGTAAATCTCCTGCAATTTCTTTTTGGGAAAATCAGGGTAATTTCCTTATTGGTTCTCTCCACGCAGTTGTCAGATTACAGAAATATTAATATATACACACACACATGCATACATATACACACACATATACATACACACATACACTAAAAGCTTCCTGTTCAATAAGAAAAACTTTATTTGAAGAGAAAATCGTCCCTGGTACCAGGCATGTTATATACAGTGCTGATTCTATATTCTCCCCCATCGCTGACAGCTGGGATTTGATTTATATTGGTGGGAGCAGATTTTTTTTTTTCTAAAGGAGCTGGCAATTGCCTACAGAATCTGTCTGATCGGTTATTATAACATTATTCATGTGCTGTTTCCCCGATCTCGGCGTCTCTATAAATAGCCTTTTTTTCTCTCTGACTAAACATGAAATTGCTGTTTTCTCATGTGCGCTGAATTCTTGAAGACATGATATGCATCTTCAGAACCTTGTGAGAACAACGGCGTGTTTATCTATCGTATCTCTCTGATGCACAGCTTAGATTTTATCCCAGATAAGACGCTGCTGAATGTTCTGTAAAATACCCTGTAAATAGTTGGCTGCTGCTTCTCACATAGTTCTCAGCGTCATAAACACCGGTCTTAGGGAAGGTTCGCAGCACCTGACTACGAGGATCTACAGGTTCTTGTATGTTACCCAATGTTGGCCGTAATAAGGAATATACAATTAAAAAGATATGGCTGCTTTCTTCCCAAAACAGCGCCACCCTTGACCACAGGTTGTGCGTGGTATCACAGTTCAGCTACACACTTTAGTGTAGTGGAGATGCCATACCGCAAATACAACCGATAGACAAGGGTGTCTCGGGAGGACAACCCCATCTTTAAAAGAGCAATTGACCACCATTTATTCAGCTGGTGAATTTACTAGATGTTATGTCCAGGAAAGCGACAGGTGGCCATACATTGAAGTAGTAGTGTTTAGTACCAGTACCAGTCATTCAGATTGGCCAACCGAGAGTGATAGAACTAAAGGGGTTTGTGTGGAATACCACTTTAAATGGGTTATCCCACGTTGAAAGTGGCCATGTTTTTCTAACACGGGATAACCCATTTAAAGTGGTATTCCACACAAACTTAACTTTTGATATGTTGCTGTCCATGGTGAGACTAACAACTCCTTCCATACTTGTTATTATCTATTCAGTATCCTTCCCCCAGTTCTCAGCTGCTGCTTTCTGCTGAAGACACAAAAATCTGCGTGTGAGCTTTTCTATCCGTCTCCCCCTCCTCCCCCCTTCCCTTCTAAGACAGCTGATGTAAACAAGTCCCTGACAGGCTTTATCTGCAACATTTTGGCTTCTTTGCAATGCTGGGAGGGTTAATCTGAGGTCAAGTTGCTGATGAACTCACTATGATTATCCCTCCTGGTATTACAAAGAAGCTACGTTGCTGCAGATACAGCCACCCAGGGACTTGTTTACATCAGCTGTCTCAGAAGGGAGGGGGAGGAGGGGGAGACAGAGAGAAAAGCTCACACACAGATTTTTGTGTCTTCAACAGAAAGCAGCAGCTGAGAACTGGGGGAAGGATACTGAATAGATAACAAGTATGGAAGGAATTGTTAGTCTCACCATGGACAGCAACATATCAAAAGTTAACAAGAAAGAAAAAAGTGATGGCACTGCCTGGCTCTCCACTAGATGGCACTATCTCAGGCTGGGTCCGGTATGTGGTGGTGCTCAATCCGAAATAAACATGCTGTATGAACAATGAATAAAGGATAAAAGGAGGCACTCACCAGCAGTGTATTCAGACCATCCGGCTTTAATTGCTGTGCGCAGGGGGAGCGGGGGAGACAAGGTGGGTGACCGCAGTTTCGCGGCTTAGTGCCGCTTTGACGAACCCTCAAAGCGGCACTAAGCCGCGAAACTGCGGTCACCCACCTTGTCTCCCCCGCTCCCCCTGCGCACAGCAATAAAAGCCGGATGGTCTGAATACACTGCTGGTGAGTGCCTCCTTTTATCCTTTATTCATTGTTCATAACAAAAGTTAAGTTTGTGTGGAATACCACTTTTAATGGGTTATCCTGCGTTAGAAAAACATGGCCACTTTCTTCCAGAGACAACAAGACTAGTGTCTCAAGCTCAGGTGCGGTTTGCAATTAAGCTCTATTCACTTCAATAGTACTGAGCTGCAAAACTTGCACCCAAACTGGAGACAAGAGTGGTGCTGTCTCTGAAAGAAAGTGACCATGTTTTTCTAATGCTGGATAACCCCTTTAAGCTGACACCTGTCAGATCTGAGACGGCTGTAAAGTCAGACACACAACTGCACCTGTATTATATGTTGGTGTGAAAGCAGCTTATAATGGTAAATAATATATGCATTACTATACGAATCTTGCATAATAGATAGCAATAAACACATATGATGCAGAGCTGACACAGGCAGTATTTGCATATAGGCAATGCAGTTTACATGCAAATTATGTGTTAAATTATGCTTTTATGAGTTAAACATAGTTGTACAAACTGAGCTCTGCTACTTTTCTGACAGCGACCCAGCAGCACGTAGTTCCTATAAAATGCACAGAATCTTCTGTTCACGTCCATGCGTTCCTGGAAGGGACATGCCTATGACTATGCCAAGAACTATTAGTTACATAATCTATTCACATGCCATCATAATGGGTTGCCACAATATATAGTGCCCGGGTTGAGCAGAGTTAAAAAGAAAGTGCGGCGTTGGTACACGTCCAGGAATTAACTTGTTGTGTTAGGCAGGAAAGCCATAAAATCTTCACACAAACCACAAAAAAAAAAAAAAAAAAAAAAGATAAGTGACCGCGTCACGCAAGGACAAGACGGAGCTGGCTTTTACCTGGGTACAGCTGGTAGGAACCTGTGTGCCACCTCACAAGATACTTCAGATCACTCACAGAGAACCAGCCATCAGAATCCATGCCCGTTCAGCTGCTGACTCCCATGACCCCGCGGGTACAGTCTCTGGCAGGGAATTGGCACATTGTTCCCGGCTAACACCTCCACCTTAGAGACAACTTAATGTCATTTCCCCGGAATATCCGCCGCCTGCCTCGACATTCGGACAAATTAATTCTCCTCGCCCCCTCCATGGCTTGAAGGAGTGAAAACCGATAGGACTCTCAACAAAGCCGCGCGGGAAGGCTACTAAATAATTGAATAAAGAAGACCTTTAGCCTGCCGCAGATAAAGAGGCCTCAATTATTAAAGGGACAGCCGGCCGCAACCAATCGCGAGAGGGGAAAAGGAGTTTACCAACTTTATTATGGGATGTTAGCGCTACAGGCAAGGAACGACTGAAAATAATGGCGCCATCGTAAGCCAGCTTGAGAATACTAAGAGACATCTGAATGGAAGTAGCAGAGGTGAATAAGTCACATGTGGTCATATGGCCCCAACTTGGGTGATCTCATAGGAACTGTATACAACATGGTGGTTGCAACAGTATAGTCTAGGGCAGGGTTGGGGGACCCTTGGCCCTCCAGTTGTTGCAAAACTACAACTCCCATAATGCCTGGACAGCCAAAGGCTGTCCAGGCATGATGGGAGTTGTAGTTTTGCAACAGCTGGAGGGCCAAAGGTTCCCCATCCCTGGTCTAGGGCAGCGTTTCCAAGCTTGTGAAAAAAAAAAAAACAGCTCTTTGGCTGTCAGGACACGATGGCTGTTGTAGTTTTGCAACAGCTGTAAAGCAACAAGGTAGGGAACATTGATCTAGAGTCACAACGAAAAAACTTAACGTAAAAAGTTTTGATCAATCAAGTTCGGGGTGATAAAACCCTCACTGGTCACTATATAAAGCCGAAATGGTCTCCTACAGCAATACAGAGAACACAGGGAGCTGGGGAGGGAGGCACTTAGTCGAGCACCTCTCCCTGCGATCAGTGGGGGGTGAACACTCATACTCCGACTGATCTCTAGGGGCCCATAAACCTTCAATATCTTATTCAGGCGACAACCATCTCTTCCAACGAAAATTTGGCCCGAACATACATGTGTTCTGAATGGGGAGTAAGCCGCTGCCAGGCAGCAGCTTATCTCCCACACAATAGAAGGGTCAGGCAATTGAGATCCAACATGTTTGATCTCCCTATTTCCAGACATCATCTGTTGGGGAGTATTACACATTAGGTGGCCACCATAACTTTTCAGTAATGTTTATGTACCATTTAGCATTGTAATACCGCCATGCTGGCTAGTTGGCGACAACTAATTTGACTCTCACAAGCCCAATCGATCGCTTAACGATTTTGAAGCAACAATTTGTTTTTCATAACGATCAGCGTTTAGACGAACTAAAAAATCGTTTAAAAAAATAGTTATTGTGAACATTTTTAAGATCGCTTAAGCCCATCTCATTGTTATCGCAAAAATTCGAACAAAAATCGTTACGTGTAAACACATCATTAGTTTTATTTATGCTTTTGCTTTATTTTCCAGCAACAGTGCCACTCCTGTTCACTGGCTGCAGATGGTATTGCAGATCACCCCTATTTGTTTGAATGAAGCTGCAATACCAGACACAACCCATAGATAAGTGTGGCACTGTGTTTCTACCTCACACAACCCTTTCATGACTCCATTTCTTACTGAAATTGTATCTGAAATCTGGGCAGATTTTTAACATATTACGACTATAACCCCTTTACGTTTTCTATTAAACAGCCAGTCTATTGTCTGCTTTATGTCTTTTTTTTTTTTTGCTGTTTTGTGTAGAATTTAGCATCTTGCAGGCTGCTCTTGCCTCCCCAGGGAGCATACTAAATATTCAGAGCTTTTCTTACAGATGCCAGGGATGGACCAGGGACGGTAAATCAATGTCAGCCTCCTTTTCCTGCTGTTTAACCTCTTACACCTCTAGACAAAACGACACGGGGGAAACACGACTTACAGAGCTGGAAAACTCACCGCAGACCGCGCCAGTTTTACAAGAACTCCCAGTAAAGTCCTGAGTCTGGACTGGAGCCATGCGCTTATGATGAAATATAATCTCCATAGCACGGCAGATATTCCCAGTCATGAATTACAAGTCAGACGTGCCCTGTTTATACACACAGTTTCATTTCCCTTTATTTTTCTATGGCTGTTCATTAAATATAGAATTTTTTTTTTTTAAATAGAAAATAAAAATGTTTACCAGTCTGTGCCTGATATTACTGCACTCATCATGAGACTGGGTCGTAATACCAGATGTGGCCACTACAAAAAGTATGGTGCTGTGCTACGTAAACAATGAACGGGATAACCCATAGCGTTTCTATTTACTCATTTTTGGGGGTCTGATCTAGGATTAATCTATGGGGGCTTCGCTTTGGCTGACCAGGCATGATGAGAATTGTAGTTTTTTTTTTCACATTAACTACAAACAAATCTGCTATATTGAGTCCAGAATACAGGGCATGACATTGTTCTTCACATGAAGCTACTTAAGGGACCACATACATCAAGAAGTCATTTACGATGTCTTTAAAGTAAACCCACTGTGAGCTGACCTTGTTCTCACGACAATTTACCACCATGTCCCATACAGCTCCACTATTGTACTGTACTGGGGGCTAGAGACGCTATACTGTAAATCAGGACACCAGCAGGTTTTGTAAGAAAACATAGGGATCGGCGGGAAGATAGACCAAGGATAGCCAGATGTATCGGCACCAAGTGACATACCTAAATGCCAATAACCTCCCTGGCAAGGTAATGGTGCTCCTACTTTCAATTATTGTTAAAGGGGTAGTTCACCAAAAAATATTTTCTTTCCGATCAACTCATTCTAGCAAGTGCCAGTGATTTGTAAAAAATAAAATAAAATCTGAAGTCTCCCAGTACTTATTAGCTGCTGTATGTCCTGCAGGAAGTGGTGTATTATATCCAGTCTGACACAGCGCTCTCTGCTGACACCTCTATCCATGACAGGAACTGTCTGGAACAGTAGTAAATCCCCATAGAAAATCTATCCTCCTCTCCAGAATGGAAAGAATACCACTTCCTGCAGGACATACATCAGTTGATAAGTACTGGAAGACAGAGATGGGACCAGTTAATATGAAAGAACATCTGGGGGAACTACCCCTTTAATAGAGTTGAGCGCTCTCTTTGGAGGACCCAACAAAATTTAACACTTGCTGAAGCGATTGCTAAAGGTCCTTGCAAAGGGTCCATCCACTTTTTTTTGTAGATTGTCAAAAACATAGGAGAATTTTTCATGGTAGGACATTCCATTTACAAAAAGGTGATGTCTCTTTAAAGGGGTTATCCAGAATTATAAAAACATGGCTGCTTTGTGTGATAAACAGCACCTCTCCTTCTCAGGTTGTGTGTGGTACTGCAGCTTAGTTCCATTGAAGAGAATGGAATAGATCTGTAATACCACACACACAGCCTTAGGACAGGAGTGGCACTGTTTTAGGGTGAAAGCAGTTATGTTTTTGGAATCCTGCATAAGCCCTTTAAGATACTTCAGTAAGGAAACCATCTATAGTAGTCAATCTGATGGAACCTATATGAACATATGTTGCACCACTGATGCATTTCGCTCTAATTGAGCGTATAGGCCCTGGGCCAGAAATAGCACCACTCTTGTTTACAGGTTGTGTGTGGTATTGCAGGTAAGCTTCTCTAAAATGAGTTGCAATACCACACACAACCAGCGGACAAGAGTGACGCCATTTCATAGCCAAATATTTTTTAAGTTTACCACATGTCTGTAATGAGCGTCTGTCACAGATAACAAGTATTCAAGTTCTGGTTTGAGAGTTATTCTTCACATGATACAAATTTCAATTCACACAAAACCTCATTGACAGAAAAAGCTCTGCTCCTCGTCCCTATCACTCTGTAAACACGGGCTGGATTCCCATAGTGTGTTACTTTCCAGGAAATCTCCATTTGTCACACAATTCATGGAATATCAGCAGAACAGAGCTGTGGTGTGTTCAAGAACCGACGTGATCCCTGCAAAGTGTGTGATGGGTCAGGACGGCGCTCCAAAGATAAGATACACGCAAAGAACAAGATGTCGCTCTGTCCGGCCCCAGTCATTGGCGTGAGTCCAATAGATGGTATAAGACTCATAACCACACTGTACTCACATGACATCAGTATGTACTGTATATATCATCAAAGGCAATGACCACTGACCTATATTTTTCTTCTCAATCCCTCATAGTAGGAGTCTACACTTTCATGTATGGATATGTGCATGTGTGTGTGTGTAATATATATATATAATTTGTGTGTGTAAAAATCTCTATATATACATACACACACACAAATATATTATAAATATATACACACACAAGCAGAAGAACAAATGTGTAGTTTAATCTGAAACGGACTGGTTGCTAGGGATAAACTGCTTGACAACGCCATATAAAACACTGGTTGTTAGGCAGTGCATCCCTAGCAACCAAACATAACACAGGATTTGGCACTGTGAAGGCCACAGTGAAGGAGGAATGAAGCTCAGTGGGGATGACACTGACAGGTTTTTGTAAAATATAATATGGAGTAATGACCCATAGAACCATATGATTCACTAGGTTTTTTTTTTCTACCCTCACATATAAAATCTTAGATTACAGTCCGCGGTACCTGTCAATTTGGGAGGGGATCAGCCAAGTATCTAAAATATAGGGGGGCTTGCAAGTACAGTAATGGACCCTATTGACTTTTATCAAATGTAATCAACTAGTAATTACATTCGGGTCATTTCCCAAACATATACATATGTATTGACCAACAAAACACAACAATCACTGAACTCAGGGAGAACAGTGAAAAATTCCAATGGAGTACTCATTTACGAGTCTCCATTGATTGTCCCATACAAAATTTAAATATGCAAAAAAGGGGTCCGTGGAGCCTCAGTTACGAGTCTCAAAACACGGGAATAGCCAGATATCCCTCTCTCCAGAGAAGGAAGCCCATTGCCAAGGGGTGCCTCCTAGTGGGGAGAGCACCAAACCACCCTGATACGTAGTCCCTCAGGTCCTCACTCTGTTGCGAGCTTTAGGACCTAAATAGGGAAACACCAAGGTGGCCCCTGTGAGTCAAAGTCTAACTCTGTGGCGAGTATAACGACATAAGACAAGGGTTACCAAGGCTAGGCATCCATCCACAGACTGCAGTTTCGGGGTATTTGCCCCTCGTCAGTGTGGAGCAGGATTCTGGCTACTGGGGCAATGATAAATAGACCAACAAAACACAACAATCACTGAACTCAGGGAGAACAGTGAAAAATTCCAATGGAGTACTCATTTACGAGTCTCCATTGATTGTCCCATACAAAATTTAAATATGCAAAAAAGGGGTCCGTGGAGCCTCAGTTACGAGTCTCAAAACACGGGAATAGCCAGATATCCCTCTCTCCAGAGAAGGAAGCCCATTGCCAAGGAGTGCCTCCTAGTGGGGAGAGCACCAAACCACCCTGATACGTAGTCCCTCAGGTCCTCACTCTGTTGCGAGCTTTAGGACCTAAATAGGGAAATCAATACATATGTATTGATTCAGACTCCAAAGTGTGATGTGCTGTACCGAGTCTGCGTCGATACATATATACCTTCTCGAAATGACCTAAATGTAGTTACAAGTCAACTATAGTCAGGCCATTCAAGTCTATGGTGCCCATGCAGGAATATGTTGGCATCCCATTTTGACAGTTTGCCAATGTATATGGGGTGCGGACAAGCCCAAAGAAGCATGGCATACGAAAGTGTAATAAGGGCAAAGAGATCACTACAAGCTCTGTATTACCTTGCCATCTGGTCTAGGCTCCGTTTCCCTTAAATTGTTCCTTTCAATAGAAAAAGTTTAAAATCGGTTGAGGTCTGAGTATACAGACCCCCACCAATTTCTAAAACGAGACGGGAGAAGAGTTAAGTGCTTGATGCAATTTCCATATTGTTGTACAAGAGCATGGGTCTCCAAACTGCGGCCCTCCAGCTGTTGCAATACTACATTTCCCATTATGCCTGGGCAGCCAAATCCAAAGCTTTAGCTGTCCAGGCATGATGGGAATTGTGGTTTTGCAACAGCTGGAGAGCCTCAGTTTGGAGACCCATGTAAAAGACAGATCCTAAAGATCCCGCAGCAAGCTGGGGGGTTAGGCGCAAAAGCATACACTTCTACAATATTCTGGTGCCATACTCACTCCTCCCCATTGCTGCAGCTCTCTATCATTGCCATAGACAACATTAGCTGCGGCAGGCCCCAGAAGTAAGTGGAGGGCGGTACACATACATCTGCTCTGGGGTCTGTTTTAAAAAGGTATTATGGCCTAAAACCAGAATTAGAAGATTGTATGGTATACGCTAAGTATTATGACTTTTTACAATGAAATAAAAAATTTTGCAGATTAGAGGCGTGTCCTATATAAATGGGCGGGCCACTATTTTTTAACATTTCCCTCAAATAAAAGGAAATACTTGTATGACAGTAATAATAAAGCCTATTCTGTTGAAAAAAAAAAAAAGGCAAAGAACTTCCCCATGTTAACTTAGAAGAAATGTAGATTAGAACTGATTATAAAGTGCTAACATTACGATTTGCTAATCAAGGCGGGGAAAAAAAATTTGTATAAATTATCCATTTTATGCAACAAAACATCTGCTATCATTTCTAAATAAATGTATGCTAAGGCGTCTTCATTAGTAAAAAACGAACAAAAGCAGATGCGCCCGTATAAAATCATAATACATTATCATACGATCATAAAAAAAAAGCAGCAATCAGATTGACTATGGAAGCTTAGTGTTGTGACCATGTACCTATGTAGGTGTACTATGGAAAAGGGCCCCATGACTATGAAGCATGTACTGTGGATTCCTACTTTGTAGTAGGTCCATATATTACTAGCTCTTGTCTTCGGTACGGAGGCAGGAAGTAGGTCTCCGACGTTACCATATTGGCTTTTATGGGGCTTATTGTCTCATCTGGTCACCGATATAGTCCTCACCCTCCCTCTCCAACCTCCTCCAGGCTGTAAGCCAATCATACACTCTGGTGTTATTTTCTGTCCCGTCAAGACCCCAAGAAGAAGAAGAGCACAGTCTATTTCTGCTGTCTTATGGAAAGCTAAAAGGACCCATGAGTCGTAGTGGTCAGGATTTGTCGTGATCCATTATAAAGGAGCTATCTGGGTCGTGTGAACGTTGCAATAGCAAGGACTCCTACCGTTTTTACTGTGCGTGAAAGAACGTTATCGGCATCAGTGCCCAAAGTACCACGTCTCCACCCGGGATAGACCCAAGTCTTCATCATAGACTAAGACTAGGTTGTTTCTAAGCCAATAAACAACTTCTCCTCCTGCAAGAAGTCACGTCTAGCTACACAATTACCGTAATAGCGTTACACAGACTGGACATCCATGTAAAATACTGAAAAGTCCACCACGGAAAGGACTGTCCTCTTTAACATCAAAATGTTTTGGTTTTTTTTACAAGACAGCCCTTTTAAATATGGTCCCAGTAAGGGTCTTTTTACCAGAAATGCTTAAACTTCTGCACCAAGCAATAACAGTATAAAAAGAAGCCAAACTTTTCAGAGTATACGGGAGTAAGGAATGATGTGCTCAGCATTATAACTTGACACCGTGATCTGTTCTCCAAAATTGCTTTTCAAGGCTCAATACAAAATAACCTTGAGTCCGAAGAGAACTCATAACAGGACTGCACCTCTGGTAAGGAGGAACGACCCATGTCATCCAATTCATTCTGTAAACCAATATATTCTCTCTGCAGTGTCTGGCAGCATAACAAGAACTGAGCTCGTAATCTGGTGTGGAGAGCAGAAGACATGGCGGCACTTCTCATCTCGTGTGCGGAAACAAGAAATAGACAAGATAGCGCCACTCTGGGGTCCTCTGTAATCTTAAAGGGGCCACTAATGCTGAAGTTGGCAGCTTATATGCTAATACAAAAGTATGTGCAAACTCGGCTAAGATCTCTTTTTAGGAACTTTCTCTTTGTCATCCCATTGGCAGCACGATATAGCCGATACCAGATATACTAGATCACACGTGCCCGCAAAGAAAAGTGGCATAGCACAGGCTTAAAGGGGCGTTCAAGTTTCGCCAAGTAAACCTTAATCTTTGTAAAATGTAACATCCCATATACTTTCTATATCAGTTCCCTCGAAGTTTGCTGCCAATTTGAAGGAAGCTTCATTGTTTACATCTCGGAGATAAATATCTGTCCCGGTCATGTGACGGACACGCAGGTGCGCGGCTCGTTACGCGGAACAAATCTGATAACTGTAACTAACAAGCAGAGCTCCTGGGTCACATGACCAGGAGAGATATTTGCTCACCGACATTTTAAAGGAAGCCTTGTTGTTTACATCCAGGAGATAATGATCTGTCCCGGACACGCAGGTGCGTGGCTTATTATCAGATTTGTGCCTCGTAAGGAGCCACGCACCTGTGCGTCTGTCACATCACCGGGACAGATATTTATCCCCTGGATGTACACAACAACAGAGTTCTTGAAAACGTAATAAAAGATATAGAAAGTAACTTTTTATAAAAGAACGAGTAATTTGTAAGTGTCGAAAATGTATCTTTTCAAAATTTAAAAAATTATAATATATATATTTTTTTTTCGTTCTGCATTAGTGAAAGGATAAGTAACAGTCAGGGGCCACTTATCCCAAAAGGGACAATCTAAGAGATAGAATCTGAGCAGGTTGTACTCACATATATTAGGTTATCATCAGGTTTATCCCAGCTATATTACATTAGGACATATCTCGGTGCTTACGTTAACCTCAAATTTTTGGGATAATTTCTTTGTAAACTTTGGAAAAAAAGGTTATGCAAAATAGCTCCCACCCCACCTCGGAAATGGTGGCGATCCTTCAAGTCAGTGTTTCGCTCCATTTAGAAGTCTTAGATTTATGCCAAGCCAAACATCTCTCCAAAAGGAAAGACTAACCATTCTCTGTGAAGTAAACTTTGATCATTTCCTTTAAGTTTACTCTATGGTACACAAGCGCTTCGGAGTGATCATTTGCAAAGCTATAGCATTGCTATGGGACAGGTAATTACAAATATTTGGGGGTCATTCACCATAGATGTGCAGCAATTAGAACTCCGTAAACAGTATTAAAGTGTATTGTTATGTTTACGGGGATATAGGATTTTTATCTAAAAAGAAAAAAAGTCGGAGCCTCTTGTCATAACCTTTTAAGAAAGAACCTATGGAACAGGCTAGGAGTTCTAGAGTTAATCCGGGTGCAAGGAGAAGACAGCTGGAAGACAAGAGGACTGGGAGACAATAGACAACTATTCTGCACTCTCTTGCACTCTTTGTGAATAGTGTTTGACAAACCTGCCTGTCCGCACACGCAGAGGATTGCGCTGGAGGGTAGGAAGACTAAGGACGGGTGTCTCTATGGTATTAGCCCAACTTTCTCTGCTCGTGTGCAGTACATGATAACACGGCAACCAGGCAAAAACACGTTAAACAACCCGTCCCAACTTGTCCACACTCAGAACATAGGCGAGGAGGACGGAGAGTGCTCCATCACCTAGCCCCCAGTGATAGATGCACTCAGCGCTTCTTACACCATTAGTCTGGGCACAAGTCACAACCATAGGGTGTTAAGGATCCACTTTAAAAAAGGGCAGATGTAGCAGAGCCGGATTTTTAAACACAGATCAAAAAGCAAATTTCATTCGATGCAAATACATAGTAAGTAAAAACTGGTCTTACCTCCATCTGAGACTGTGGCGGCCTGCGGAGAAGAAGAGAGAGACATGAGTGTTTACAAAACTGAATTACATCTCCGAAAAATTTAAGTCCAATAAACCTAAATAAAATAAATGATATATATAAAAATACAGGATTCCAAATTTCTGTCAAGTCCAGAATGCACAATATAGTGTGATCCGGTTCTAGCTCAGCACATCCATCTGAATTGCAGCTTTGCTCCACCCTCCCGCCAGAAAGAAGCGAGCGACTCCTCCTCGGATAATCAGAATTTCAATCCTATCAGTCACACGCAGTTCATAGGAGAAAAAAAAATGCTGCTTTTGCATAAAAACACTAATCAGGGCTGGGATAAAAATACTCCCGCATCATTTGCATAAGCAGATATTCTGTAGAAGGGACGGCCGTATGCCGGCATACAAACCGAACGCAACTTTACTGGATATAGAGGCTAAAGAGATGTGCATTCTAATATATGTATCCGTCCTCACACCCTTATTCCTGCATATAGTTTGTGCATAATCTGTCTCCATCATACAAGGACTTCTAGATAGTGTTTTCTGCTCTAGTCACATTCAAAGCTGCATTCAAAGATCTTTGGAGATTCCTATTCAAAGAACATTATGTGCAAGCACACCCGGCCAAGATGAGCATACAAGTGTATGGGATTTATAGCTGGCTATAAGAAACATGGTGCTATGCTCCATCCCATGTTGTACTGTATCATAGAATAAATCAGTGCCATATGGAGGGGGCAATACAATGGCATAGGAAGCCATTAAAAAGTCCAAGTTCATGGACCCCACTAAGTCTGATATTAAAGGGGTTATACAGGATTACAAAAACAATAGGACTTTGCTGCAATACCAAATACAACCAGGTGTGGCGTTGCCCTTGAAAAAGCAGCTGTTTTTCTTATGGTGGACAAGCCCTTTAAACCAAGGGTGCACAAACTGTGCCCCTCCAGCTGTGGTAAGACCACTATTACCTTTATACCTGTATAACCAAAGGGTGTCTAGGCACAATGGGAATTGTAGTTTTGCAACAGCTAAAGCACCACAAGTTCTGCGGTGACTCATCAATTCACTAGAGTTATTACTGAGCAGTAAGTGCTAGAAATATATACAGGTGTCTATTGACCGGACTTCCCATGACCCCAGGGTTACCCCTATAGACACAGGACGTCCATTACCAGTTGTGAAATGGATAAAAGCTCCAAGACTGGAGCAGACTGGACTGGTCAGGTATGGCCCTGACCTCCGATTGTCTATACAATAGAAGGGCAACGAGCCATTCAAGGTCATTTTCTGACTGCTTAACATGTGCATCAGTTACCTGATCAATATCATTGGAGCATAGATCATTACAGGTCCATATACGTATAATGTATTACCACATGGCCAGACAAAGGCCAACAAACTGTATGTAACATCCCCAAGAAGCATCAACCCATATAATGGCACATGGATCACCTATGAGTCCGTAATAGGTAACATAGAGTAACAATAGGTAACAATAGAGTAACATCTGCCAAAGAAATCAGGGTTCATCTGCTGGATTTCAACATGTCCGATCCTTTTTTTTCTTATGGTAGTTAAAGGGGTACTCTGGCAAAAAAAAAAAATCAAAATTATCTAGGTTTGTAATTTAGTCCTATTTAAAAATTTCTAGTACTTATTAGCTGCTGTATGTCCTGCAGGAAGTGGTATTTTGTTTTCAGTCTGACACAGTGCTCTCTGCTGCCACCTCTGTCCGAGACAGAAACTGTCCAGAGCAGGAAAGCTTTTCTATGGGGATTTGCTACTGCTCTGCACAGTTCCTGTTTTGGACAGAGGTGGCAGCAGAGAGCATTGTGTCAGACTGGAAATAATCCATCACTTCCGACAGGACATACAGCAGCTGATAAGTATAGGAAGACTTGAGATTTTTAAATAGAAGTAAATTACAAATCTATATAACTTTCTGAAATCGGTAGATATGAAAGAAAAAGATTTTTGCTGGATAACCCCTTTAAGCAGCTCTCAGAGGAATAGGGAGGCAGCTTACTCCCCATTCTGAAGACATGCATGATTGGTAAGCGGCGCGTGCAAGAGTACGAAAGGGTCGACTGGTGGTCAAACAAGCCATAGGGTCCTATTCCACGGGCCGACCAGAGCCCGATCAACAATGTAAACGAGCGCCGATCTGCTAGATCGGCGCTCGTTTACTGGGCCTATTCCACGGCCTCGATGATTGTTAAGCGAGGGTAGCAGGGACATTGTTACCGATGTCCTTGCAGCCCTTGTTTCATACATTATCTGTCCGGGCTGCAGGTCTTCTTCTTCCTCCCGGTCCCGCACCGCAGCAGCTTCGGAGCGGCCGGTTTGAACTGACAGACCGCTCAGCCAATCACTGGCCGCTGCGGGTCCGGCCAGTGATTGGCTAAACGGTCTGTCAGTTCAGACAGCCCCGCTCCAAAGCTGCTGCAGCGCGGGACCGGGAGGAAGAAGGAGAAGACCTGCAGCCCGGACAGGTAATTTATGATGCTGCTGAAATGCTCTCTATTCCACGGAGCGATAATTGGCCAACTCGGGCCGATTCAGCCGATTATCGCTCCGATTCAGCCGATTATCGCTCCGTGGAATAGGCCCCATAGGGCCAGCTTCAGGGTGTGTCCCTAAAGGTCCATGCACACAGCTTTACGTGTCACTGTGTGAACCTGCCAGCACATAGGCTGTTTACCCAAGAATATTCCCAGCAGATATTACTTTAGGAAATGACATTAAAAGGTGAACTGTAACTAATAAGTAGTGTTTCTATGATTAGGGCCCGGATAAGGTCTGTTACACCATGCCAGCTACTTGGTGAGCAAAGTAACACAGACAAGTAAGTGTTCTACTGCACTGACTGTACCGATGGCAAGTAGCCATCAAGACTTTACTATACCACCGCATATTGCCAACAGATTTTAAAACGTTCTTCCTGAAAATAAGAAGTGTCTGGCAGCTGTTTAAAGGGGTTATCAAGGCTATAAAAAAAAAAGAAAGAAAGAAAGAAACACACGTCTGCTTTCTTCCGAAAACAGCACCACTCTATTGCTCGGTTTGGAGGTGGTATTGCAGCTTAGCGAAGTGAATAGAGCTGAACTGTAATACCATACACAACCCGAGGACAGGGGTGGCACTGTTTCTGCATGAAAGTATCTATGTTTTTTCAAATGCTGGATAACTCCTTTAACCCGCTCTTCCCACTGGAAATGTAGGCTAAAGTTAGCCATATATATTCACACAGTCTGTGCACAGTCTGTAATTATAGACAATGTACTATGGCGTCAGTACAATAACTCAAAGATTTAAACAGCTTCGAAGGTCCCGGCTTTGTAATGGTCAATGATGTAGCACATTGTTCGTAATGACGGACGGTGCTCGAAACGCTAGGATGTAGTCTAAGATGGCTATAGGCCAAACAGTCATTAGCCAATAGCCATCTCTCATCATTCCCCCATACACATGAACACTCACTTTGGGGGTGCCGTTATACACAGTAGATGGCGGATTAATCCTTCGAAAAATGATAAATATAGTCAATACAGGTGTAACATGTATGGTCAGCTTTATGGGGTTTTTCCATATAAATACTATTGATGAGCTATGCTGTGAATAGTGGCTGAGGCTGCAGTAACACAGCACTGCCACTATGCGGAGTACAGAGCCACCCGATTTTGTGTCCAGAACTCTATGTAGCATTGGCAACATACAGCTGATCGGTGAAGGTGTCATGTGCTGGCATCCTGTCAATCAACTATTGATAGCCTTTCCTATGGATAGGCAATTACTATTTCCCTGGAAGACCCCTTAAAGCATGCATGTCTATGGACAGGAAGAGCTGTCAGCAGGACTAGCATTTGTCTGACAGCAATTGAAGATGCATGGTCACTTTAAGGATAAGGCCATCAATGTTTAACCCCCCCTGTAGTTCATCAACACCTTGTAGAATGGAGACACCACCACATGTTGTGTACACGACACTTACGGAGGTCTATTTATTGCAGGACCTATTTACACTCCTTCAAGGCTGCAGCAAGTAAATGGTTGATGATAAGTGGGCGGTATACAGTGGATAAACAGAAGAGAGCGTCTGTCCCCTTATCCCCTGAGATATACAAACAACAAGCAGTGTGCTGACTGTATATATATATATATATATATATATATATATATATATATATATATATATATATATATATATTCAAGATTACAGACCGGCCATAGGACACGCAATCATTTTATCTTTACCAGTAATCGGTGTCTCCATTGTGTTACCAGCTAAACAATCCTATCACAGGTTCTATGACTCTCCGCGATGGATAACGTGAGATGGCCCAATAATCACCACTAAATCTATAGACGGAGGAGAGTGTTATGTCGGGGATGAGCAGAGACTCTGGTAACTATAGAGATCTGTTAAGAGTATAACAGAAAATTATTTTTCCCATACAGAGCTCCTCATACCCTTCATAGTCATACGGCGCCTGTATCGGGCCTTAAAGGGGTTGCCTAATTTAGAAAACCCATCTGAATTTATGGGGGAAGGGGGGTCCACATCTCTTTTAAGGAGAATGGTTGCTAAGGCTATATTCACACATCCGTTGTTCTGTCCGCAAATGCCCGTTCCCATGTCCGTACATGCGTACAGGGCAGTGATTCGTGCCGCAAAAAAAAAAAAAGGACATGCTGTAATGCGGACCGCATTTTGCAGCACGGATCGCTATGCTAATGAAGCGTCAATGTAGTGATGCGTGAAGAACGGAGCACTACAAATACACATTCATAGTGCAGGCCGCGGATCTGTGGTCATGTGTGAATGTAGCCTAAGAGTGTCTCTCTCTCTCTCTCTGGATGACCTGTCCTGACCATATGAATGGGCACTATGTAATATTTCTTTCCCCTGTGGTGGCACCGTTGAGAATCTGATCACTTAATACCAGGATTCCCTCACAAGTGATTGAATTTCACAGTCTATTGTGAAGAATCCCTTCTAACAAGGGACTGTTCAAAGTGGAGAACCCCTTTAATGACCAGGTCATATTCAGCGGGTGTAACTTTTTATAATTTTTTTCTATTTTAATGCTATGAAAGTTGTTTTAGCATCTTTTCCCATATTAAGCAGTATGTTTACTACCCCTTTAAGTGGGACTCTTAGTAACGTCAGGGAGCGGGTGATGGGTCATACCATTATTCCGGCTTGCTCATTCCTACACAGTCAGCGAGCAGGATTCATTGTGCAATGATCAAACTTTCAGACGCATGATTCACAGCTTACAGTAGTGTGCTAACAAAGACAACAACACTCAGCCTGTAAATAATCCTGACTCACCCAAATGGATAAACTGTTGGCAGAGCGTGGAGGCTGGCATCTCTACACCACGCCAACCTGCCGGAGGATCACGGAGATACGACTAGAAGACTAGCTATACGGGTGCAGAGAGGCTCTTGAGCCATAGAGGAGCCTTTGGACCATGTAGGATAACACCAGTATTACTAATGGTACATGGGGGGGGGGTCTAGTTGCAGATTTTGCCATGGGGCTTACACCCCTGAATAGGACGCAGTTTTCCTACAGTCCTGAATATCAAATGTTCTTCTTTCTGCCGTATTAGCAATATGAAAATCCACTGCACACCATGATAACCCAAGGCAGGAATCCAACGTTCATCTGTGCAAATGGATCAGATCCATTAAGAATCAATTAATACACAAGAATTATGCATGGGTTTTTTCATAGCATCTGATCAGGACATAAAAATTAGGGAAAGTAAACAACACCATTCGATATATGAAAGGGGTACGTGAGAGAAGCCCATGACCCTTGTATCCAAGACAAAAGACTCCCCAGCTCCTTCACAAGTGTTACCTTTGTTTCCTAATTTATAATTCAGACCACCAACGTGTTTCAGGCGTTGTTCATATTCTTATTCATGGCTGTATCACAATCCTCAATATGCCCATGTTAGCTCCCTATCTGGCCCCAGTTATCTATTCATGAATGGGGGCAACAAGCCTGACTGCAAAAATGAGGCACAATGGTCAGGGCATATTTAGGTTTGTTATACATCCATGAATAAAGATTTAAACATCAGAAATACGTCGGTTGTCTGAATTCTAAATGATGAAATAAGAGCTGGAGAATCCAACATAAACAAGAAATAAGACCATATATTGGTTGTCATCCAGATTTAAGAACCATAAAATAATCACTTAAAACAACTTCATACAGTAAGATTCTTTGAAAGTAGGGTGTCAACTGAAAGCCTCTATGGCTACCATAGAGGCTGTCACCCAACTTTCGCATACATAGATACCCAAGAAATTGCTGAATACCGTCTTCACCAATCCCCCTATTCCTTTCTTGACCTCATCACCTATGCGATTTGTCTTGTGTCCACAATCCAATAGACAGATCCCATTATACAATGGAAATCATTGGTTTCTCGCGGGGCAGCGATGATGAATGACGCACTTTGGATAAGTGACAGGGCTGAGAGACCGGCAACATTCGTCATTTGCCGGGTTACTTGGAGGATCAAACACATAATCAGCCTCCTCTCTGTCCCGGGCATGGTCGGCCATTTGTCACCTTAGGTGTGACCATTCCTTCCTACACATGCTAACCCCAGCGATGGTATAATGGCAGGGCGCTGCACTCTCACAGGGTCGTGGGCCCATTTGCAGCCATTTGGCTCTCTTTAGAAGGCGTTTGCTGGCTGACATGGATGGAAAAGCAAAGCACCATTGCATACTGATGTCATTACTTATACATGAGAGGCTTGTGTGTTTTATGTGGGGCCGTCAACTGTGACAGGAAGCTCAAGGCTACGAGCAGCTGTCGGGGGCAAACAATAGCCAAAGTCAATTGGGAGGCAAATACATAGGTCAGC
The DNA here is from genome assembly GCF_027789765.1 of Dendropsophus ebraccatus. Classification (NCBI taxonomy): domain Eukaryota; kingdom Metazoa; phylum Chordata; class Amphibia; order Anura; family Hylidae; genus Dendropsophus; species Dendropsophus ebraccatus. The sequence continues at coordinate 37,986,019 of NC_091460.1, read as the reverse complement.
CATGAATAGAGAAAAACAACGTAAAACATAATGCAGACACGCCACCATAACTATATGGGCAACCTGCGGCCCATCATCTGCCATTTATTAAATTACCTATATATCAGGCTGAGATGGGAAACAAGATTTTCCAGGACCATCAATATTAGATGGGGGTCCTATCCGTCAAATCCCACTCATCCATCATGGATATCTCATACAGTGGGTGAAGATGCCATGTTTCCTGCATAGTCCACCTCTGTACACCATCTATACGAGAGCTGGTTTATCATCTATAAAACATATAAATTAGATCACAGGTAATAAGAGGGTTGGCTTGTGCAGCAATAGGATCCTACATGCTGGTCATAGTTCATGCAGGTTCCCAACGTAATATGGAAAATTCAATTTACCACTTGGCTGACCATTGCAGCTCTAGCATGAAGCTCTGATGCAATAGTTATACCATATGTGAATACAGTATATTACTATATATGTGTAAGTGTATACCTTCATCGTTTGCAGAGACCCATAGGGCAGGCTATAATGTGTATAAATACTCTGTATGAAACTGAAGGTATATGGCGGTATAATAGGCTTGTGCACCTCTATGGCACCACCCATTTCATTACCTACATAGTATATAGTCCAAACAAAGCATCTAGCATTACTTTATCACGAAAAAAGCTAAATCAATCTTATAATAGGGAAGTTAAATATTCTAAAAGGAGTATAGTATACAGAAAGAAAGTTGATAGAATGGTCCCTGACGTCCCCGAGGCTGCACACAAAGTCATAGGAAGTAGGGTCGCCCCCTCACCTTATCGGAAATCTCTAAGGTTTGTTTTCTCCAAATTCCTTTCTTCAATCGCTGCATGTTACACTAGTGTTTCTCCGGGGCACTGCCATAACCCAGAGGACGGCCCGGAACGCGTGCACTGTCTCTACACGCCATGGAATTCTGCTAAACTGCTCGATTACTCACTGCTTTGGCAACTGGGAACTGTAAACCTCCCTGTCTGGTTAAGACGTATATGGGGACGGCCGTTCCCCGAGATATAGGTAGGAACATCGAGAGAACAAATTGAGTATGACGACACAAACATATAGCATGGCCATAAATGATGATAAATGAAATGTCTGCAACAGTCCCATTCATTTCAACAGGACCAGCTGAAATACAGGCCAGCTAAGGTGAATGAATATAAAAGCACCTATAGGCAAACACTATAGATAAGATGGAAACCAGACATGAGATGGTCAATAGTAGGTCAAGGTTTTTAGATGCAGTTTTTAAAAGTCTTCCTTCTGGCTTACTGATCAGGTCAGTGTGTTGTTATAGGTCAGATGTCATGTCGTATTTTGCACTACCCTGTAAAACTGGGTTTTTTTTGTCCTCTTTTCGTTCTCTTTGCTTTTGGTAAATTGTAACAATAAAAATTCAAATTTTAAAATAAATAAAAGTCTTCATATTGCAGTCAAAAATTAAAGGAGGTTATCCAGGGAGCAGAGAAAGGTCTTAGGGTCCTATTATATGGTCCGATAATCGTTTAGCAAGGGCTGCACAGACATTGTTAGCGATGTCCATGCAGCCCTTGCCCAAACAGTTAATACTTTACCTATCCGCGCTCCCAGTCTTCTCCTGCACTCTGTATGTATCCCGGTGCCGTGTACTGTGGCTTCAGAGCGGCCTGTCTGAGCTGTCAATCACTGGCCGTGGCAGCTGTTAGCTCAGACAGGCCGCTCTGAAGCTGCAGCGCGCGGTGCCGGGACACATACAGAGCACAGGAGAAGACTGGGAGCGTGGATAGGTGTTTGGGCAATCGTCAGCCACCCATTGCTATTATATAAGTGTATAAAGGGCCTAAACTCTTAGCTGATAAGTGGAAATGTGTCTAACTGGTCAGTGCTGCACAAGGCTGTTAAACATTTTGTTTATATAAAAGTAGAAAACCCCTTTAAGAGGATAGCTGCAGTAACCTTCAAGTCTTCACTCTGTCTGTTCCGCCTTAAAGGGGTTGTCCAGGCTTAGAAAAACTTTCTTCCAGAAACAGCATCACTTTTATCCTCAGTTTGAGTGTGGGTTTGCAGCAGAGTTCCATTAAAGTGAATGGAGCTGAACTGCAATACCAGACAGAACCTAAGGACATGGGGTGATGCTCTTTTTGCAAGAAAGTAGCTGTGCTTTATCTAATCCTGGATTACCCCTTAAAGCCCCATATTGTTATCTATCTAGCCTTCTCCAAAAATTTGATGGAAACCTAAACTCACCAAAGCCACAGCACCTATTCATTGAATTATTTCAGGGAGGGAAGTCACTAAACAATGAAAATCGGTGCAATGATGCTCCGTGTACATTGTTGTACATGTAGTTCCCCTTCCACATTGTTTTTATGTATAGTAAAGAACAAGAAAATAGTGAGGCCCGTGCGATAATCTGTAATCGCTCCCCCGTCAGGCAGGCCACAATAGCTTTAATCCACAGCCGGGCCTCCTCCATGTCATCCTGGAAGATTTCTAGAAGCGTAGATTGTTCCTCCGGAGTCAGTCATTGTGCTGATTAAACAGTAGTTTAGCCCCATGCTGATCCCACCAAAACAAGACAAAAACACAGCGACACACACACAATACTAATAGCATAGACAAACATTCAGGGATTGTTCATGGAGATAGAATGGCTGGATAATCATTCCAAGGGGATGCGGTCAGTCTATGTAAGCTACAGAAGCAAGACGCAGATACGCCGTATTTTATCATATGGCTTTGATGTTAACAAAACAACCAATGTGTAGAGGACATACAAGTAAAGATCAGCCGTGAAGCCAACAAAATGGAGACTCAGTGGGGTAAAGAAGTTCACACACCTTCAATAGCTGTTGGCTAAAAGTTATCTCCCAATCTCCCCATACATATGAATGTTCATGTATTCTCAGTGGCCAGATGGAGGGTCAGCCACTGCCAGACAGCTCCGGTGGCTACTTATCCTTCAGAGAACATACTGCTCTATTGCTGGCTCTGTTCCTCCCAGAGCAATATGGTTGGATGTTGAAAATCCATCTCTCCACCAACATCATGTGTTGGTTGGCAAAGAGTTAGGATTTCCCTATACACCTCATGGTGGCAGCAGAACCCACTGGTGGGTTCAACCAACTGTAGTATAAGGTCTATGGGCACCTTCAGTATTAGCAGGATAAGATATATGGGGTCCAGGCCACTAGATATTGAGAATAGGAGTCCTGACGAGTAATCCAACAATCATACGTGCACACCGCCCCTTCATTTACTGTCTATAGGACGGCCAACGGCAGCAAGTACAGGACAAGTTTTACACGGGCCATATGTTTGCCCTCAGGCATTTGCTATTGGGGATAATAAGAATGAAGAAATTCCCAGCCCTATAGCTCCCCTTCCCTATGGGATAAATATGAGATGTGTCTACTTGGTTCCCCTACCATTGCATGTGTTGAGAAGTTGTTTTTAAAAGGGCTTTACACTACGATTTCAGCAAAAATATTTTTTAAATGGTACGTTCACACTTACCGGACCTGCAGCGTATTTTCTGCTGTGGATCCGCAGCAGATTTCATTTAAATAACTGAACACAGCATCAAATTTGCTGCGGATCTGCTGCGGGTCCTGTAGGTGTGAACACACCCTAAAAAAAATAAAAGTGCCAATCAGGTTGACCACTTCCAGCAACAGATATCTAATGTGGACGTCCGGCTTCATCCAGGCCCCATCCCTGGCACAATACACATTAGACTCTTGGAATGTAAAGTCCGTCAGACATGACCTGCTAATGACATCATTAACAAATCCCTTGTCTTCCTGTCCATGAGGCGTCCACATCTCTGTGATCTTCCAACCTGATCTCCAGTCATACCTCAGCCATTAGTTCTCCTCATAATCTTATAATACATATAAATATCACGTTATGGCGGATGACTCAATGTTCTCCAGATAAGCCTCCGTAATGTTAAGCAGTAATAAATGTGACTGGCTGTTATAGAGGTGCTATATCGGTGTAACATTGGTCTCTATTCACATCTACAATGGAGCCTAGCACTGACAGGTATTACAGGGACAGGATTTATGGATGAGGCCTAGGGAGCTGTAAGGCATTTTTACTGCGCATTTCTGAAATGTTTAAAAGTGGCGGCCAGATGTTACTATATTGCAAGATATGACGCCGCGTTCACAATACTGAAGTATATTAACTAATATTAGAGCGGCTGTGGGTTTTGTTCATCTCATGTTATCACTGCGGCCCTCCAGCCGTTGCAAGACTACAATTCCCATCATGCCTGAACAGCTTTGACAGCAATTATGTACAGCAAACTGGTATATACGCATATAGTCCTATAACTATAACGTAGCCAGCCTAGGCAATGCTCTGTGAGCTCACTGGTGTAAATCGGGCCACAAACACTGATGTGCAATTAATCTGGGCAAAACTTTGACTGCTTACCGTAACAGAGTAATATTTTTTGCCCCCTCACTTTAAAGGGGTTATCCAGCGCTACAAAAACATGGCCACTTTTCCCCCTCTCTTGTCTCCAGATTAGGTGGGGTTTGGAACTCAGTTCCATTGAAGTAAATGGAGCTTAATTGCAAACCACACCTGAACTGGATACAAGAGTAGGGGAAAAGTGGCCATGTTTTTGTAGCGCTGGATAACCCATTTAAAAGGTGTTATCTAACGCTAAAAAAGCATGGCCACTTTCTTTCAGACAGACCCATTCTTGTCTCCAGTTTGGGTGTAGGTTCTGTAATTTCATCCCAATTAAGTGAATGGAGGTTAATTGCAAACCACACCTGAACTGGAGACAAGAGATGCTGTCTCTGGAAAAAAATGGCCATGTTTTTGTAGCGCTGGATAACCCCTTTAAAAAGGGTTATCTAGGCTTAGGAAAACATGGCTACTTTCTTCCAGAAACAGCACCCTGCAAGTCCTCAGTATTGCAGATCAGTTCCATTGAAGTGAATAGAGCTGAATTGTAATACCACACACAACCTGAGGACAGGTGTAGCAATGTTTTTTTTTTCTAAGCCTGGATAACCCCTTTAAAGGGGCTCTTTCCTCCAGAAATGGCACCTCTTTTGTCCTCACTTTTTTAGAGGTACTGCGGCTCAGTTCTACCGAAGTGAATGGAGCAGAACTGTAATACCACACACAACCTGAGGTCAGGAAAGGCGCTGTTTTGGGAAGAAAGCAGCTATGTTTTTGTACTGTAGGCATATATTTTCTGACCGTAAGATGATTCCAAATGAACTGCGACCTACAGGCCTTTTAATACATTTGAAGTGAATCCTGCAATCTCTCTCTTCTTGGCCTTCACACAAAGTTTACAAAAAAAAAAAGTTTTCAAAAGTTTAGTCGGGGCTGGAACAAGTGTGGAAAAGACATTATGTATGAAGACATCACATACATTGGGGGAGAGTTATCAAACTTGTGTAAAGTAGAACTGGCTCAGTTGCCCCTAGCAACCAATCAGATTCCACTTTTCATTCCTCACAGACTCTTTGGAAAATGAAAGGTGGAATCTGATTGGTTGCTAGGGGCAACTGAGCCAAGTCAACTGTACACCATGTTTGATAAATCTCCCCCATTGTCCATATGACATAATACTGATCCAGCATGTACAGCACCACCAAGGCCACTTCAATGAAAAAAAAACCCTCTTCATTACTAAGCTGTGGTGTGTGTCCAAGGCCTTACCCCATATTCTATACCACAGTATACATGTACACCTATACCCTAACCTGCGGCGCTCCAGCTTCTACAAAACTACGACTCCCATCATTCCCTTACAACCACCAATTACAACTAAAATCCTAAACTATGGAGCAAAATTACCTTCCCATCACGCCGAGGAAAAGGAATCCTCTTTCTCAATGTCATCTTCATCAGACAGGCGATACGGAGATCCGTCATGGTGGAGGATCACCGATTACACCAGTAACAGTATAGAAGACTTGAAGGACACCACTACAATCCCAGTATCAGCTCCCTGTAAGATGAGGCCTGGTGGTCATGGGCCTCAGGCATCAAAAAGCCTGCGGGGTAAAGAAACAGCTCTGGGACACGACGAGGATCCGCGCAGCATTGGCCCCGGAGGGTTCTTGGCCTTGGCGTGTGTTTACAGGTCCTAAGACTGAGCAAACACCTGGGATCCTCTCCATATATAAATAGTTCAGGCCAGTCATGGGGAAAGCATGCCAGGTGACACAACGTGAGTGCAGAAACACAAGCCTGGTGGCAGAGTCATGTCTGTAAATCGCTGCCACTCACTGCTAGACGTATACAAGATGTCCTAAGCTGGACGGTACGACCTAAGCTAGAGGAGCACGTTTACTATACACAGGAGTCTTAGCCGTCCATACCTGTTACCCGGTGATGAATGCAATGTACTATCCTACTGTCATATACACTTAGAGATTACAATCAGGGTCTAGATCATAGGTGTGTGAAACTACAACTCCCAGCATGCCCTGACAGCTGCAGGGTGGGGGGCATAGTTTCACCGCCTGCTAACATCATATGAAAGCACCCTGAGGGTACGTTCACACTTACCGGATCTGCAGCGTATTTTCTGCTGCGGATCTGCAGCAGATCCGCAGCAGATTTCTTTTAAATAACTGAACACAGCATCAAATCTGCACCAGATACTTGCTGGACAATTACCACAGGATGTGCTGATACTTATAATTCTCATTCTACAATTCTCTGGTGTCAGACAAAGAATAAAACACCTGTCAGTTCCTATGGTAGGCATTGGCAGGTGTACAAAGTCAAAGGGATGATGGTTGTTGGATGTAATGTCCATGGGATACATGCACAATTACTGTAGATCGCTGTGTGTTATCACTGGTAAGACCTTGTTCACATTGTGTGTGCGATGTAGGTACACTGGGAAAACACCTTATACAGCAAAAATGTGTCCATAAGGACTAACGCATCCACTTTCTGGCCAATATATATCAGTATCCCGCATGAACCTGCAATTGCACACAATGGCATGATAATGCATGGCGGCCTATTGTGATTGGGGCATGACATCTGGGCCATAGCTTTGGCTAGGTTCCCACCTGTAATAAGATTTCTGGTTATATAAGAAAAGAAAACTGAAGATAACGGGGTTAGACTCCTACCATACCGGATACCACCTACTTCAATAGAGTCCCTTAGGATTTACGCTATCATAACGCGGACACATGTTAGCGTCCATTGTGCGTCCTGAGTTCTGGCCCGGCTGCAGGTCTGATAACTGATGCGTCCATATCACGACAGTGTGTACCCAGCCTTACAATACACGTTTTATTGTAATACCCTCCAAAGAGGCCAAACTGCACAGAAGAAAGTGGCGCCTATAACCTCCACCATATTTACACACTATTTACCCCATTTTTATTGAGCCAAGAATGACCATATTAGTCAGGAGTAACGTGATGTAGTCACAGAAAAAGCATATACCAATGCTTGCGGTTTATGACAACCGTGACGTCATATTCTGAATAACATTCCGTACTGTGACTTTAAGACCCGCTACAGCAGGGTTCACCAACCCTGCAAAACTACAACTCCAAACATGCCCTGACAGCCAAAGGGGGTTGCTGGGAGTTGTAGTTTTGCAAAGGCTGAAGAGTTAGAGATCTGGGAACACAGGAGGCTTAAAGATAGAATGCAACAAAAAAGATACAAAGTAAACATAAAAAAGTATCAATGCAATAACACAAAGCATTGGATTGTTATGTCGTAAAATGTAAATCATTGCTAGTTGGGCTGAACAGCTTTTTGCTATGAGCTGAAATAAGCTTCATAAACAACCAGGCTGGACTCTAATAGGTTAATCTGTGCAGCCTAACTCTATAGGTAACATAGCCCTAGAGTCCTCCATAGGCTCCTGTTATAAGATTACATCCTGACAAACCTAAACAAACCCAGGGTGACACATCCAGCTCTGCTGCGCCCCATGCTGCTCCGACACCAACACTGCTGCAACGTGCTAATTAATGGGAATTGAAGGACGGACAATTTAATTACACGTCTCCCGCACAGATGTGGCCCCGGCCCGGAGAGGCAAATTCAACAAAAGCTGCATTTTATTCCTTTCAGGGAGCCCCCATGTATGAAAACACCACACACATACATCCATACTACTCCTGTCTGTAAAAATTTTGAAAAAAAAAAAAAAGTTTCCGTCTGGGCAGTTAAAAAGTTTGCAGAAATGCAGCAGAGCCAGTTCTATCAATTTTTTGTGCAGACGTTGACAAATTCAGCTCAGCTGCATCTGTGCAATGGGGTCTGCAGAGCACAATAAAGTTTGCAGGGAGAATAAAGGATTCCTTTAAGGAGTAAGGTCAGGCACTGGCATAGGCACCAGACAATAAGAAGTGTGTCTATGCCCAGGGAGCCCTGCGCATTGTTGCCACTCACCGACAACTGGCTGCTGTTTAGGGTGTCCTCAATGCCCAATAGATCCTCAATAAAGGTCTCTTTCATGGTGGTTTAGAACAGCCCCCCTTTATTTTTTCTCTAAGTTGCTGCTTGTATCCAGATGATCAAGTTGCTACATCAGTTCAGTACTGTGAAATGCAAGCCTGGCTCAGCAAGCACCTCTCTCCCCCCCTCCTATCTCCGCCCATGTTAAACACTCCGGCCTTCCCCCTTTACAGAACAGGACAATTGCTGAGCCTCGCTGACAGCCATTCATGGGATCCTCTTTACAAAAAACCCCCAAGGTGCGGCCTTTGTTCGGATATTTTTAGCCATTGTACTAAATCCCCCTCCTCTTTTCCATACATTTGCATCCAGTCGCCTTCGCCAGTGCTGGGCTGAGATTAGAGGGGTGGAAGGTCCTCATCATCTTCATCACTATAATCCTCATCACCTTTACTCACATATACAATATAAAATCTATTATTACATCAAACAGGAGGGGAAAGTAGAAGCTAAATTTGGACCTTGTAAGGTTTTAAAGTGAACTTCATCATGGACCTGCCTGCAATTTCTAGGACTGGAGGCGGAGGCGACAGCGGATCTGTGCTCATGTGTCACCAAATTATATGGAAATGGGACTAGTCATTAAGACCAAAAGGGCTTCTTAGGGAAGTCGTGCGCGCGGTTGTCATGTAGTCACGAGGCGGCCCGGGGTCTTGGGATACCAGTCACGTGATGAGGTTTTTGTCATCATTTTATCCTATAAATTAAATTACCCCCACCCCCCCTTCCCCATTCTATACTCCCTATAGAAAAGGAGGACAACCCCCATCCATATGCTGTGTGGGGCATATGGACATCATAAAGAGAGTTCCCCTGCTCTATACCCCCTTCTATGAGCCAGAGACAAAGAGCAGCCAGTCCGTTCATGTATATTGTCAGATGCGGCTATTACATTTGATTGTTTCTGAGCCTGGACCCACGGCAATAAGCTGATCAAGACTCTACATCTATCCAGAATTAAACAGTGCCACTCTTCCGTCTTCAGTTTGTGGGTGGTAATGGTGATTGGTTCCATTGAAGTGAATAGGTTGTAATAGCACGCACAACCTGAAGACAAGTGTGGCGCTGTTTTGGGAAGAAGGCAGTTATGTTCTTCTAATCCCAGACAACCTCTACACGGTGTCTAAATGACACCAAATAATGTGTGTGATGCAATTGTTTCCTTTCACATCACTTTTCGGCTATACATCGCTGGTATACTACAGTAATAACGTATACCAACAAATACTGTGGTGTTCTCATTCACTTTAGCGTGTCTACTGCTTCCTACTTTGTTTATGCAGACCGTTCCATATGTAATGTTACCCTTATTTCTTCATTTTCTATATATAAAATCATGATAATGAGATGTTCCTTGTCAGAGGTGATCCATTCACTTCTATGGTGTACAGTAGAGGGCAGGTGGCCTGGCAGCACAGGTTCACAGGCACTTTCTCCCTTCTGCTGCACATCAGACTGTGTAAGGTTACACCGTAGGGGCCGTCCTCTGGTCACAGACGTCTCTCCGCACATGAGCCCAAGCATGTCTGCCTAGCTATGCAGGTGTCAGAGGGAAGCAGTAAATAACCTGGAAGAAGATTTGCCATTCAGGGGTCTAGAAAAGCTGTGTGATTGCTCCTGTGGAGCCCAAATTCCTTGGGTATGTTACTAGAAAGATCTGACATATGAAAGCCTAGGAAAGCCGAGTGCCTGCCCGAAAGAAGCTTAAAGGGGTTGTTCACCGTAAAAAAAAAAACTGGTGCCAGAGATTTGTAATTTTCTTCTTTTAAAAAAAATCTTGGGGGAGATTTATCGAACATGGTGTAAAGTGAGACTGGCTCAGTTGCCCCTAGCAACCAATCAGATTCCACCTTTCATTTTCCAAAGAGTCTGTGAGGAATAAGAGGTGGACTCTGATTGGTTGCTAGGGGCAACTGAGCCAGTTTCACTTTACACCATGTCTGATAAATCTCCCCCTTTGAGTCTTCGAGTACTTATCAGCTGCTGTATGTCCTGCATGAAGTGGTGTATTATCTCTAGCCTGACACAGTGCTCTCTGCTGCCACCTATGTCCATGACAGGAACTGTCCAGAGCAGTAGCAAATCCCTTTAGAAAACCTCACCTGCTCTCCAGACTGAAAAAATACCACTTTCTGCAGGACATACAGCAGCTGATAAGTACCTATAATTCCAGTTACAAATAATTCCAATTATTTACAAATCTCTGGCACCAGGTGATTTAAAAGAAAAAAGTGTGACCCATAGTGTGACCATATACATAGAAAGATCTGCCAAGCAGGAGTGATGGAAAGCTGAGTGGAGGTCCCTGTGGAAGCCTGGTTAGAGTGGGTTTAGTATATATCTAGGTAGATCATGCCAGTCTAGGAAAGCTGAGTGACATATGTGTATGTATCAGCTGTAACTGTGCCCAGATTGGCATCAATATTACTATATATTTAGGGGGATTGGATGATGGATGCAAGGATTAATAGTGCTCAGATTCACTTCTCTATATAACTAGGAAATCTTGCCATTCAGAAGTTTAGGAAAGCTGAATGACAGCCCATGTGGAAGATTTATTGTTGCTCAGATTAGTATTTCCATATAACTAGTGAGATCTCTTAGGCAAGAGTCTAGAAAAACTGAATGAAAGTCACTGTGGAAGCTGTAATGGTGTGTAGATTAGTACCACTATATAACTAGGAATATCTGCTACTCTGGTATGTAGGAAAGCTGGGTGAAGGTGAAGGTGGAAGCTCTAATGGAGCTCAGATAGGTATCACTATATATCTGGCATGCAGGAGTCTAGGAAAGCTGGGTGAATGATAAAATTGAAGCTCTAATGGAGCTCAGATTATTATCACTATATATCTGGCATGTAGTGGTCTAGGAAAGCTAAGTGAAGGTGTAAGCTCTAAGGGAGCACAGATTGGTATCACTATATATCTAGCGTGCAGAAGTCTAGGGAAGCTGGGTGAAGGTGGAAGCTGTAATGGAGCTCAGATAGGTATCATCACTATAAATCTGGCATGCAGGGGTCTAGGAAAGCTAGGTGAATGTTAAAATGTAAGCTGTAATGAAGCTCAGATTAGTATCACTTTATATCTGACATGCAGGGTTCTAGGGAAGCTGGGTGAAGGTGGAAGCTGTAATGGAGCTCAAATTGGTATCACTATAAATCTGGCATGCAGGCGTCCAGGAAAGCTGGGTGAAGATTGAGGCTCTAATGGATGTCAGATTGGTATCACTATATATCTGGCATGCAGGAGTCTAGGAAAGCTGGGTGAAAGCCCCTGTGTCAGCTGCAGTGGTGCCCAGATTGATATCACTAAATAACTAGGAAGCTTTGCCATTCAGAAGAGGACGACTGAATGACTGATGTATTGAGCCTTTTGTATGAAAACTAGTAGTGAAATTAGAGGAACCAATCAGATCCTGCAATAGCAAATGACCGGCTAAGTAGGGTATGGTGCCACCGCCCAGTCCGCACCGGTTGTCACTCAGGGTGTACTAACTATGACCTCGAGCAAAATAACCAAAGGAAAAACATGAATTTCATATCTTTTTGAGTGGAAATCGAGTTATTTTATTGCAAGTGGCTTATCTCCGTGTGTCTCATCCGGGAGGAATTCTTATAAGGTGACTTCATAAATGTGTCAGGACTGCGAGGGGAAGCGAGACGCACCCAAGATACTAAGGGGAAAATATTCTCCCGTCTGGAAAGATCTGAGCCAAAAATGATGGGGATTATACATATAAGTATGACCCATTATACAGTGGTTTAAATCTGGACCACATGTAGCAGAGCCAAATTTGTCATCTCATTTTAACTTGAGTCATGTGACTGTGGTACATCATGATAACTGATTGAGGAACCAAGAGGCCTCCAATGTACTTGTAAACAGACCCTATAGGCAGGCCCGTTCCTACCATGAGGCAGAGTGAGGATCCTGCCTCAGGCGGCAGCTTCCGAGGTCCCTGAGGGGGCGGCACAATCCTGCCCTGTCATTGTAGTTAAGTCATTTCTGACTTAACAGCCGCCCAGCAGTGTTACAGGACCCCCTCCTGCTGCCTTATCTCCAAAGCAAACAGTGGAGCATGTGATCCCTGTGCTTCCTCCACTGTGTGCTGCCTGAGCGTCGGGACTGGAAGCAGGAGGAGGAGGGGACTTAGCACGGCAGCCTGCAGAGGTCAACACAGTGTGAAGAACAGGAAACTGACCCTGCAGAGCTGTGTGCTGCCTGTCCTGTGCCCCCCTCCCCTCTGTGTGTGCTGCCTGTCCTGTGCCCCCCTCCCCTCTGTGTGTGCTGCCTGTCCTGTGCCCCCCTCCTCTGAGTGCCCTGTCCCCCCTCCTCTGTGTGTGCTGGGCCCCCCTCCTCTGCACCATGAGCTCTGTCTTCTGAGGTCCTGACTCTCCACAGCCTTCCAGGACCTGTGTAGCCAGGAGACAGATCAGAAACAGAAATTATGGTGTGAATTGCGTAAGTGTGTGTGTGTGTGTGTGTGTGTGTGTGTGTGTGTGTGTGTGTAAATGTGTGTGTGTGTGTGTGTGTGTGCATGTGTAAACATGTGTGTGTGAATGTGCATGTGTGTATTATACAGTAGATATATGCTGGGGTGGGTATGCAGTGTTTCTAGGTGCTGTGTGTTTGGGGTGGTAGGGGTGACTGACTGGTATTAGGGGGTCTTTGCTGAGGGAGGGGTATGGGTATTTTCTATTAGGAGGTCAGTATCACCAACGAAGATGGTGTTTGGGGGTATTAGGTGATGTCCACCATTACAGGGGGCACCATGCTTTATAGGTCACCTACCCTGGTCATATGCTGTAATCCTCTACTGGGCACTCTGTAGGATTACTGCATTTGATCAAGGGAGGTGACTTATAAAGCATGGTTAGGGTACAGCGATTATGTGGATCCCATGCTTTATAGTTCATCATCATCTCTCCATCTCATTCATTGAATATCGACCACAGAGAACCTGTTAGTTCACACAATGGAGTGTGTGGCTCCAGCAGTACGCTCCATTGTGTGCAGCGGTGAATTCGGATGTGGGCGCACATGGGTGGGCCCGCACCCAAATTCAGAAAGAATGAACATCATCCAGCCGATACTGCAGTGACTTGATGATCTTCAGTAACACCAGCCGCTCTGTGATCCAGCTGGGTCACAGAACGGCCGGTGTTATACATAGTGTGCACATGGCCTAAGGCACAGAGACAGGGGGAATGATGGTAACTGGTCACACAGCTGGTACATGTGTTTGCATGCAGTATACGCACAGCTGGCACCTACTATGCAGTACATACACTGCCGGCATATATGTTTATGTGTCATACAGTGACTGCTGGTATATTTTTATGTGAGTGGTATATTTATAGCTAATATATACCTATATGTGTGGTATAATTGCTGCTAGTATATTTATGTATGTGTGCAGTTGATCACTAATTATTGGGGGTGGGGGTGGGGCGCCATTTTAATTTTCGCCTCAGGCGGCAGAATGGCTAGAATCGGCCCTGCCTATAGGCCACGGAACACGGACATGGAATGCCTGTAACGGATTCTCCTCCGCCCGGGCAGCATCTGTAAGTAGATGCTGGGAGCGGGGGAACTGTACAGATATGCACCTCGCTATAATGACAGCTCCACGCGGCTGATTTATTACAGCTGTACAGTTCCGTACAGTTCCCCCGCTCCCAGCATCTTATCATTGATGCTGCTTGGGCGGGGGAGAGTCCGTTACATGCATTCCACGTCCGTGTTCCGGGAGGAACACGGAACATGTGAATGCAGCCTTAGGGTGCCTTCACACCTACCGACTCGCAGCGTTAATAACGCTGTGAGTCGGCTAGGTCCTGGCAGATCACTGTCATTACATACACGCAGTGGTCTGAACGACTGCTGCGTGTATGTAAATCTGCCGGCCGCTTAACCCCTTCTGACGCCGTGCGCCTCCCGCTCCGCTCTGTATACATTACCTGTCCTCGCTCCACGGGGTCCCGGCCTCCTGCTCTCCCGCCCGGCCAATCAGTGGCTGCGGCAGGGCAACACACTGATTGGCCGGGCGCGAGAGCAGGACGCCGGGACCCCGTGGAGCGAGGAGGTAATGTATACAGAGCGGAGCGGGAGGCGACTGGCATCAGAAGGGGTTAAGCGGCCAGCAGATTTACATACACGCAGCAGTCGTTCAGACCGCTGCGTGTATGTACTGACAGTGATCTGCCAGGACCTAGCCGACTCGCAGCGTTATTAACGCTGCGAGTCGGTAGGTGTGAAGGCACCCTTACAGTGTTTTTTTCCCCCATTCAGAACACATGAACTCCCAGCTGAGGTAAAAACATGGCCGCTTTCTTCAAGAGACAGCACCACTCTTGTCTCCAGTTTGGGTGCAAGTTTTTTTATTTGATTGAAGTGACTGGAGCTTAATTGCAAGCTGCACCTGACCTGGAGACAAGAGTGGTGCTGTCTCTGGGAAAAAGTGGCCATGTTTTTCTAATGCTGGATAACCCCTTTAATAATAAAGCACTGTGAGGACATATTTTTTGTATTACATAGCTCTCATCATGCTTATGTAGAACTTACCACAAAGGGGCAGAGCTTAGAGAATGTGGCAAAAAATGGGCATAACCATCAGGTTTCTGTGGGTTTTGGGCAAGGGGAAACTTTTGCAAGGAGTTGTTACTTTCTATATACTTTGGTTCCCTTAAAGAGGATGTACCACCAGGCCGATGCTCGAACCGGCCGGTGCTCAACCACTGGAGGCCAGCCAAGCGGCCTCCAGTGGGAGGGAATTCCCTCCCCTCTATGACGCGGCTCCATTCATTCTAATAATAATCCGTCGATTCAGATTAAAGAGGATGTACCTGGTGGTACATCCTCTTTAAAGAAGGGGAAATAATTTGCTTCACCTAAACTTCATGCTGCAAACCATGACAGAAGTCAGGAAACGCTCCTCTCTCCTGTCAACATATAGGAAAACAAGCAGCAGGGGGTGCACGCCAGCCTGTCACCTCTGACTTGGGAGCTGGAGGAGACAGGTGGCTGCACGCAGCTCTGAAGCTTCAAATGTATTGTCTATGAGTGTGTGTGTGTGTGTGTATATATATATATATATATATATATATATATATATATATAAAGTACATATATATATATATATATATATATATAATCTTACCTTAATTCCTATTCAATCGTAACAATGATGGACCATATTCGTCTTGTGTAATGGTGCTTTTACAAAAAACTATGGTTCGAATTTTTGCGATAACGATCGCATTTGAGTGATAATCGGCTTGTGTAAGCACAGCGAACGATCAAGCGATGAGTGAGTTCATTTTGATCTTGTAACATGTTCTCAAATCGTCGTTGGTCATTCACTAAAAATTCGCAGATCGCTGCGTGTAAACTGCCTTTCAACAATTCACCCTATGTGTGAGATAGGCTTAAACAATTTTAAAACAATCTCAATAACGATTTTTCCAAACGATATATCGTTCCGTCTAAACGGTGATTGTTATAAAAAAACACATAGTTACTTCGAAATCGTTAATCTTTCGACTGGGCGAATTATTGCTCTGTGTAAATGCAGCATAATAGAAGACAACGATCAGCCAACATGCACGATGTCAGCTGATCGTTATCTTTTAACATGTTAAAAACTCAACGATCTAGAGAGCAGCGATATGCTGCCGCCGTTCTGGGTAATAAAAGCGGCGGCTGCCCAGCTCTCACACACTCACTGTCGACGCCTGTAATAGCGCCAGCGAAGAATGAGGAGCAAGCGAGCGCTGACCTGACAGGTCGCTGCTGGCTTGCTCCTCTGAATCTCCCCGTGTAATAAGGGCTTTAGTGAATGTGTTATGTACACTGTGCTCACAATGCGTCATTGTTCTGATGTATTCATTGTTTAGATGAACTACAAATAAAGCAATAAACATACTACCTATAAACATACACACTACATACACACATTAAAAAAAATATATATATATATATATATATATATATATATATATATATGCAGCTTAGTAGCTTCTCTTTGTCAAAACAATGAATAGATCCAGAAACACAACAATGAATACATGGTGATGCGTTGGGAGTACATGTTTTCTTGGGCTGTGTATTATTCACTCAAAACGCATCAGCATTGTTCTGACTCATTGTTTTCGTAAACAACAGACAAAGAGAGCAGATAGATAGATAGGTATTAGAGATATACTGTACATACACCACATACACACATATATTCTTCGCTTTTTTTTTTTTTTGCATTTAAAACAATGAATACATCAGAACAATGTTGATGCACATAGAGTACAAAACATATTCTGATGTATTCATTGCTTTCATCCTTCACCTTTCTGCTATGGACATTATGGGGGAGATTTATTAAAGGGTGTAAAATTTAGACTGGTGCAAACTGCCCACAGCAACCAATCATAGTTCCTCTTTCCTTTCAGCACTGCCTAAAGCTGAGCTGTGATTGGTTGCTGTGGGTAGTTTGCACCAGTCTAAATTTTACACCCTTTATTAACCTGTATTTTAGATATATATATATATTTATATTTATGCATATTGTATATATGCACTGCCAGGAACCATCAGGGTATTGTTCTTGCTCTCTCAGCAGCCACTTACCCCATCTGCCTCTTAGGGTACTTAAGTGTTCATCATGTTCAGCCATATGGCAGTATACTGTACATATGGAAATCCAATGGTTAAGACGTCTTCTTTTGGCACATGCCAAATAGGTGCCCTTTTGGCATTCATCTGTCAGGTTTATGTTGGGATACCCTAAATACCCCCGTAATGGGCGAACCACATGCCTATAGCTTTAGTATTACTACTATTGACTCCTTGCAATGTAAGATGCTGGTCCCTGGTTTAGACTAATGATATCATACTATGTGTGCGGATATACCGTACACCACATTCATAGACAGGGGGATGCACAGTACTTTCCGGAGTACAGAAAATAATCTTATATCTTAAGAAGTTAAAGGAACAAAAAGTAACCAAGTAATAAGTTCCAGTGTGTTCAGTCCGGTTTCACTTCTTGTCCTATATATATAGGAGAGGTGTTAATAAAGAGATGAGCCGCCCTGGATCTTACTGACATCACCGGCCATTACATCCCAAATTACATCGCCCTAAATGATAGCGGCCCCAGCTACCTAACAACGGACATCAACGGACATATGGGATCAGAGATATGGGATCAGAACTTCATAATTCTGCTTTATGGAGGGCACATGGAGATATCAGGACTTCTGACCTGCTAAGAGAAGTAGATACTGTATGGGAAGTGCCCAGATTTAATTTTAGCCTTCAATGTATTTTTATCAATAAAAAGCAATGAGGAAGGTTTGTAGGCGCTGAACATGACTTACATATGTTCTTTATGAATGTAACTGATGAGTCATGTGACCCAGAGCAGTTATTTACTACAACGCTGCAAAACAAAGTCATACATGGAAAATAAGAAGCCTTTAAATAAAAAGTTATAGAATAAAATACACGAATAGTGACATATCAACTATGGTAAAGGAAGAGATAGTGCTGGGATATGTGAGGGTCCAATTGGAAGGACAAAACCCCCATAAATGTTTTAATATGTTTGGTGACTATTTATAAGAGTGCCTGATTGTATGGCGTATATTAAAATAGAGATGAGGAGTAACCATGGATGACAATATAAGTACCCAGCGTAGGACTTCTGTGGAATGGTCTCGGAGGAAGATAATGAAATACCAGTAGACTCGCTGACAGGAAGACATGAAAATAGGCAGCCTGTGGAGCGGCGCGGTGAAGGCGGCCATTATAATGCCGGATATCACTACAGTATATAATATACCAATACAGAGCACTTAACCCCACACTGGTTATAAAGTGACACACAGTCCATTACAGCAGCAGTATTATAACCAATATGCAGAGTTCATGGCAGGTGTCTGTCTTGTTATATGCTATATACTAGAGGATCTGCTGGATGCTCCTAGCTATACAACACTAAACCTTAACCTCTTCCATCTTACAGAAAGGTATGGGAAAACCCCAGTCTATCCTATTATAGATGTCATAGAGAAGAGGATTGCTGGTGAGAAGGGCAGCTTCCGAAAAATTATTTAGCTAAATAGGAGGCGTGTAATTCCACATTACTCCTGCAGGGACCGCTCACTGACAAAAGAACCAGTCATAGTGCCCCCATAACAATACCGATCTCAAAGGTCCTGTAATATGACAGCAGGGTACCCAATATAATGGAAACAGTCAATGTATCTATAGTACATTACACACAGTGGGGGAGATTTATCAAACATGGTGTAAAGTGAAACTGGCTCAGTTGCCCCTAGCAACCAATCAGATTCCACCTTTCATTTTCCAAAGAGTCTGTGAGGAATGAAAGATGGAATCTGATTGGTTGCTAGGGGCAACTGAGCCAGTGTCACTTTACACTATTTTAGATAACTCTCCCTCAGTGTCCCAAATTCATCGTCCGGGCAGCCCATAGCATACAGCAGAGGTCTGGTGCAGCCACTCCTGTTCCACGGAGCGACGGCAGCATATCGGGGCTGTATGAGTCGTTTGTTTTTCAACATGTTTAAAAGACATGAACGATGTCGGCTGATCGTAGCTTTCTATTCCACAGGACGATTATCGGCCGCATTGGCGATATCGGTGACATCGCACATGTGTTCTAGTAATCTGCTGTGATATCACACATATGTTCTAGTAATTTGCTGTGACATCACACGTGTTCTAGTAAGTAATCTGCTGTGACATCACGTGCTCTAGTAAGTAATCTGCTGTGACATCACACGTCTGTTCTAGTAAGTAATCTGCTGTGACATCACACGTCTGTTCTAGTAAGTAATCTGCTGTGACATCACACGTCTGTTCTAGTAAGTAATCTGCTGTGACATCACACGTCTGTTCTAGTAAGTAATCTGCTGTGACATCACGTGCTCTAGTAAGTAATCTGCTGTGACATCACACGTCTGTTCTAGTAAGTAATCTGCTGTGACATCACGTGCTCTAGTAAGTAATCTGCTGTGACATTACACGTCTGTTCTAGTAAGTAATCTGCTGTGACATCACACGTCTGTTCTAGTAAGTAATCTGCTGTGACATCACACGTCTGTTCTAGTAAGTAATCTGCTGTGACATCACGTGCTCTAGTAAGTAATCTGCTGTGACATCACACGTCTGTTCTAGTAAGTAATCTGCTGTGACATCACGTGCTCTAGTAAGTAATCTGCTGTGACATTACACGTCTGTTCTAGTAAGTAATCTGCTGTGACATCACACGTCTGTTCTAGTAAGTAATCTGCTGTGACATCACACGTCTGTTCTAGTAAGTAATCTGCTGTGACATCACACGTCTGTTCTAGTAAGTAATCTGCTGTGACATTACACGTCTGTTCTAGTAAGTAATCTGCTGTGACATCACACGTCTGTTCTAGTAAGTAATCTGCTGTGACATCACACGTCTGTTCTAGTAAGTAATCTGCTGTGACATCACATGTCTGTTCTAGTAAGTAATCTGCTGTGACATCACGTGCTCTAGTAAGTAATCTGCTGTGACATTACACGTCTGTTCTAGTAAGTAATCTGCTGTGACATCACACGTCTGTTCTAGTAAGTAATCTGCTGTGACATCACACGTCTGTTCTAGTAAGTAATCTGCTGTGACATCACACGTCTGTTCTAGTAAGTAATCTGTTGTGACATCACATGTGTGTTCTAGTAAGTAATCTGCTTGTGACATCACACATGTGTTCTAGTAAGTAATCTGATATGACATCACACATGTGTTCTAGTAATCTGATGACATCACTTGCATATAACAGACAGGTATCATGCTGTACCATGCGATGATGGAGGGATCAGTCAGGAAATCTGTGACATCAGTCTGGAGACCTCGGACTGTTCTCTGCTGTTGATGTCAGCCCCAGACTACGGTATATACACAATACTAGGTTTGCTCCGGACATCCATTTGTCCACACATTTAGGAAGCTGGTATGAATTATATCACACTAATTCTTTAATTCCTCCATATCCCTGGAAACCTCGGAGGAGACCGGACTGGAAAATCCAGATAATTCCTCTCCAGCTCAAAACTTTTATTAATGGAATAGTTTGGGTCATAATCAGAGGTTGCTGCGTATTATACCCACACCCATAGGAATGAGGGGACAGCAGCCAGGTACACACATCATAAAGGCATGTGAGGAACAAGATTATATAGAGGATACATGGGCTCTGTGAGGCTGAGTGATAGGGAACCGCCGGCAGGAAGAAGAAATATGGAGTAAGCATATTTCAACAGTTTTATAGATTTTACAGGTGTATAAGTGTTTATATATATATATATATATATATATATATATATATATATATATATATACGCATGCGCGAGAAACAGCTGTTACCCGATCCGGTGGGTGTCTGGCGTCCTCGCTACAGCCCAGCATGTCCAGTTATTTTTAACGCACGTGAAGATTTAAAGCGATAAAGAAGATCACAAGAAGTGGTGAGTGCCCTCATCTTTTCATCTTTTCTCTATGAATGTGTGACATCTTGAAGAGGTTTCACCGAATGTGTGTGTGTGTGTGTGTGTGTGTGTGTATATATATATATATATATATATATATATATATATATATATATATAGTTCTAAATAAGAGTTATTTTACTACCTTTCATGCTTTTATTGTGCTTCTGATGCAAAATGGCTGCTTAGTTGTCCTCATTGCCCCACTTCATGTTTAATGCCCCACTTCCCTTCTGTACACGCTAGCTGGGAATTCACTCCCTATCTGGGAGGCTCCAGTAACATGATGTCAATTTTAATAAATGGTTGCTTTCTTTCATAAACTGTGCCGCACCTGTCCACGGGTGGTGTCAGTTGTTGCAGCTTATCTTCTTTGAAACGAATATGGCTGAGCTGCGATACCATGGACATTTGTGGCACTGTTTTCAAAGTAAGCAGTCATATGGATGACAATGGTATTACTGTCTGTACTAGAGACTAAAGGCATGGAGAAAAGTCACAGTCTGGAGGTATACCTTATTGAAGTGGAAAACCCTTATTATAAAAGGGATGTCGTATACTATGAACTTCCACATTTTGCCTAGAAAATATATCACAGCTTTTGTGTAGGGAATCCCCTGTATAAAGTATAAACATAAAATGCCTAAAAACCGGTAGGGTCACCTTAAAAGAGACAAAGTTAAAGAGGGTGTCTTGTTTAGAAAATCCCCTATAAAAAAAATGAGTGTTAATACAGGGAGATCTTCCATTCAGGACCCTTATCGATTGGACATGTTCAAGGATTATACAACTTATCAATTTCAAAGGATGTTATGTAATACTTCAGTTGTCCTGTGGAGGCACTGCAGGGTAACTGCCCGCTTACTGCTCAGGATCCTCATCTATTTCTAGACTGGCTACAAAGAGTGTCTCTGGCTCTGAAGGACCTATTGTATCCATATGTAACACACAGACACCTGCTTTTTTTCATGAGAAATGTGTAATACTTAGCTTTTTTGTGTGTTTGTGTGTTTGTGTGTTGGCGTTGCAGGGAAATAGAACACTTGCTGCTGGGTTCACCAACAAATTACAGCTGATCAGAGACGGATCCGGCAGCAATCTCTGATAAGCTGATCATTGCCAGACCTTTTACCAAAAGGGAAATATCTTAAGAGGAAAACCCCTTTAAATGCATAATCTGATCACCTTCCCCTTTTAAGTGAAAGAAGCCACAATGACCATGATCAGAGCTTATTTTTATCCAAAATGTTTTTTTTTTGTTTGTTTTTTTAATTAAAGGGGTTATCCGGCAAAAATCTTTTTCTTTTATATCAACTGGTTTCAGAAAGTTATATAGATTTCTAATTTACTTCTCTTTAAAAATCTCAAGTCTTCCAGTACTTATGAGCTGCTGTATGTCCTGCAGGGAGTGTTGTTTTCTTTCCAGTCTGACACTGTGCTCTCTGCTGCCTCCTCTGTCCATGTCAGGAACTGTCCAGAGTAGTAGGGGTTTTCTATGGGGATTTGCTACTGCTCTGGACAGTTCCTGTCTGGGACAGAGGTGGCAGCAGAGAGAACTGTGTCAGACTGAAAAGAAAACACCACTTCCTGCAGGATATACAGCATCTGACAAGTATAGGAAGACTTGAGATTTTTAAATAGAATTACAAATCTATAACACTTTCTTAAACCAATTGGTTTAAAAGAAACAGATTTTTGCACTCGAGTACCCCTTTAAAGGGGCCGCAATAAGCTGATCACAGAGGTCCTCAGCGATCAGCTCTAATTTGTTAGTGAACCCAGCAGCAGATGTTCATTTTCCTTGCAGCGCCACCACTGGAAAAATTAAGTATTGCACAGTTACTGTGAAAAAAGTTGTCTGTTTTGCCTACTGCCTGGACACGCTGGGTCCTCCAAGCCTAGAGACACTCTTTACAGCCTCTCTCCAATCTGAATGCTTTATATCAATATAATAAAAGCCAAAAAAGCAACATTAAAAAATTACAGAAAATGAAACGGTTAAGATCTGCTGTGAGAATATAAAGAATCCCTGACCCCGCTGGATGCAGCCATTCCACTTTTTTAGTACAAGGAAACGACGGACCAGAGTCGTCTAATAATAGAAGGATTTATGCACTGAGCAAACAGTATATAGCATATTTACATCAGCGCTCAGGTCAAGGTGAGGAGTCGATGCAGCCGGTCACCGCTCGGCCCTCTTTCTAAGAAAATAATTCCTCTAGGATGCTGTTTGCAGAAAGGTTAATGTAGGAAAACCTCAAACTGAAAGAATGTCAACATTTAGATCCTGCGGCTGCGAACCCCATGCTGGACATTTCACGGTACATAACAGTGAGCTGATCATGACAAGCTAGAGGGCTTCTTGCTTCTTGAAGTTACAAAGGTGACATCTAGTGGATAAAAGTAGGTAGTGCAGGTAGTGCAAATGTTAATTTTTTTTCTTCAGTCCACATCCAGTCCAGACCAAGTATCCTATATTAGAAAAAATTTTGTTTCTTACTTCCAGAAACAGCGCCCCTCTTGTCCTCAGTTTGTGTGTGATATTACAGCTCAGTTTCATCGAAGTGAATGGAGCCAGGTTGTAATACCACACACAACCTGAGGACAGGTTAGAGAAAGCAGCTATGTTTTTCTAATGTTGGATAACCCCTTTAAATCACAAAAGGCATTGTATTCAGTCTTTAACAATGAGCGCTTGTTGACACATGAACCACCATTCTATCTATTCTCCTCTCACTGCCTTTGTAAGGGCTTTTTAATAAAACATCACAATAGGTATTCATGACCAGTGTTTATCAGTCACACAGGTAAAATTCAAGTTACGGCTTGTGTTATACTCCAGAGCTGCATTCGCAATTCTGAAGGCTTTCAAGCTGATATCTCTTTGTTGGCTCAGTGTCTGCACTAAAAGAGCTTTTGTGATTTGCATTCTGGGAAATGTTCTATTTACACTAGACCTGATATAGAATATAATAACTGTACAGCTACAATATGCCTGAACTGAAGGTGATGTGTCTGATCCTTTATACAGCATGCTACAACTCTGTATAGGTCGCATAGATAAATGGTGGCATAGACACAGCCAGACGAGTATGTGACTGCTGCTCGGCGACTCTTCTGCATCCCAAACATCTGATCATCCGCTATTACCAGTGCCACAAAGAATACAGATGAAGGAATTGCACCAAATAGAGAATTATTATTTATAGCTGGCTCTATTAGGACGTTGGACTTTGCAAGCAAGCTGCTTTTAGTTACCTTTTCTATAATGGTCCTGAATTGGGATTGGGGTCATGGTTTCCCATATAACTAAAATTACTGGGATTATTAGAAAAACATAGCCGCTTTCTTCCAGGTGGAGCGCTGCTCTTCTCCAAGGGTGTTGTGCAGCCTTGATTCAAAGGGACATGATCATTAGAACTTTAAATATTAGGTCAGTTGTTAGTTTTTGTTCTGTTTGCTTTTTTTTTCAATATATGTATTGCAGTATTCATATTGGTCACTAGATGTCAGTACAACTTACACTTCTAACTTAAAAACAACACTCTTTTTTTATGATCTGCTGCAAAATGAATCTCAGATGAAAGAATTCCATTGAAATTGGACCCAATTGTCCTTTATCATAAAAAAAAAAAGAAAGAAAGTTTCACAATACAATGTGTTAAGAGGTACCGTACATTTTAGTTGTAAGCATTGACTATCGCTTTTAGACTTTCAAAAATGTGTTTACAAGCAAAATAAGCCTGCAAAAGCCTTTCATTTTTTTATTGCTTTTAGGAGCATTTATGGAAATTGTGTCTTTGCAAATTTGCAAGTTATTTTTACATAATTATGTGCAAAAAAAGGTAAAAAAAAAAAAAAAAACACAAAAAACACACCAAGAAATGTGTAAAATAGCTTATTACATTCAAAATAAGTTGTTGTTTTTTGTTTTTTAAGCTGTTATAATTACAGTCGGGTTAAAGGGGTACTTCAGGAAAAAAACTGATGTCAGAAAGTTATACAGAATTGCAATTTACTTATATTTAAAAATCTCAAGTCTTCCAGTACTTATCAGCTGCTGTATGTCCTGCATCAAATTGTGTATTCTTTCCAGTCTTAGGGTACAAACACACACCGTATACGCAGCAGATACGCAGCAGATTTGATGGTGCAGATTTTATGCTGTGTTCAGTTATTTATATCTAATCTGCTGCGTATCTTCTGCGTATTTGCTGCGTATCGCAGCAGTAAATAGGCAGCATATATGCCGTGTGTGTTTGTACCCTCAGACCATGTTCCAGTCTTAGGCCGGTGTCAGTCTTAGGCTGCAGTACCGGCCGGATGATTTTCATTTCTGATGAATTGGGATGCGGGCGCATCCCAATTAACCGCTGAACACAATGGAGTCGCACGCTCCATTGTGTGAACTGACATATCTTATGCGGCTGCTTTTCATTGAATTCACTGACAGGTCAGTTTTTCGTGGGGTCGGATGAAATCCCGGCCGGAGCGCATACGCTACTGCCGGGATTCCATTCATTCTAATGCAACATATGTTTTGCATAAATCACGGCCGCTGTTGCAAATTGTAATTTATGTAAAACATACGTTGTGTGAACATGGCCTTAGGGTATGTAAATCAGGCAGAATGCCGCGGCGGAGAATGCGCCTGATTTACTCAGTGTGAACAAAGCCTTACACAGTGCTCTCTGCTGCTGTCTCTGTTCATGCCAGGAACTGTCCAGACCAGAGGATTTCTATGGGGATTTGCTGCTGCTCTGGACAGTTCCTGACATGAACAGAGGTGGCAGCAGAGAGCAATGTGTCAGACTGGAAAGAATACACCACTTCCTGCAGTATCCTAGTTCCCCATTGTCCATTTTATGCATCTTTGATGTATCCCCAGAGAAAAATATAAAATAATTCTAAAAAGTCTACTAAAAATAATATCATTAATAACTACAATGATGCCACTAATGAACTCCCAGCATTGCTTCCCACCTAGTCATTATTTCCCTCCTGCAATGGTAAATGAATGTCTTCAGTCTGATGTGCTGCTTGTATCAATCACCTCGCACCGCACTATTAATCCTTATAATGGATTCTGCTGGAGTCACATTAGACCTTTCTGACGCTTAATAAAATATGAGATGGTTTTTATTCACTGCATGTGTCACAGCTGATAGAGCAATTACACCACATGACACATACAGACATCTGGGAAGCTATATACAGTATATACAGTATTAATTTAATAGGTTTCTATTCTATCTATTATTATATTCCTTTCCAATAGCTACCTATACAGTCCAATAACTTTCTAACTTCTCCTGTACTAATCCTAAATTATAAACTATAATATATTCCAGAGCTGCACTCACAATTCTGCAGGTTTCAGAGCTTAAATTTAAAAATTTTTCTTGCTGGCTAATAAGATATACCATATACTTTCTTGCAAAACAGCGCTACCTCTGTGCTCAGGTTGTTTGTGGTATTACACTGTTTGCCATCAGTACTCACACCTGGACTTCCTTTCCCTTACTTCTCTGGTCAATCATCCGAACCCGAATGTGTGACATTTGATTACCGTTACCTGAAGAAGTTGGATGCAACCCTAAAGCTGCATGGAAAACATGGATACAGCCATAGACTGTATGCATATTATCCTGGACTCCCTAGGGGCTGCATCTAACCTGCCGATAGCTCCCTAGTGGGCACTGGGCGGTGAGGATGAAGGTACGTTTCTTACTCTGCGCCGTTCCTGTGCCGTTAGTTGTGCCAGTTGTTAAGAGGTTAGGAGCACTGGGGCATGGCTACCACCCTCTTGAAGCACCAATCCGACCCACCCCTTCTAATGATTATCAATGGACGGGGCCAGCCCAAGGGTGGACCAGATAGGTGCTTGGAGGGGCAATGGCAACGCTCCCCAGTGCTTCTAACAGCTTACCGGGCATAACTAACAGCACGGGAACGGCTCTGAGTATGTTATGCTGCTGCTGATGATGATGATTATAATGACAAGCTATAGGGAAGGGGGGAGAGAAGATTACAGCAAGGAAGGGGTTAAATTACAAACACAGCCCTGGTCTGATGATGTTGAAACAGCTACTTACAGCTTAAGGCTATGTTCACACTACGTATATTTGAGGCTGTATAGCAACCAAAACAAGGAGTGGATTGAAAACACAGAAAGGCTCTGTTCACATAATGTTGTAATTGAGTGGATGGCCGCCATTTAATGGCAAATATTTGCTGTTATTTTAAAACAACGGCTGTTATATTGAAATAATGGCCGTTATTTACTGTTATATGGCGGCCATCCACTCAATTTCACCATTGTGTGAACAGAGCCTTTCTGTGTTTTTAATCCACTCCTGGTTTTGGTTGCAATACTGACTGAAATATACTGACTGAAATATACGTAGTGTGAACGCAGCCTTATGGTTGTCAGAGGATGAGAGGCCTTGATTTTACTTGTAAGGCACAGTGTGGACCCTGTGGAGGAGGCAGACAGCCACAGCTTGTATTCACACAGTCCAGGCTCTTTGCTATACTTATCATCCACTTCCTGTGTTCCCTACTGATCTCTCAGGTACCCCTCACAACAGACAGTGGGCAGCAGCAATGCAGAAACTGATCACATGCTCCCGTATTACTCTGTACCATTTAGATTTCACATTCAGGTTTCTAAGAAAGCTGGATGATAATCCTCAGGGGGGCTGTAATGGAGTTTCTGTGTACACTGCAGCACTTATATCCTTGGGCCGCGTTTGCAGTACATAGTCCATGGACAAGGGCAGAGCTGTTTCTTCTACCTACCTACCTACCCATTATATCTTCTACCTACCATTATATCTTGTATATCAGGGGAGGGGAACCTTGACTCTCCAGCTGTTGCAGAACTACAAATCCCATCATGATGGGAGTTGTAGTTCTGCAAGAGCTGGAGAGCCAAGGTTCCCTTCCCCTGTTCTATGAGGATGTGCTGACTTAGAGCAGTGACTGGAGAATAATCTGCTCCCCCTATGTGTAATGTTCTTTCGCAGTCCAGTCGTCGCTGTGAATTCTATATGCCGGCTCAGCACTAATCTCTACATGGAGCTCGCTGTGGAACATGTAGTGGTGAGAACCTAATGCTTAGAATACACTGACTAGATCAACACCAAGATGAATATTATATGACGCAAGGAAATCTATTCTCTGAACACCTGACGTGGCTATAGGAAAATGACAAGCAGAATGAAGCTCAGCACCTTTACAGGTTGTGCTGCTCAGTGTGAAATTTGAATAACTCAGCTCATTGCCAAAGAGGCAATTAGGCTGTGTTCACACATTCGCAGCTTTGTTGCGTCTCTTTTGCTGCGTTTACACGGAACGATTATCGTGCGAATTTGCACGATAACGATCTAATTCGAACGATAATCGTACGTGTAAACGCAGAGTACGATCAAACGACGAGCGAGAAATCGTTCATTTTGATCTTTGAACATGTTCTCAAATCGTCGTTGGTCATTCGCTAAAAAAATTCGCAGATCGTTCCGTGTAAACAGTCGTTCGCCGATTTAACCTATGTGCAAGATAGGCTTAAGCGATCGCAAAAGAATTTTTCCGTACAATGTATTGTTCCGTTTAAACGCTGATCGTTATTAAAAAAAAATCGTTACTTCGAAACCGTTAAACGTACGATCGAGCGAATTATCGCTCCGTGTAAACCCAGCATTAGTTTCCATAATTAGAATTACGTGGACTCTGCAATTCACTGTCTGGGCTTTAGGGCCCTTTTACACAGAAAGATTATCTGACAGATTATCTGCCAAAGATTTGAAGCCAAAACCAGAAACAGACTATAGAGATCAGGTCATAAAGGAAAGCCTGAGATTTCTCCTCTTTTCAAATCCAGTCCTGGCTTTGGCTTCAAATCTTTGGCAGATAATCTGTCAGATGATCTTTCTGTGTAAAAGGGCCCTTACCATGTGATTACCATTACCAGACTTCATCACAGGTGTTTTTCTCAATCTGATAAAGCCTGGTAAGGGTATATTCACACGGGCGGGCTCGCAGCGAGATTCTCGCTGCGAGCCCGGCAGGTCCTGTCAGTTCCCATAAACTACATACTTGCTGCGGTCTAAACGACCGCAGCGAGTATGTAATTATACCGCGCTTAACCCCTTCTACTCCCGCCGGCTCCCCCCGCTGTAAGCAGCATACATTACCTGTCCTTGCTGCACGGGTCCAGCGTCCTGCTCTCCCGCCCGGCCAATCAGTGGCTGCGGCTGGGCAACACACTAATTGGCCGGACGGGAGAGCAGGACGCCGGACCCGTGCAGCAAGGACAGGTAAAGTATGCTTACAGCGGGGGAGCCGGCCGGGAGCAGAAGGGGTTAAGCGCGGTATAATTACATACTCGCTGCGGTCGTTTAGACCGCAGCAAGTATGTAGTTTATGGGAACTGACAGGACCTGCCGGGCTCGCAGCGAGATTCTCGTGTGAATATACCCTAATACTGATTACAGGGCAAAGCATACTTGCATACTCTTAGGGTACAAACACACACAGCAGATACGCAGCAGATTTGATACTGTGTTCAGTTATTTAGATCTAATCTGCTGCGTATCTGCTGCGTATCTGCTGCGTATCGCAGCAGTAAATAAGCAGCATATAAGCCGTGTGTGTTTGTACCCTTAAAGGGAACATGTCCCAATGAAAATGTGGTCCAATCTGCAGGCAGCATGTTACAGAGCAAGAGAAGCTGAGAAGATATACAGTGGTAACTTGGTTTAAGAGCATTGTCTTGGTTTAAGAGCTCCTTGTACTGGATGGGAAGGGGAGTGGGGGAGGGGCTCAGTCTGCATAGCGGGGTCTACAGCACTGGACTCTGACCTGAAGTCTCCCTCACCTTCCAAATCATAGCAGATCTACCTCAAGCTGGGGCTTACATCAGGGGACAGGACTGTGGGGGTTATCTCTTCGTAGCTGTAACCCCGCTCTCCCCGGACAGAGAGTGCTGCATGTATTTGCCACATATGTCCTGCTTATTTCTTCATGCTCACTGCAATCTCTGTCACTCCTGATTGGTCAATGCTGAACACCCCCCCCCCTCCCCCATTGCTGTCATGTGACCACACAGACCTCTGACAGCAGCCCTGCTTCTCTATTCTAGCCTGTTCTGTATCTACAAACTGCAGCTGTACTTTCAGGTTTATGCAGTTACTATACATTATACTCCTCATGCTGATTGCTATTCTGTACAGTAACTAATAATACCACATATTCTGCTGTTTCTGAATGTTTGTTTCATTAGTTTTATATGTTATTCAGAATAATAAATAATTATTTTTGGGGTGTGGAACCAATTGTCTGCATTTCAATTATTTCTTATGGGAAAATTTGCTTTGGTATAAGAGTGGATTTGGATTACAAGCATGGCCCCGGAACGAATTATGCTCGTATTTCAAGGCACCACTGTATATAGAAAGAGCCGTCAAACCCTGAGTAGGACCGCCCACATGACTACTAAACCCATAATGACCAGAGGTTTACAAAAATAAAGGAACTTTCCTATACAGCTACATATTACTTTGCTCAGCTCCTCCTGCTCAGTAGCACGATGTCTGCAGATTGCATGTTTAACGATTGGACTCCATGTTTAACGTGATGGGTTACCGGTAAAGGGGTACTCTAGGAAACCAACTGGTGTCAAAAGTTATGGAGATTTAT
Source organism: Dendropsophus ebraccatus (assembly GCF_027789765.1). Classification (NCBI taxonomy): domain Eukaryota; kingdom Metazoa; phylum Chordata; class Amphibia; order Anura; family Hylidae; genus Dendropsophus; species Dendropsophus ebraccatus. Next base: position 37,955,300 of record NC_091460.1, on the reverse strand, counting down.
AAACAACTACCATTTAAAAATCTCATGACTTCCAGAACTTATCAGCTTATGTATGTCCTGCAGGAAGTGGTTTATTCTTTCCAGTCTAACACAGTGCTCTCTGCTGCCACCTCTGTATGTGACAGGAACTGTACAGAGCAGTAGCAAATTCCCATAGAAAACCTCTCCTGCTCTGGTCAGTTCCTGACAGAGGTGGCAGCAGAGAGCACTGTGTCAGATTGGAAAGAAAACAACATTTCCTGCAGGACATGCAGCAGCTGATAAGTACTGGAAGGCTGGAGATTTTTAAATATAAGTAAACTACAAATCTGTATAACTTTCTCACTCCAGTTGATTTTTTTTTGTTCTGGAGTACCCATTTAAGACTAATAATAACTTTAAAAAAATAAATAAATAAATAAATAAATTGATGTGATATTACAAATCTATATAATGTAATTGACCAGTTGGTTTGAATAAAAAATTCACTGAAGTACCCCTTTAATTTCTGTAAGACTGGAAAAAACTGCATTTCCCTTGTTGACAGAAGCCAGCAAATAATTAGAAAAAAGAGCAGGAATTCTACAAATAGAGAGCAGGAGGCTCCCGGTAAGGTGACGGCCCTGGTCTCCAGTTACATCAGTACTGAGGAGCTCACCAAGCTGCAAACACCAGGCACATTAACATTTGGAAAGGTTAATTGGAGGCTTTCATTGTCCTACTAACATTTTACATCTTGTTCCCTCTTGCGCAATGTTCTTCCCGAACGCTGGTCACATGACAGCACTTTTTTTTCTCACCTTTCTCCAAGTAAACAGATCCAGTCAACTGGGGTGCGTGAGAAGAAAGAAAATTCATACAGCTCCTGCAGCATTCAGCACATTCCCTCCAGCATTGTAGGGACACGCTACTCATCATACCCCTCCTAAATAGTCACTAACCTAATGCTTTAGGATAAGCCGCCACTAGCACTATATCCGGCAATTATATAGATTATATATAGTATATTTACTCTCTCATTCTCATTTTCCCCGAGATAGTGGGTGTAGACTAGCTGCCATGATGTCTCCCCTAAGCACATTAGAGGACACCCTGCTCCCCTACATCTCTATAGAACACCCTCAGCTGTGAATGTATGTTTTCCATGTGTTTCATTCTGTGAACTCCTCTCCACCCCTCTCTCATCTTTCTAAACTTCTATGGGTTGTAACCTGATCACTCAGTGAACTGATTTATCACCAGATTGACATGAGCAGTTTTTGCAAAGCGAATAATCATTTAAAATGGAGGAAAAGCCTGGTAAGTGGAGAAGTTCTTGTTTTTGCCTAATAAGATATATAACAAAGTTTCTTATAGTATTGATTTATGCACATGTTGAACAGTCACATTTGACATTACAATAAGTTTTTTTATCGCCACTCATTTTGTCTCCACTCTATCATTTTTTTTTGCAGAAATCAATAGTACAGGTGATTTAAAGAAACTTTGTAATTGGGTTTATTAGGCAAATATGCCATTATCTGCATTCAAAAAGACTTTTTCTCAGGTCTCCCCCCCCCCTCATCCACTGCTCAGAATCAGGAAATCATGACTATTTTACATCAGCCGGCCCTGTCTGTTCTATGGAGAGGGGAGGGGGAGGAGGGAGATTAGTTGCCAGCAGAGAACAAAGGATTACACAGCGGGATTTGTGAAAGCTGGTATTCAGAGGTCTGTGGTGACTTTAGAGGAGATAGCCCAGTGATGTAGCTGTAAATTAACTCTTTGTTGTCCTGTTTTGGTGCCTCATCTCCCTCCACCCCTTCCCTCTCCATAAGAGAACCATGAAGACAGGGGTGAGAGCTTCAAACTGCTTTTTCGTGATAAAAATGCATTTTTCGGCTAATAAACCCAATTACAAAGTTTCTTAAAAATCGCCTGTACTATTGGTTTCTGCAAAAATAAAAAATTTAAACAACAGTGACTCTTTAAGCTAAATGCTGAATTCTGATTGTTTCCTGTTTATCACTATCTAAAGGCAAAAAAAAGTATAACACAGACTTCCTTTTTAATGGAGTTCCAATTACAGTGCACACCCTAATATTACACAATGAATAAAGTCAAAGGACATCCAATGAAGAATCCCTTCTTCCTCCTCATGTTGTCAGGTGCCAGCCTGTTCAGTTCATCAGCACCATGTCACTGCATAATTTTAAAGAGCAGGTGTTGTGCAGTGCTGTGATTGGCCAGGCAAGTAAGGAAAGGAAAGACCTGTGTGTGTACTGCTGGCAAATATCCCAGATCTGGTCCAGCCCCTGAGATAGTAGTGGTAGTGAATGAGAAATAGTTGTGCACCATGGAGGGGGCTCTCAGGGGCTCAAGAACATCAGTAAGAGCACTAGCATCACCATGCCTCCCTTCTGAAGGGTTAATGTAACAAGACCATGGAGATTTTAGAAATATTTCTGCTGCTCTGGTCATATCTCCAATGCTATTTCATCTGTATCTTATTTTTCTGCTATAAACATTTTTCACATGATAAAGCTCCCGCTCCGTATTCATCCACTTTGATATTTAGTGGTAATATCGGAATGAGATTGGATTTATACACTGAATAAACATGAGCTGAATTATTAAAGGCAACCTCTTTAGCACTTAAACCTTATACTATATTTCCTCCGACAGGGCTCTCTTCTCCAGCCTCTAAAGCATGCGCCATGGTATAAAAATCCTACTTTAGGCTCTGTTCACACACAGTAAGAGACCGGCCGGTCACGGAACAGCCAGTCTCTGAAAAGATAATCCCGGACGGTACTGCAGTACCGGCCGGATGATCTTTAGGGCTGCAGTGCTCTGATGCGGTGCATTCGTACGCACCCGCATCAGAAATCTCCACTGCACACTATGAAACGAGTGTCCGGAGCCGCTCGCTCCACAGTGTGCACTGCACAGGGTCTTCTGCAGCCGCTATTCAGTGAATAGCGGCCGCAGAAAACTGATATGTCAGTTGTTTGCGACGCCGCTAGGGATCCCAGACGGAGTGTATACTATGTGTATACGCTCCGACCGGGATCCCATTGACGGCAAGGTAACAAATTTTTTTGTAATAACCATGGCAGTTTTAAGAAAAAATACGTAGTGTGAACATAGCCTTAAAGTGTACCTCCGATTATAAACAACAAAACTTTTCATAAATCGACAGTACAAGTGTAGATGAAACAAAAAGCTTATATATCTTATTATAGAAAAATGTTTCTTTCTCCAATTATCAGATGCCATTCCTCGCGGTCTGAAGGGTCCCGAGTCCTCAGCTCCTCAGCATCCTGGCCTTGCTCTTAGAGACCGTATTCACATTACTGGCTTCTCAGGACACACTCCTTTAGTCACTACAGACTGAACCCCCTAGGCTGCACCTCACACCTCTAAGTAATAATAAGATAACATTCGGGCTATGTGTTGGGTATACAATTTCTGTACAAGAGTCAAGAGCACGGTCCACAACGCTTTTGGGTCCTTAATATACTTCAGCAAATAAACCGAACATAGTCACTAGTAGACTATGCTTATCCAGTTAAACTCAATGGGCCGGCTGCAGTATACGTGGCATATTTTTTTACTGATATGCCACCATATGGCTTGAATGTGATGCCGAAAAGGCTCCACCCTGCCTACACTGCTTCAGTGGTGGCCTGACAACCACTCTCCTTCACGGCCAGACCTTCCTGGGACTGTCTCACAAGTGGCCACTACAGAGCTCCCCATCTGCTCCCTTAAAACCAGGTCCTCCGCAGCCAATCGTCTTCACTTCAGAGACTCAACCCACACAGGTGGTGACCCTCATCAGACACGGCCGCACACCACTTACTTAGTGCATGCTGCACATCTTTCCAATGGCCATGCCTGCCTTAGCCTTATGTCCACCAGCACTCCCAATGTCTCGGCTATATTGGCATTCGCAGACCCAAAGCAACTTTACTCGGCACCACGCAAGGACCAGCTACTAGTATTCTTCAGGTTCGGCAATGTTCTCCAAACCCGAATGCTTGCCATTTGACTCCCCTAGGCCATAGGCGGTACTTATGTTTTCCTGGCAGCCCTAGGGCGGCATCCAACTTCTGTAGCCGTCGGGAGTCAAATGCAGAGCGTTCGGGTTCGAAGGACGTTGCCAAACCCGAAAAGTTGGGCAAGTTTACTCAACACTAACAATCACTTTATAATCTATTGGTGCCAAACCTCCTCTTTTATCTCTTACCAACTACTCCACCCAGCCACTACTTGTCACTTGTCTCTGGCATCCACACCTACCTCAAGACGGAGGCACTCCAGCCCCCTCCTGCCTGATTGCAGCCATCGCATATGCTCACTTAAGCCAAGTTCAGACAGTGCAGATTTTCAGAGCAGACCCATTACAGTACAATGCAAGAGAGAGTTTTCAAAAACCCATTAACAAGCTGCAAAAAAAACAATCTGTGTGGCTTTAGGGCATGCTGTGGACTTACAGATACTTTCCTGGAATGCTGAATAAATCCCTGACTAATCCTCCAAATAATGTGCAAATACACAGAGATATGAGCACCCAGCAGGGCTGGCAGAAACGCCGGGCATTCTCTTCCTACTAAAGCATCACGGTGGGACACTGCAGTAGTATTGGCCACAATAACATAGTGTAACCTATTCATTATTAAACCACATAGGGATTCCCACTGAAGATAATAGGACACGGTTTTGGAGCACAATTCACATGGATTTTTCAAGGACAAATTCCACACAAAAATTCCATGATGTGAACATACTCTAGTGCTAATAAACTTAAAGGGATATTGCCGTCTCAACTAATATTGTTAAAGGGGTACGAATTTTTTTTTCTTTCAAATCAACTGGTTTCAGAAAGTTATATAGATTTGTAATTTACTTCTTTTAAAAAAATCTCAAGTCTTCCAGTACTTATCAGCTGCTGTATGTCCTGCAGGAAGTGATGTATTTTTGTCCAGTCTGAAGCAATGCTCTCTGCTACCACCTCTGTCCATGTCAGGAACTGTCCAGAGCAGTAGCAAATGCCCATAGAAAACCTCATCTGCTCTGGACAGTTCCTGACATGGACAGAGATGTCAGCAGAGAGCACTGTGTCAAACTAAAAAAAAATACACCACTTCCTGCAGGACATACAGAAGCTAATAATTACTGGAAGACCTATAAAAGTAAATTACAAATCTATATAACTTTCTAAAACCAGTTGATTTGAAAGAAAAAGATTTTCGCCAAAGTACCCCTTTAAAACTTGTAGAGTTCGTCAAGATAAGTATTTTTCCAAGTACATTTTTTCCCAAGTTCCAGGAAATGTTGGAAGGACGTACAGTAGCTGATAAGTATGGGAAGACTTGAGATTTTTAAATACATGTAAATTACAAATCTATATAACTTTCTGAAACCAGTTGATTTGATAGAAAAAAAAAATTGCTAAATAACCCCTTTAAGGCCTTTCATATACTATTAACTCAAGGTATGGGAAGGGGTTAAATAAAAATCCACTTTTACAATGTTCATATGACTTCTGTCATGTGAAATGACAGAAGTGAAGACATGTTTTCAGTGTAAATCAGCTGCATATATTAAGGCCATTGCTAGAAAGCAGACTGAGGAGAAACCCTTGAAGCCATCTGCAGTCCGGGCAGGAGATTGGTCTGGAAAGTGAATAGGAAAACCAATTACAACTCTTTGAATGGAGGACAATGGCTCCTGTGTTCCTCTTACAAGACCATAGACACTTGGCCACATCTAGGGCAGAGGGTCAGAGGGTCCCAGCTGTGCGGGATTCTGCATGTTTACACTGACTGCCTCCGACACAGTGAAAAGCTTGTTAACCAGGCTCCATTTTATCCCTGCGATTATTCATGTCTTCAAAGGTTCTCCTCCTGACCTATAAAATCGCATTATATTCTTCCTTAGAGGCTAAGAAAAAGCAGACCTGGAGGGAGCATACAGTGCGGTAGTCTCTGGACCATATATACGCTATATAGTAAATATATTCTGGTATTTATAGAATACAAACCCCATGCAGCTGTGACGCCCTGGTCTGACTGCAGCCCAGGACCTCATTGCTGCAGGTCAGTAGTACTAACCACTGAGCCACCTAGTAATGGAATCCCATCACAGAGGAATCGGGTGGCTGAATATTATGGATTATCAGATTATCAGACATCAGTGTATGTTCTGGTGTCACTAAGTTACTACCGTCCTGTTATACACAGTGTATGTCCGGTGTCACTATGTTACCCCTGTCCTGTTATACACAGTGTATGTCTGGTGTCACTATGTTACCCCTGTCCTGTTATACACAGTGTATGTCCGGTGTCACTATGTTACCCCTGTCCTGTTATACACAGTGTATGTCTGGTGTCACTTGTTACCCCTGTCCTGTTATACACAGTGTATGTCTGGTGTCACTATGTTACCCCTGTCCTGTTATACACAGTGTATGTCCGGTGTCACTTGTTACCCCTGTCCTGTTATACACAGTGTATGTCCGGTGTCACTATGTTACCCCTGTCCTGTTATACACAGTGTATGTCTGGTGTCACTATGTTACCTCTGTCCTGTTATACACAGTGTATGTCCGGTGTCACTATGTTACCCCTGTCCTGTTATACACAGTGTATGTCTGGTGTCACTATGTTACCTCTGTCCTGTTATACACAGTGTATGTCCGGTGTCACTATGTTACCCCTGTCCTGTTATACACAGTGTATGTCCGGTGTCACTATGTTACCCCTGTCCTGTTATACACAGTGTATGTCCGGTGTCACTATGTTCCTACCATCCTGTTATACACAGTGTATGCCCGGTGTCACTATGTTCCTACCATCCTGTTATACACAGTGTATGTCTGGTGTCACTATGTTACCCCTGTCCTGTTATACACCGTGTATGTCCAGTGTCACTATGTTACCCCTGTCCTGTTATACACAGTGTATGTCCGGTGTCACTATGTTACTAAAGTTATTTTAGGTAAGCTGTGGCAGTGTTATTCTGGTGCTCAGGGTTGGGTGTTTCCCTTAGCGGCTCTTATACACATCTTTTGGATAAAAATGTGAAAATGCAGTTTCTATGCCAAGTCAAACCACAATAGCCCAACCCTATGGAAACATAACACTGGCTGCACCGCACAGCCGGGACTGAGGCTAAGCTTCACTTTCCTGGACTCCTCCGTTATGTCTTGTAACATGCTGATCCGACTTCTATATAATCTACAGACAGCAAACAGTTACAATGTGCACTCTTTAGGGGGAATTTATCAATAATATTTTCATTTCACACAATGATCCCCTTATGCACAGATCAATAATTTGACGGTAACTTGGTTTTTATCATCAAGAACCAACACACACATAAATGCCGAAATATGGTAAAAAGGGACACAACTGGCCGATCACACCTGTGCTTATTCTTTGGTCTATTATACACAAAGACATCCTCTAAGTAATGTCCACAGCTAGAGGTTCTCAGTTACTAGACAGTATAGGACTCTTGAAAATTACCCACAGGACATGTTCCTGTCAACCACACAGAGATATAAAACACACTCATCTTTACCGTTCCAACAGTGTCATCTGTTTCATCCCAGCTCTGTTCTATCCATACATTTGATTAATGTATCTGGGTCATGTGACCAGATCAGCCACCATCTTGACTTTTTAGATTTGAGACTGCATCCCCTCCCTTTCAATCCTGCTATCAATCCCATGATGCATCAACACATTATCACATGGGCAGCTAAAGCCAAGACCATCTCTATGTGGCACAGTCAATGCAGCTTCATCATACTAGAGGTTCTGCTGGCTGAGATGTTGAACCCATTGAGTGCACAGATACACATGTAATTACCAGGGGGTCACCATGAGATCACATGACCCAAATCTAGGAGTTCTAAGCAGTCTTACCTCCAAGTTGTCCAGAGACCTGGTGACACTGAACCTCTTTGATCTTCCGAGCGACCTGCGTCCTGAAGTGCGTTGTGGCCCTTGGACCAACCCACTAGAATGGCCAAACTTTAAGCTCTAAAAAATAGACATATTATAGTTCAGTATAAAAAATGCATTTAATTTAGAATATTTAGTATATTTAAGAAAAAAATTTATATTAATGAAAGATTAGCCACTGTCAACACTTTAAGCCCTCAATTATCCCTGTAGAACCACTATGCCATGCCTATTACAATGCTTATTGATCACTACATAGAGGTGCTTCAAGTTCTTATCAGCTGCTGTATGTCCTGCAGGAAGTGGTGGATTCTTTCCAGTCTGGAGAGCAGTAGAGTTTTAATATGGGGATTTGCTGCTGCTCTGGACACTTCCTGACATGGACAGAGGTGGCAGCTGTGTTAGACTAGGAGGAATACACCACTTCCTGCAGGACCTACAGCAGCTGATAAGTACTGGAAGACTTGAGATTTTTAACAGAAGTAAATTACAAATCTCTGGCACTTTCTAGCACCAGTTCATCTGAATGAAAGAATTTTTTTTTTTGTGAACAACCCCTTTAATTTATTATGGACTCTGGACTGTGACTTACTGGAGGGTCTGACATGCCCATCACTACACAGCCTGCTGATTCCAGTAAGCACCATGCAGTTCCTAACTTGACCTGTGGTGGCAGCGCAGGGAAACTGAACACTTGCTTACAGCCCAAAGGAATCAAACAACAGAGCATCTAGATTATAGTCATTCATCAATCTATGTTCTGTGGAGCTACAACTCTCAACATGCACGTAAGCGATTAGGTTGTACACTGCTGTAAACTGGTTTTGTACTTTGTCACACAAAGATGTGTTAAATAAACACCAAAAAACAATGTCAAAAGACTGGCTAAATATTAACACCTATAAAATAAGCAAGAAAATGTATGTAGTATGTCTGGACGATGGGGATTGCTATTCCTGGCAGAAAGAAATCATGGCCCTGACCTCAATGGCACAAACCATGATTTATAGTACATAAGGACTGAAGACTGAACTGTTTTTATTGTCTGTACCTACTATTTGTACAGTATTCTAGAAAGTACTGTTCCTTTCTTACTTTATGGCAGTTTACAACAAACTGTGATTATCCTGCAGCTAGTCCTGTCATCCCAGGCTAGTCTTCTCTTGGAGTTCTTACATAGTGTTTTGCCCAGTGGCCATCAAACAACTTGATTTGCCCTAAACCTAAGATGAACACTACTTAAAGGGGCACTCCAGAGAACGAAAAAAAAATGTTTTTAAAAATAACTGATTTAGAACAGAACGTTAAACAGATTTTTTATTTTCTTCTATTTAAAAGAACTTAAGCCTTCCAGTACTTCCTGTCCTGCAGGAAGTGGTGTATTCTGTCTAGAGCAGTGCTTCTCAATTCTAGTCCTCAGGCCTCACCAACAGGCCATGTTTTGAGGATTTCCTTAGTATTTAACAGGTGATATAATTATACTCAGTGCATCAGGTATTATCACAGGTGTTCTTTTTATGGGATAGCCTCAAAACATGACCTGTTGGTGAGGCTTGAGGACTGGAATTGAGAAGCACTGGTCTAGACTGACACAGTGCTCTCTGCTGCCACCTCTGTCCATGTCAGATACTATTCAGAGCAGGAGAAGTTTTCTATGGGGATTTGCTGCTGCTGCTGCTCTGGACAGTTACTGATGTGGACAGAGGTGGCAGCAGAGAACACTGGGTCAGACTGGAAAGAAAACCCCACTTCCTGCAGGACACGCAGCAGCTGATAAGTACTGGAAGACTGGAGGTTTTTAAATAGAAAAAAAATTACAACTTTATATAACTTTCTGTCACTAGTTGATTTTAAAACATTTTTTTTCCTCCAGAGTATCCCTTAAAAGGCCGCAGGTTCTTCACACCTGAACTACAGCATAGAGTTCTGTAGTAAACCTAACATCATCATACCATGACCAATGCCCTTCAATGCCAATCCACTATTGCTCTCAGTCTCCCAATCCACCCCATATAAATGTGCAGGTTCAACATACCACTACACCGAATCCCTGACAATGGGACTAAGGGTCCTATTAGACAGGCCGACGACAGCCCAATCAATAATGTAAATGAGCGCCGATCTGCTAGAGCCTATTACACGGCTCGATTATCGTTTAGCAAGGGCTGCATGGACATCATTAGCAATGTCCATGCAGCCCCTGCCCTAGACTGTATACATTACCTCTCCACGCTCCTACCTTCTTCTCTCTTCCCTACACAGCGTGCTGCAGCTTCTCTGAGCTGACCGACCGCTCAGCCAACACTGCCAGTGATTGGCTGAGCAGCCTGCCAGCTCAGAGAAGCTGCAGCACGCTGTGTCGGGAAGTATTAGTAATTGTACTCACCTTCCTCACTGACAGCAGCTCCCTGTGTACGTCATAGAGCTAAAATCAGACTCCCCTCCTCCAGGCTGTGCTGCCCTGCGATGAGTCTGTCTATAAGATGGCCGACATAGAGAAGCATGTGACCAGGTCCGCCCTCAATGTTTTCCATAGGCATATACAGGCTCAGTGAAGGACACTGGGGGCGGGGCATAGTCACATGCTCCTCCATGTCGGCCATCTTATGGACAGACTCACCACAGAGCAGAGGCCACAGCTTGGGGGAGTCTGATTTGAGCTTTATGAGGTACACAGGGAGCTGCTGTCAGTGCTGTGATTATATGGTATCCCACTGTTATCCCACCTAGGCACCTGTCACAAAGTTCTCTCTTCAGTTCAGTGGTGATGAAGGTAGCATTCTGTAGTTTCACCACTAGGTGTCAGAGTTACTTTTAAGTATTATTGTTTCATTGCACAGATGAAGTAAGCAAAGGGTTACTGTTATTATTGTACCATGTAGTCTATGCTGACCTATAAGAGATACTCTCTCTTCCTCTACCTATCCCTACTCTCCCCACACACACAGCCCCTGGGGAAGAAGCTAGTTAGCCCTGTGTGGGAGGAAGTCTTGTCTACTTTAGACAGAGTGTTAGTGAGGTGGTGAGACACATGCGTATGTAGCAACCAGAGACACTCAGTTTATTCACTATAACTACTATACAGTGCTAGAAAAGTCGGGGATAAACCTAGCCCACGCCGAGAACCACTCTACAAAGTGCAGGGCAGTATCCTGATATACAGAGGAACTAGCCTGGATAGGACAAAGCTACCAGAGGGTCTACGTATCCTATCTTGCAGTGCAGGTGACACTGGGAAACCTTGGACACTTAGCTTCACCCAGATAACCACGGCTGGGGCTTGTATCACCCTAGTAGAAAGAGTAGCTCGACACTGTAGGGCAGAAGGTGGTCAGACATTAGTCTAAACACGGGTACAAGTAAACTTCTCACTCTCAAGTTTCAAGTATTTCTCTAAAGTTCCAGTAGAGCACAAGTACTACATTGACTCCCTTAAAAAAACTCCTCTCCTCTACGCTGCTCCACTCTGTTCTCAACTACACAAGCACCCCTACAACTACCTCTACTGTATTCCACTCTTTCAAGTATCTACGCAGCTCAGGTCAAGTTAAGCACTACAGTCTGTACCAAGATTATTTATCTACTGCCAAAATGTTTTGTATTATTCAGAGACTGTACAGTAAAGCTGTTCTATTTTTATCCCTGGGACTCAGTCATCTCTTCCTCTGCACCAGCGCCTATATACATCCGCCACACTCCTTGGGTCATTTTCACCTTTCTGTGGGTGGCGGTACCAATAGTCCGGGTGGGTCAATTGCCACTCAGGACTGCCGTGACAGGAGCCCAAGGGACCCATCACAACCCGGCAGGTCACCGACCATTTTGGGGAGTACAGCCAGCCACAATAAAAAGCAGGTACCAACATCACACCTGTGTGCTGGACTAGCACTGGCGTCACGACAATACCATCACTGGCTGAGCCGTGAAACACATCCGACCAAACACCATAGAAGTGGCGTCACCAGTAACATCACAGCACGTCACCAGTCGAGTACCACAGGTACACTTACTAATATTGTACAATGAACTATTTTACTATAAAGTGGAGAACCCCTTTAACTCACTAAAAATCTTCTAGACTACAGAAGCCGAAAACACTGAACAGTAGTTAAAAATCCACCACATGGCACTCAGCCAGCTCCAATCACTAAGCTGCAGATAATGCCGAGTCCGGTGGGGGTCTCCACCATTACAGAAAACTTCTGCATATTAATATGATGTGTAACGGTAATGAGAACGGCTGATGATGTCTCCAAAGCCCAGAAAACCCTTTTGTTTCTGAAGGCTGCAAACTAATAGCAGGTAATTGCGCAAATAGACTAGAAACGTGCCTGCTGCCACGCCCGCTACGGATACACTGACGTGAGCGGCTTTTGTGGTAGACATCAGGACTACGTCTGTATGGAAGAAAAAAAGCAGCTTTGGATATTAACATCCACACAAATTATTAACATTACAGCTTCACGTGTTTTCTATAAAACAAATTAGAGAATACAAAGTCAGCCAAGCTTATAGAGAGACGAGACTGTACGACGGGATATATGTATGGCGTCCGACCAGCAATCCTGCCAAATCATGAAAATGTGACTTCTTTCAGGGATTACTCGACGCTGCCACAAAGTATGCCTGAAAGAGCTATCGGAGCATGATAGATTTCCCATAATGCCTGGTATCACTCAACACAAGGGATTGTGGGAAGCAAAACATGAAATGTGCCTCTTCTGAATCACTATGAAACAGAATATTCTCCGTAGATACTACTATGGCTGATATAGGAGCCCTGGGGCCACATACAAGACATATTTATGAATAGGGAACATAAAGTCACTAATCTAATATGGATAATGTCTGGGTTATAACATTTAGGAATTATAGGTGATAAAGAGCATCACTCCTGCTAGACCTAGCATTACCAAGCAATCCTCAGATTGCCCACTTATTTTAATGCGAACCATGTAATACTTCACTTCCCCTGCGGGGAAGCTGTAGGATAAAAGAACACTTTCTGTCAAGGTGACAACCAGTTTACCATTAATCACCAGGACCCAAAAGCAGAAAAGGTAAGACCTATTCTGCTTGCCAGACAACCTCTTTAAAATGCATTGCCACTGATTGATCTTTGGGGGATATTAAATATGTCTGTGGCTAGCATCCCTGTGACGCTGGAAATGGGTGTTACCCCCTCTGTTTGAAGACAAAGAGGTCTGTCACATGGCACATTATTCTAACAGTAAATTTAAACGCGTACTCTGGAGGAAGAAAATGAAAATCAACTGTTGCCAGAAAGTTATACAGATTTGTAAAATATATTTAGCTTACTTACGTATTAGCTGTTGTATGTCCTGCAGGAAGTGGTGTATTCTTTCCAGTCTGACACAGTGCTCTCTGCTGCAAAAAAAAAAAAAAAAAAAAACTTCTGCTGTTCTGGACAGTTCCTGTCATGGACAGAAGTGGCAGCAGAGAGCAGAGAGTGGCAGCAGAGAGTCAGACTACAAAGCGCATAGCACATACAGCAGCTGACAAGTACAGCCACATTCACACGTCAATAGTGCAGCCCGTGACCATAGACCCACGGCTGCGGACTGCACTACAAATGTGCATCAGTAGTGCTCCATGCTTTGCAAAGCACTACACTGGCACTACATTCAGATAGCGATGCATGCCACAAGTAAGCTATTTGAATAGAGGTAAATAGACAGAATACACCACTTCCTACAGAACATAAAGCAGCTGATAAGTACTGGAGAATTTTAAGTAGAAGTAATTCAAAATTTTGTATAACATTCTGACAATAGTTGATTTTTTTTTTAAAATTATGTCTCTGGAGTACCCCTTTAAGGCTACAGCATGTTTCTGGATTTTACATCTGGACTCCTTACTGTTGTACAGAGCTGAACATACACCATCAGCCAGTTTCGTTGAGATCTAAACTTGGTTCAAAAGAACTGCAGAGGGGGTTCAAATGTTTTACTCATACTTGTGCAATCACTGATGATAGGGTCAGAAACACTCTTCTGACACTTTAAGTATACACAGCTTACAAGAGAAATACCATAAAAATGGCATACAATTTAAAATGTGTCCCGTATGTACAATGTACTCTCTAATAAGAGTTTAAACAATCTCACCTTTCGGTCCTCTCTGGATTTCTTGGGACCATGCCCAACACCAAAAATGTGGTGTATGTCAAATGCTGCTTTCTTGGGCCAGTCATCCTTGCGAGCAGAAGGTGGTACAAAGCTCCCCTCAACTCGGTATCTGTCGGCCGGAATCTTGCTCATAGGTGGAGGTAAGGTTCCACAATTGACACTCGACCAACCATCTGTTGAGTCAGCATATGATTCCTGATCACTAACATTCCCCTGTTGCCAATCCCGAATTACATGAACAGGCAGCCATTTCTTTTGGCCCTCCATGACATTGGATTTTTTTGAAGGAGGTGGTGGTCCTCGAGGTGCAATAACCGGAACCTCAATACGAGCACAAGGTCCTAAGTGCTTCTTAAAGTTTTGTGGTTTGTCAGCCATTGCTCCATGTGGTGCTCCAAAGTGTCCATCATCCTCATTGCTGTAGCCATTCCAGTGTAGGATGGACTGGTTCTGCCCTCTTCCACCTGGATTCTCCCAAATGCCATGTGGAATATGTTTGGTTGGGGCACTTCCCAAGTCAACCACCAGTACCCGATTTGTTTTTTCTTCTTGATTAAAATTACCAATGCCGCTATCACTGTTACTGCTGGTGCTGTTGTTCTGATGAGCATCGGCATCATTGTCGAGGAAAGCTCTTGCCCTTACCCCTTCGATCATCTCACCCATGTCTCTGTAAAGAACAGAGACAAACTGTAGAACGGGAAGAGAAGATGGTGGAAATTCCAGACAGCCATTAGTATCTGGATCCGGGGTGCATTCAAATCCAAATCTCCTAGCAATGCCTAGATGTATTTTATGGTGGAACAATTCCGGATCTACCATGAAGACATGACAAGACGTCCTCAGAGCCCCTTCTTCTTCCTGGGCTAAGCTTTGGTCATCACTACTTTGCATAGTTACGAGTCCAAAGAACCTTCTGTCATCGGGGCAAACTGCACTGAATGCCAACTTCTCTGCTGGGTAGACGGCGATAACGCTCCCCTTGTCATTACACAGCTGAATATTGTCATGCATTATTTTCATCAAAACCAGAGAATGGATTTTTTGTTCAGCTCTGAGACGTCTCATGCATCCTCGGATAGCCTGTAAGCTGTCGTATTCAAGATTAGAACTGGTGGAAGGAAGCTCTATGGAACCAAGGTACCCAACTATCATGCCAACATTAAGGATACTTGCATCCAACTCAAAGTCTTCCAAATTCGGCAAACCATTGGAGAATACAGAGTCACTGTTAATCATCTTTGATATTTCGTCTTTCGAAAGAAGGTCGAGATTATGATTCGCCCTGTCCCTTCTCATTTCATAGCAAGAAGCGGACATTGACCTAGATCGATGTTTTGCTGTTTGATGGTCAGTATTCCCACTTACTGGGTTCTCGAAGATCATACTAAATATTCCTCCGGACTGCATCTCTTCAACAACTCTTTCTGCTCGGTTTATGCCCAATGTTTTTGAATCAGGTCTTGGCTTCAATAAACTTTTACCCTCGTAGAAAGCAATTTCATCATCACTTGAGCACGAATCTATAGGACGGGCTCCTTCAGCAATGACCATATGAAGAACGCCAGAACATTTCCCAATCAGCTTGACTACATCTTCATGAGATGCGTTCTTGACGCTGATGTCATTGACGACACAAATGTAATCTCCGGCTTTAAGTCCAACAAATTCGGCAGGACTTTCCTTGATGACGCAACCTATGAAACAAGGAGATTGTCCGGAAATGGTAAAACCATAGCCTGTTCTTCCCCGTGCCACCTCAACACTCCTTAATCTTAAGGGTAGATGCATCTTATTGCGGCTCTTGGTGGGATCAACCGGCCTATGCATTTCAATGACTTGATGGTGTGGAGTAATCTTGCTGAAAAATACTGGGTTTCCACAACTCCTATACTGAAGACTCCTAGAAAACAAAAAATGCAAAACACATTAAACATTTGTATCCCATTGAATACATTTCTAGTCCAAGAAACAGAAAGTACATCTAGTGGAAGACATTATCTATGATTAGAATAAAATGGTCGTCTTCTTACAAAAAGAGCATCACACCCACCTATGGGTTGCAACCTAGGGCCCTATTACACGGGGTGATCATCGGCTGAACAGGCTATTACTCTATTTTTGGAAGAAAGCATCCATGATTTTCTAAGCCTGGATAACCCCTAACTAATATTCTCTAGCGCTGAGCTAAATACATAAGAAAAACAAAACATGCCGATGCATTCATTAAAGGGCCATTTTATTGTGTGCCTTGAAGGTCCTCACAATGGAAAACACACAATGTACTTTCCTCCAAATTATAATGAGCTGGCAAGAATCAAGTCTATTTGACTAGGTAAGAATGTTTAAATTCTATCAAAATATTCATACGCTAGCCTAAGAAATACACAACCCCGAGGGACTGATCGGTGATCCAGTAACCGGAACACCAGGTCTTTAATTTCCACTTCTAATGAGATATTTGGGTCTTTAATCAAGATGAGGCTGTCTCCATGTTTTCCAGGACTCCCTAGGGCAACATCCAACTTCATCAGCCACCGGTATTCAAATGCCGAGTGATCTGGCTCGAATCATGCTCATTTCTAGTCTTTAACTGTTTACAATCTTGTTTTAAATTACAGGGACACATAAGCACCCAGGTGGCAACCTACAGTATATTGGATCAGAAGCCAAAACCCCAAGCCAATAGCTTCAAGCCCAGTCTAGTTCTACACATAACTATTGGGCTCACTAAAAGGACGACCATAAACATCACCTTTGCATTGATGTTTTTTTACCTCCTATAATACACTTACTTCCCTTTAGCTTTTGCATTGTGAAAGAAAAATCCACCAGAAAACTGTGTCTGTCTCTCTTTACTTGGTTATAGGGATAGCAGCATAAAGTGTGGAGAGTTGGGAGAGCATACATGGCCACTCACACAAGCTGTAGCTAGGGAGGAATCTACACAAGGCATTCTGCTGGAAAAGAATTACATAGGAAGTGTATAGGGGCCGTTCACACTATGGAATTTGGCTGGAATTCCAAGCAGAGTCAGCGCTGCGTTCCACCAAGCGGAGTCAGCGCGCACTCCACCCAAAGAAGTGACATATCAATTCTTCAGGTGGATGGCAGAGTGCGTGTGAATCAATGGGAGAGGCGGAACTTCAAGTGGAACGGCCCCTTAAATTACAAAAATAAAGTAAATTATATTGCACCCTCTATACACCCAACAAGGAGTCAACCAATCCTTTGTAAAGCTCTTATGCAACAGGTTGTGGGGTCTGTAGTGCAATGCTCTAACTAGGATTTGACTTTATAGGGTACTTAGTTTTATGAGATATACTGGATGGCCCTCCCACAGCCCAGCATTACACGTGTTGGATGGTTGACCTGAACATCAAGCAAGAATCCAAATCTCCATAGCACATCTAGATGGCTATATGGATTTATTAGGACATTCAACAAGTGTTCAATTATAATGGGCACTCTCTGTGGCAGATCCTCATTATCAGAGGAAGGGACAGAGGTGTGGAAGGTCAACAATGCAAAAATAGATCTTTTTGACTCCTTAAAAGAACTACTAATAAAGAAAAGAACACTACCGGTGACAACTTTGCTCCATCCGCATCATAGATGGTCACGGAGACAGCTGAAGCCGCTTTCCAACTTCATTACATCAAACAACCCCTGCTTTAAGTGTAACATGCGCCAACACTGGGTCAACTATTATAGTAACATCTGAATGTTCAGATTCAGAGTTGGCTTAGGCTTTGAAAATACAATATAAATTCTTGAAAAATATTCCATCAGTTTTCTCTGATGTGGCTGATATTCAGCAGGGGACACCAGTATTTCAAATGGCACATGGTAGGTGGGATCCTGCTACTTATTTTACTCAGGGGTCAAAGAGTTTCACGTTACACCTGTACAAAAGATTTTCACCACTTAGAAGTTAGATTTTTGAACAAGGTCGAAGGAAAGGACAAATTATGTTTTTTTTATTTTTGCAACTTGCTGATGCACGGTATCTACCTGTAAATGGACCAGACTCTTCTACATGTCAGTCAGGTGCCATATGTGCAGCCTTGCTAAAAACACGGACTTAACTAGAGAGAGACTTTTAAGAAACCTTTCAATTATTTATGTAGGAGTAAATGGTTAATAGAGCTGAAAGTTTAGGATCAGAATTTTGCAACAGGTGGAGGACATATTGTAAGAGTCTGGTTACATGAAAGACTTCTCTTTAAATGTTAGTGTCTAGGCCAGACTAATAAAATTTTATGTAACCCAAAACCTTACTGATTTTAGCTACAATGCTGTTAGACATAAAATAACCCCAGAAAAGTTTATCCTTATTTTGCCCCAGAGTCAGGTGTCATATTTGTGGTGATATTAAAGGGGTACTCCAGCAAAAAAAATTCTATTAGTTCTATTTAACCTCTTAAGGACATATGACGTACCCGTACGTCATATGTCCTCATTAGCACTTCAAAGCGGGGCCGGGACCCGCCGCTATTAGCGGGCACGGTCTGATCGCCGTGCCCGCTAATTAGCTAATCGGAGGCAGCTGTCAAAGTTGACAGCTGCCTCTGATTACCGGAGGCAACCTTTCCCTGGGGTCTAGTGGGGGAGATCGCTCCTCCGGGACGTTATCCCGGAGGAGCGATCTCCGTTACTGACGCCGGCCGGGGACTCGTCCAAGATGGCGCCGTCCCCGGCATATCTATGCTGCAGAGATCTCAATGAGAGATTAAAGTATATATACTAGAAGTCCCCTAGGGGGAATAACCCTAACCCCAGGGGGGAATAACCTTAACCCTAGGGGGGCTTCTAGTATATGTGTAAAAAGAAAAAAAAAGGGTTGTTTATAGTAAAAAGCCCCCTCCCCTAATAAAAGTCTGAATCACCCCCCTTTTCCCAGGTTTTAAATAAAAGTAAACAAATAAATAACTAAACATGTTTGGTATTGCCGTGTGCGTAATCGCCCAAACTATTAATTAATCACATTCCTGATCTCGCACGGTAAACGGCGTCAGTGCAAAAAAAATCCCAAAGTGCAAAATTGCGCATTTTTGGTCGCATCAAATCCAGAAAAAATTTAATAAAAACCGATCAAAAAGTCGTATATGCGCAATCAAGGTACCGATAGAAAGATCACATCATGGCGCAAAAAATGACACCTGACACAGCCTCATAGACCAAAGAATAAAAGCGCTATAAGCCTGGGAATGGAGCGATTTTAAGGAACGTATATTTGTTAACAATGGTTTGAATTTTTTACAGGCCATCAGATACAATATAAGTTATACATGTTATATATCGTTGTAATCGTAACGACTTGTGGAACATGCATAACAAGTCAGTTTTACCCCAGGACGAATGGCGTAAAAACACAGTTCCCCCAAATAAAAGAAATGCGTTTTGTTTTTTTTTCAATTTCACCACACTTTGAATTTTTTTCTGGTTTTCCAGTGTACTTTATGCAAAAATTCAGCCTGTCATTGCAAAGTACAATTAGTGACGCAAAAAATAAGGGCTCATGTGGGTTTCTAGGTGGAAAAATGCAAGTGCTATGGCCTTTTAAACACAAGGAGGAAAAACCGAAAACGCAAAAACGAAAATGGGCCCCGTCCTTAAGGGGTTAAAAAATCTCAAGTCTTCCAGTACTTATCAGCTGATGTATGTCCTGAAAGAAGTGGTATATTTTTTCCAGTCTGGAGAGCAGGAGAGGTTTTCAATGGGGATTTGCTACTGCTCGGGACAGTTCCTGACATGGACAGAGGTGGCAGCAGAGAGCACTGTGTCAGACTGAAAAGAATACCCCACTTCCTGTAGGACATACAGCAGCTTATAAGTACTGGGAGACTGGAGAATTTTTAATAGAAGTAAATTACAAATCTCTGGCACTTTCTGAAACCAGTTGATCTCAAATATTTTTTTTTCACTGGAGTACCCCTTTAAAGTGACTCTGTACCCACAATCTGATCCCCCCCCCCCCCAAAAAAAAAAAAACACTTGTACCTTCGGATAGCTGATATTAATCCAAGATCTGTCCTGGGTCCATTCGGCAGGTGATGCAGTTATTGTCCTAAAAAACAACTTTTAAACTTGCAGCCCTGTGGCAAACTGGCGTGGCCTAGAGTATCTGTGCCCTAACCTTGCACCACCCCTCCATCCCTCCTCCCCACCCTCTTCATCATTAGGAATGCCACTGGCAGGATTTTTCCTATTCCTCTGCAGTGAACACTGCACAGGTGCCTTAACGATCCAGCCCATGTGCAGTACTCACACAGCTGATAAATAGGAGAATACCTGCCTGGGGCATTCCTAATGATGAAGAGGGTGGGGAGGAGGTGCGGAGAGGTTGTGCCAGCCTAACGCATCGTCACTCTAGGCCGTGCCAGTTTGGCACAGGGCTGCAAATTTTAAAGTTGTTTTTTAGGACAATAACTGCATCACCTGACAGATCTTGGATTAAAAGCAGCTATCTGAAGGTACAAGCAGTTTGGGGGGGGGGGACAGATTGTGGGTACAGGGTCGCTTTAACTAACACCAAGGAAGAACAAATCCTCCTAGCCTTTTAGGCTTGTTTCCTATTGATGGAAAACTTTCACTTGCTACTCCGACCAATACATAATCCATTATACATAAGCTTTTGGCATTGGCCAAGCAGCGTATTACTCTGCCCTATGG
Organism: Dendropsophus ebraccatus; assembly: GCF_027789765.1. Classification (NCBI taxonomy): domain Eukaryota; kingdom Metazoa; phylum Chordata; class Amphibia; order Anura; family Hylidae; genus Dendropsophus; species Dendropsophus ebraccatus. Next base: position 37,934,542 of record NC_091460.1, on the reverse strand, counting down.
TTATTCTGCTAAAGTAGTTATTGTGTAATGTTTTCTACACATAATCCGTGTTTGGTTTTAGCCTTAGCCTAAGGTTCAGAATAAACAGAGACTTTGTGTGGCGTCTGTCACAGCCTAAAGTTGCCATTTCACGCTGTTTGCAACGTTCAGTAAAACAGCTATAGAAAGTGGTTGTGGCCGTATTAACCACAAGCTACCATGACTATCAAGAATGAATTTCTGGTGACTGTACGGCTGTGGTCCTGACAAATTGCCAGTCGCAAAGCAGCTACAATCAGCCACCTCACAAGTCTAACATAATGGAGCAACAGCAAATTGCACAAATATTCTTGCACAATTACAGATTCGATGTCATGCAAAGTCACACACAAACTTTAACAAGTTGTGGACAAATATCACACCTTTTCTAGCTGTGTAGTCCTAGCCTTAAACGGGTTAAGAGATAAATATAGTGTGCAAATAAAAAAATAGGTATACTCACCTACCCTGATCCCCTTTTAGCTGACGCGCGGGTCCTCTTAGCTAATAACACATCATCCCCACAGGAAGTACCTTATTTAGCCAATCACTGGCAGCAGTCAATGATGGACTGAGTGCAGCAGTTCCTGCAGGAATGATGTCCTATCATGAACCAGGAAAAGGGGTGTGGCAGCTGTGGGGGACTAAGGCAGGTGAGTATAACTTTTTGTTTCACCCCAAGGCATCTGTAAAAAAAAGTTGATCCCCGGACAATCCGTTAAAGAGGTTATCCAACAATAAAGACTATGTTCACACACCTTCATTTTCTTGGGCGGTCTTTTGATAATGAAAATGATGATAATAATTATGATCTGTCATTACCAAAAGATGGCTATCTTTTGGCATTAAAAGGGGGACAAAAGTTATCACCTATCCACAGAATATAGAGGATAATATAATAAAGGGGATTACTAGTAAATCGGCTAGGGCCCAACCATTAGGACCCCCAGCAATGACAAAAATAGAGACCCCTTGTTCCTTGGGTGAACAGAGTGGCAGTGTGCATGCTCATCCACGCTGCATTTATTCAGTATAGGCCTTACAAATATTGCTCAGAGCTGAACTCTTTTCGGAAGTCCCATAAAGAAGTTAATCGGTGGCCGAGTGGTGGAAATAACCCTCTTCTGCCTCTTCTGATCTCAACAGTCGGACCCCCATCAACTCACTAAAATCATATCTTACAGTCCCCAGCCCCCTGTCCAGTGCACCTTATACTAGTATTGTTTGTGGAGCACTGCCATTGTTCTATATACACCTGCAATCATTTACACTATAGACTACAAGCTGCACGTGCTGTATACAATGAGTGTATACTGTGTGTGGATCCGGTAGGCCTGACATGTGCTCTGTGCTCACTGCCGCCCGCACTCAGCCGTATCATCATTTCCTTGTTGCAGTCTTTGAAATAAGACTCTGAGTGAATTAATCATAAAGTAGGGCAGGATCGTCTTTCACCTGCTACAGTCACATGACCCGCACAGGTGAAAGGTCGAAGTAACTGACAACAAACCTTCAAATAAAGGCGCCAATGCTTTATCAGCCGCACCGTGCATTGAAGCTTCTCAGCCCCGGCAGCTGTAAAACTGAAGCTTGACTTAAGTATATGATCAAATCTGTTTACAAAAAAATCTAAATTTTTTTAAACTTTTTTAAAAACAGATTATGAAATGAGCACTTTACTAGGATTAGATACTACGGGCAACAACGACGGTTCTGCTACACTGAAATTTACTGTAGAATTCTGCAATTCTGACAAGATGTCGTTATTAAAATCTTAAAAAATTTAGCAAATTCAAAAATGTCCCTATTATGTAAATGAGATCTGAAAGGATTTCCTGATGATATTATGTGCACATATCTACAGGAGACATCTGCACTATTTTTATTTTGAGCTTTTTTCCCCAAAAATAGCGTCACACCTGTCCTCACGTCCCAAGTGGTACGACAACTCACGATAGACATGAATGTTTGGCCAAATGGAGAGAAGATGGATGATGTTGGGGAAGAAAAACGGGCCTCACCATCCCAAACACATGAACGTTTGTTTGAGACGAGGGTAAAGGGAGGGAGGGAGGGTAAAGGAGAGTAAAGATTTATATGAAACACTGATAATTATCAGTTATAGTTATAACCAGCTGCCCAATTTAAATGATGAGATTAAAGGGCCACACGCACTATCCAGCGATGGTTCGAGCCACTCGGCCAGTGACTGATTGAGCTATAGGAGGGTCATTATTGTGAAACTGACGCCCCCTGTGAGGGGAAATCTCCATCCTGTATGATCCTATGGATATCATATATGTTTACCTGAGAGCTTACAGATCATTCAGAAGGAACTTTACCGTATCCCTTCAGCACAGACAGGTATGAAGCCACCAGTAGAACTGGTTTCTCTTGTGTGAATGATCCCCACAAACACCTCACACAATGTACTTACTGCAAGAAAATCCTGTCCTGGGGCCGGCGGTAATGGACGCCACTGTATCTAGTCCTCCCAGACACTTGTACTCCAGCTCAAGTACTTGTGTCCAGTCACTTTCTCAGAAGTCGGACAAGGCCTTTGCCTTCCATGTGAGCTGCGGTAATCTCCAGACAGACGAGCCAAGATTAAGACGCTGATGAGCTGAGGGAATAGCAGGGGGTAAGACTAAAGTCACGAACGACTCGGCGGATAAGGACTCGGCGGATAAAATCCTCCATGACATACAGATCCCCCCAGATTCTCACTGAAATAGGGGTCAAGGCCACTTTTGATATCTTTTTAAATGCCTAAAGTGCCTCCAAATATCTATTTACATAGCTAGTATATAGCTAGTGGAGAAGTGGATGCAATTGTATGCAGTCTAGACAATGCTCTGTGAGCTCAACAGACTGGACTCCAAACTGATCCCATGTATCATAGTGTATATGGCTTACAGACTGGGTACAACTTCTCTAGGTAAAGGTAAGGGCTTGTTGCTTCTGAAATTGGGCATGAAACACGATTCACTGACAGCAAACACAGATATTAAAAAATTGTAAGAAACTCATCAGCAAAGTATACTAGAAAGCTGTCAAATTTATCATTTTCATAGTAAAATTTACCTAAAACTGGAAAATTCCTTTTTTGCAGAATATGTGATGAGTGTCTGATCAATGGGAGGAACGACTTAGACCCCACAAACCATAATAATGGGGCCTCCTGGCTAAATGGAGCACCTGGACATGCATGCTGCAGCTCCATTCACTCTATTAGCCTGATAATACCATCCAGTCCCAGTAGGCAGTCCCCCACCACTGATTCTTCATGGAAAATCCCTTTAAATGGCCTCTAAAAGTAGTGTGCCTATATATTACAGAAACATGACTATAAGTAGAACCTTTTCCCATCAAAGATCTATAGCAGAGAGCAAATGGGCCACAACGTTGCTATAAGGCTGGGTTCACACTACGTTTTTGCAATTTGTTCTTTTCATCCGTTTGGGAAAAACAGATGGAAAAATGGATGCAATTGTTTGTTTAACGTTTTTTACACAAAAACGTACTTGACCTTATTTTTGTGTATGTTTAAAATAAATGGATGCACACAAATACACCCGTATTTTGCATCAATGGATTGCAAAAATGTAGTGTGAACCCAGCCTAAGGGCCCTATTACACGGGATGATTATCGTGCGAAAAATCGTTCAAATTAAAACGATAATCGTTCTGTGTAATTGCAGGCAACAATCGAAAAATCGTTCATATGTCGTTGATCGTTGATTTAGATCTGAACTAGAGATGAGCGAACCGGATTCGGGTTCGAGTCCATCCGAACCCGAATGTTCGGTATTTGATTAGCTGGGGCTGCTGCACTTGGATAAAGCTCTAAGGTTGTCTGGAAAACGTGGATACAGCCAATGACTATATCCATGATTTCCACATAGCCTTAGGGCTTTATCCAACTTCAGCAGCCACCGCTAATCAAATGCCGAATGTTCGGGTTCGGATCGACTCGAGCATGCTCCAGGTTCGCTCATCTCTAATCTGAACCTAAAATTATCGCTATTCGTTTGCTGTAATTCAGCATTAGTTCACTAATCATTCAGTGTAATTGCACATTGTTCATTGTTTTGCTGGGATCAGAAGGAATAAACGATCACAGTAACGATCGCAATAACGATCATCGTAACGATCGTAACTAACGACCATCGTACTGAGTAATATAATGAACGATTTCAGGTTAACGATAAACAATCTCGCATTATTCCGTAACCAGTGTATTATAATGTGGGTTTATTTGCCAACCATGTGACAAAAAAAACTAATAATTCTCGGAGTAAAGCCAAACCCATCCTGTGACCTTCATACATGAAAGCGTCAGCTTCTGGTCAGGATGCGGTTAATTAGCGGGCTGTTAATTACACCCGACACTAATTAACAAGCCGGTAAGTGATGTGAGTGCTGTGCTGCAGAGGATGCAGGGGAGTCGTGACAATGTGTCACCAGTCACTCCACACTCCGCACTGTTTGTTCCTCCTCGCCTGTACACACAATCAGCAGTAAGGACTCGCTCCAGTCCCCAAATGCCTCCTGTTCCCACCTTGTTTCTCAGCAACCAACAGCGGCAAGCTAAGGAGGATCTCGGCTTTTCATGCCAAGTCTCAACTTCTCTTGTACGGATGAGAAACCAGTATGGGGGATGAGAAACCAGTATGGGGTATGTTCACACACAGCAGATCTAATAAAGTTGTCACCACTTGGATTTTATACCCAGATTTTCTAAGCTTCTGAATGGGAAACTACTAGACGTTAGAAGCTATTGTCAGGTATAAGTCCCGAGGGGGGGGGGGGGGGGTGCTGCCATCTGTCCGGGGTATATAATTTCCGAGTAGGTGGAATGTGTAATATCCCGTCCTCCTGACGTATGTTCTGTCCCCGCACTGCAGGCTATGAGGGCAGGAGCTGTCAGCCCTGACGTCTACAGGTTCTTGGGAAAGCTGGGTGATAGTAATAGAAGCCTGACCCAACTTTCCTAGACGCAATAAGACTTTACAAGCAGAAGATGACTCAGTATATTATATATCTATATCCGACATCAGGATATCCTCTCTATCTCCATATATATTATTAGTTCTCTGCCTGTTATCTGCTTATCAACAGGAAGGATGATGATGATGATGATGATGATGATGATGATGATGATGATGATGATGATGATGATGATGAAGATGGTGATCATCATCATCGCTCATACATGTAGGGACTACAAAACTAATAATAGCAAAGCATATAGGGAGAGATTTATCAAACATGGTGTAAAGTGAGACTGGCTCAGTTGCCCCTAGCAACCAATCAGATTTCACCTTTCATTTTACAAATAGTCTGTGAGGAATGAAAGGTGGAATCTGATTGGTTGCTAGGGGCAACTGAGCCTGTTTCACTTTACACCATGTTTGATAAATCCCCCCCCATAAAGCCTGTATATCAGTGTTCTGCAACCTGTTGCTTTCCATCTGTTGCAAAACGACAACTCTCATCAGGCCCTGACAGCCTTCGGCAACAGATGGAAAGCAACAGGTTGGGGCACACTGAGGTATATACATATATATGCCTATTCCAAGGCTGTAAGTCTCCAGGATACAACATGTATACAGGACTCCTATTAAAGTATATATTGTAGAGTGTTAGCTCTTGGGACAAGACCCTGCTGCTACTGCTGCTCCTCTTAATATTGGGTCACACTATAAGACACTTGCCGACAATGCAGAATACTCTAGAATTCGAGTAGCCGGTATCTGATTATTCCCTACCCCTAACTATATATAAGGAACTACAACTCCCAGCATGTCCTGACAACCTAGACACATCAAGGGACAGCTGAAGCACACACTGGGAGGTGTCGTAGTTCGACACAACAGGTAGAAACTTAAAAGAGCACAATGGGAGTTGTAGTTTGACAGCTGCTAGATAGCTAAAAGAGCATCATGGGAGCTGCAGATTATCAGCAGCTGCACAGCTAACAGGGCATGCTGGGAGTTGTAGTTTTACAGCAGCTGTATAGCCTGCAGAGCATGTTTGGAGTTGTGATTGTACAAGAGATATGGAGCCATGCTGGGAGTTGTGGTTGAATAACAGATGCACAGCCACCATGGCATGCTGGGAGTTGTGGTTGAATAACAGATGCACAGCCACCATGGCATGCTGGGAGTTGTGGTTGAATAACAGATGCACAGCCACCATGGCATGCTGGGAGTTGTGGTTGAATAACAGATGCACAGCCACCATGGCATGCTGGGAGTTGTGGTCTAATAACAGAAGCACAGCCACCATGGCATGCTGGGAGTTGTGGTTGAATAACAGAAGCACAGCCACCATGGCATGCTGGGAGTTGTGGTTGAATAACAGAAGCACAGCCACCATGGCATGCTGGGAGTTGTGGTTGAATAACAGAAGCACAGCCACCATGGCATGCTGGGAGTTGTTGCTGTACAACAGCTGGATAGCTACCAAGGAATACTGGTAGTTTTAGTTGCACATCTGCAGAGACACCAGGGAATGCTGGGAGTTGTAGTCTTACAAGTGCTGAAAAGCAACCAAGGTATGCTGAGAGAGGATTCTATAAGACAGCTGACAAACCACCAGAGCACGCTGGGAGTTGTAGTTCAACAACAGCTGGAACCTTTGCATAGCTGCAAAGTTTTTTTTACAAGGATGAGTAGCAGAAATAAAAAGCAGAGAAACCAAGAGAAAGGGGGAGCCCAGTATAGAGGGACAGCATCCAAGTATAGCGGGAAAGCATCCCAGTATAGAGGGGGAAGCATCCCAGTATAGAGAGACAGCATCCCAGTATAGAGGGGGAAGCATCCCAGTATAGAGAGACAGCATCCAAGTATAGAGGGAAAGCATCCCAGTATAGAGGGGGAAGCATCCCAGTATAGAGGGACAGCATCCAAGTATAGAGGGAAAGTATCCCAGTATAGAGGGGGAAGCATCCCAGTATAGAGGGACAGCATCCAAGTATAGAGGGAAAGTATCCCAGTATAGAGGGGGAAGCATCCCAGTATAGAGAGACAGCATCCCAGTATAGAGGGAAAGCATCCCAGTATAGAGAGACAGCATCCCAGTATAGAGGGGCAGCATCCCAGTATAGAGGGGCAGCATCCAAGTATAAGGAGACAGCATCCCTGTATACAAAGGAAGCATCCCTGCATAGAGGGGCAGCATCCCAGTATAGAGGGGCACTGAGCCCAGTGTAGAGAGACAGAATTCCAGTATAGAGGGACACTAAGCACAGTATAGAGGGACAGCATCCCATTACAGAGGGGAACTGAGCCCAGTATCGAAGGGCAGCATGCCAGTATAGAGGGGTAGCATCCCAGTATAGACAGGAAGCAACCCAGTGTAGAGGGACACTGAATCCTGTATAGAGAGGCACAATCCCAGTATAGAGGTGAAGCATCCCAGTATAGAGGTGAAGCATCCCAGTATAGAGGGTTACTGAGCCCAGTGGTGAGTGGCACTGATACTGTGTAGAAGATCTGCATCCCAGTATAGAGGGCAGCATCCCAGTATAGAGGGAAAGCATCCCAGTATAGAGGGGGAAGCATCCCAGTATAGAGAGACAGCATCCCAGTATAGATGGGCAGCATCCAAGTATAGGGAGACAGCATCCCTGTATACAAAGGAAGCATCCCTGCATAGAGGGGCAGCATCCCAGTATAGAGGGGCACTAAGCACAGTATAGAGGGACAGAATCCCATTACAGAGGGGAACTGAGCCCAGTATCGAAGGGCAGCATGCCAGTATAGAGGGGTAGCATCCCAGTATAGACAGGAAGCAACCAAGTGTAGAGGGACACTGAATCCTGTACAGAGAGAGGCACCATCCCAGTATAGAGGTGAAGCATCCCAGTATAGAGGGGCACTGAGCCCAGTGGTGAGTGGCACTGATACCGTGTAGAAGATCTGCATCCCAGTATAGAGGGCAGCATCCCAGTATAGAGTGGCACTGAGCCCAGTATAGAGTGGCACTGATACCGTATAGAGGGTCAGCATCCCAGTATAGAGGGACACCACAGGGCATGCTCCCCCAGTAGGAGCAGCATTGAGTGCAGCCCAGAGGTGGGCCAGGCCTGTGGCATGCAGAACAGGGGGCTCCGCAGACACAATGGCCCCTGGCACAGCGCCCCCCACAGCCGCCCCGACCACAGCCAGCACACAGCCCTTACCCGTAGTGCTCCTCAGCTCCCCGGCCTCCGGCCCGCTCCCCGCACTGTACGGGCCATTTCAAAAACTTCTCTCCCTCCCTCCTCAACGGTGAACTTTTCTTCCCCGCAGCTGACAATAGCTGCAGCCGCCTCCCCCTCCTCCTCCCCCGGCCCCTGCCGCAGCCTATCCCCTCCCTGCTCTCCCCTCCCTCCCTCCTGTGTCCTAGGAGATCCTTGTGTTGATACGAATGGCGGCAGCTGATTGGGCGGCGCTGTTTACCGGTGGAGTGTCACTCAGTGCAGCGGGCACCTCCGGGCAGCTCTGCCCCTACCTGCCCCTCACCTGCCCCCCTTACCTCCTCCAGGGTCCTAGCACTGGGGGCTACATCGCCTTCTTATAGCCTCATTGTTTCCATATATTTACTTACTTTGCTTCCTGTTTATTAGATCTTTATTTATTTATTATTTATTTATATTATAAATTGTTTATATTTATATTCTTTTTTCACTAATTTTACCTGTTCTTATGTTACATTCTATGTATTTTTTTTTTATTTCTTTCTTGTATGGTTTTATTTGTTGCACTATTTATATACCTGTGTTTTTATACATAGAGATTGTAGCAATGCAGATGAACTCTCTTTTTTTTTAACCCTTTTTTTTTATGTTTTTAGGCTTTGGTCATTCTGGCTTTTGTTTCTACGTTTTTTTAACATTATTTCAGAATAGTTTTTAAAAAAATCTCTATTAGGTCAGGTTAACCTCTCATCTAATGCTAATTTAAAGGGACTTTAAAGTCGACTGCATTATCCCTTTAAATTAGCATGTATGGCCCTAGGTGACTTGAAATTAATGGGCACCGCCGCTGCTGTCCACTACAGTTTATGGCGGCAACTCAATTTCGGTCGGATGTGCAGGGACACTGTAAGAGACAGAGAAATTGACGCCTAAGCAATCCATTTTCGCTTATGTTTTACTGGTTCCATCACATTACATGTAATTTTGCTGCTTAGGCCGGGTTCACACTGCATTTTTGCTGTCCATTTAACATATATGTTAAAAAAGGAAAAAAACGAATGCTGCTTTATGCCATACTGCAGAACCCCTTTCCCATTGACTTACATTATAGAAAAAAAAACAACAACATGTTTTTCTATACTTTAAAACTAAACGTACTAAAACTGAAAAAGTGAAACAGATGGGAAACATAGTGTGAACCCGGCCTTGCAAAGATGGGGTCTATTATGCAATAGCAAAAAAAATACAAAAATAAAAAGTAAATAAAGATCTCCTTAATCCATTTTCATTCACAATGTAAGTGAATGAGAAACAGATCTTGCTTTATGGCATACAGCAACCTCCATTTTTAGCGTCCATGTACGTTTTTAACCCTTTCCATAGTATACAATGTATACGTTAAATGTAAACGAACCACCATGTTATTACCAGCCATGTTCCTTTCAATGATGGTAAACCATCGCAGGTCTGGTCTTACGGATATACAGCCCTGCGTGAAATTTTCTATTGTGCCCCTTCCACATGGTGTAGCTCAGTGTTCCAGCTGTTGCAAAACTACAACTCCCATCATGCACTAGTGCACTGTGCATATTGTGCTCCAGTGATAATAACTCTCCTCCATTGTCTACTGCAGGGGAAGGGAACCTTGGCTCTCCAGCTGTTGCAAAACTAAAACTCCCATCATGCATGGACAGCCAAAGCTTTAGCTTTGGCTGTCCAGGCATGATGGGAGTTGTAGTTTTGCAACAGCTTGAGGGCTGAACGTTCCACATCGCTGGTCTACTGCAGCCTGACATGACAACTATGGCATATCAGCTACTACAGAGGCAACTACTAGGGCTCAGTGCAACCTACCTGCAAATTTAACATAATTCTTAAATATTCCCTAACCAATTGGATTTTTCTGTTATTTCAAAAATTAGCAAGGAGTGTTATATAGTTTGTTATTCAACATTTTTAAAACATTCTGAGTATTTCTACTAGGTCATAATACAACATAAATCTATACCGTGGCACCGCTTAAGGGGTATTCCAAAGAAATAAATATTTTTACTTTTAAAAAGGCTCGAGGTGTCAGGAAAAAAACACTTACCTGCTGCTGAACACAATGACCTTTGTAGTAGTCGTCACCCAACCTTCTCAGTAAAACAATTAAGAAATGTTTGAGCAGTCTTTAAAAGACTAAGATGACTGGCCAGATCCTACTTAAAGGGGCTGAACAGGATTAGAAAAAACCCAGATGCTTTTTATTTTTTTAAAGCAGTGCCCCCCCCCCTGTTTACAGGTTGTGTCTGGTATTGCAGCTCAGTTCTATTGACAACACAATAGTAGAGAACTCTAGATCACTAGATCGTCCGGGCAGCCCATAGAAGATAACGGCGAACTGCTGCCGCCACTCCTGTTCCACGGAGAGACAGCAGTATATCGCTGCTATCGTGATTGTTGATTTTTCAACGTGTTCAGCCGACAACAAGCACGTTGGCTGATCGCCCGAATACGGTGTCGGTATCGCCCGAATACGGTCGATAATCGCTTCATGTAATAGGGCCTTAATGGGAGAGAGTGATGGCATGGTGGTGTCGGGGCAGTGTTGTCTACTACTGTAACTAGAGAGATGAGGTGTGAACAGGATTAACCTGTTACTGACTAGGGAGGACTTGACGCCTTTGGGTTTTTTGTATGTTGGTTTATAGCCAGAGGAGGAGATATATCACACAGTGTAAATAACCATCATTATTCATAGTGTCACCAAGTGCTAAATGCCTCCTACTCCGCCTTCCAGGTAAAAGTGGGGGACAAACAAGTATGTAGCCAATAAAAGAGACTGTTTAATTCTGTGTATACTAAGGGCTGCCATATATCACCCAGATATAGCTAAGAAACGTAGATTTATCAAACATGGTGTAAAGTAAAACTGGCTCAGTTGCCCCTAGCAACCAATCAGATTCCACCTTTCATTTTCCAAAGAGTCTGTGAGGAATGAAAGGTGGAATCTGATTGGTTGCTGGGGGCAACTGAGCCAGTTTCACTTTACACCATGTTTGATAAATCTCCCCCTTGGCAGGTGTGTACCATGAAGCTTCTTGACCCAAATCTGTACTGTGTCATTTATAATACTGCTGTCTTCTTCTATGGTAAGGTCAGTAGCGAAATTTGATGGGGGGCAGGGGGGGCGGCCGCCCCCGGGCCCACTCTGGCAGGGGCCCACTCAGATCGCTATTGAATTTTCTCTCCCTAAGTCTATTCCTGAAGATACAGACTGCCTGTGCAGTCTGTATCTTATGCTTTTACCTAATCCTGTATAGCGGAGAAGTACGGCCGGGGGCGGCCATCTTGATGACGTCACAGTGGTGCGTTCCAACGCTGGAACGCAAGGGACGTCATCAAGATGGCGCCCGGCTTTACTGCACCGCTACAGAGGACTGGGTAAAGTATAAGATACAGACTGCAAAGGCAGTCTGTATCTTCATGAAGTTTATTCTTGCCTGTGCAGTCTGTATCTTATACTTTACCCAGTCCTCTGTAGCGGTGCAGTAAAGCCGGGCGCCATCTTGATGACGTCCCTTGCGTTCCAGCGCTGGAACGCACCACTGACGTCATCAAGATGGCCGCCCCCGGCCTTACTGCTCCGCTACACAGCTATAGGTAAAAGCATAAGATACAGACTGCACAGGCAGTCTGTATCTTTAGGAATAGACTAGAGCTGGACATGTGGACGCAGGGGGAGCTGGACATGTGGACGCAGGGGGAGCTGGACATGTGGACACAGGGGGAGCTGGACATGTGGACACAGGGGGAGCTGGACATGTGGACACAGGGGGAGCTGGACATGTGGACACAGGGGGAGCTGGACATGTGGACGCAGGGGGAGCTGGACATGTGGACGCAGGGGGAGCTGGACATGTGGACGCAGGGGGAGCTGGACATGTGGACACAGGGGGAGCTGGACATGTGGAAACAGGGGGAGCTGGACATGTGGAAACAGGGGGAGCTGGACATGTGGACACGGGGGGAGCTGGACATGTGGACACAGGGGGAGCTGGACATGTGGACACAGGGGGAGCTGGACATGTGGACACAGGGGGAGCTGGACATGTGGACACAGGGGGAGCTGGACATGTGGACACAGGGGGAGCTGGACATGTGGACGCAGGGGGAGCTGGACATGTGGACGCAGGGGGAGCTGGACATGTGGACACAGGGGGAGCTGGACATGTGGAAACAGGGGGAGCTGGACATGTGGACACGGGGGGAGCTGGACATGTGGACACGGGGGGAGCTGGACATGTGGACACAGGGGGAGCTGGACATGTGGACACAGGGGGAGCTGGACATGTGGACACAGGGGGAGCTGGACATGTGGACATAGGGGGAGCTGGACATGTGGACACAGGGGGAGCTGGTAAAGAGGGGGAGCTGGACATGTAGAAACGGGGAGCTGGACATGTAGAAACGGGGAGCTGGACATGTGGACACAGGGGGAGCTGGACATGTGGACGCAGGGGGAGCTGGACATGTGGAAGCAGGGGGAGCTGGACATGTGGAAACAGGGGGAGCTGGACATGTGGACATAGGGGGAGCTGGACATGTGGACACAGGGGGAGCTGGACATGTAGAAACGGGGAGCTGGACATGTAGAAACGGGGAGCTGGACATGTAGAAACAGGGGGAGCTGGACATGTGGACGCAGGGGGTGCTGGACATGTGGACGCAGGGGGTGCTGGACATGTGGACACAGGGGGAGCTGGACATGTGGAAACAGGGGGAGCTGGACATGTGGAAACAGGGGGAGCTGGACATGTGGAAACAGGGGGAGCTGGACATGTGGAAACAGGGGGAGCTGGACATGTGGACATAGGGGGAGCTGGTAAAGAGGGGGAGCTGGACATGTAGAAACGGGGAGCTGGACATGTGGACACAGGGGGAGCTGGACATGTGGACACAGGGGGAGCTGGACATGTGGACACAGGGGGAGCTGGACATGTGGAAACAGGGGGAGCTGGACATGTGGAAACAGGGGGAGCTGGACATGTGGACATAGGGGGAGCTGGACATGTGGAAAACTGGGGGAGCTGGTAAAGAGGGGGAGCTGGACATGTGGACATAGGGGGAGCTGGACATGTGGACACAGGGGGAGCTGGTAAAGAGGGGGAGCTGGACATGTAGAAACAGGGGGAGCTGGACATGTGGACACAGGGGGAGCTGGACATGTAGAAACAGGGGGAGCTGGACATGTGGAAACAGGGGGAGCTGGACATGTGGACACAGGGGGAGCTGGACATGTGGACACAGGGGGAGCTGGACATGTGGACACAGGGGGAGCTGGACATGTGGACACAGGGGGAGCTGGACATGTGGACACAGGGGGAGCTGGACATGTGGACACAGGGGGAGCTGGACATGTGGACACAGGGGGAGCTGGACATGTGGAAACAGGGGGAGCTGGACATGTGGACGCAGGGGGAGCTGGACATGTGGACACAGGGGGAGCTGGACATGTGGAAACAGGGGGAGCTGGACATGTGGACGCAGGGGGAGCTGGACATGTGGACACAGGGGGAGCTGGACATGTGGAAACAGGGGGAGCTGGACATGTGGACATAGGGGGAGCTGGTAAAGAGGGGGAGCTGGACATGTAGAAACGGGGAGCTGGACATGTGGACACAGGGGGAGCTGGACATGTGGACACGGGGAGAGCTGGACATGTGGAAACAGGGGGAGCTGGACATGTGGAAACAGGGGGAGCTGGACATGTGGACATAGGGGGAGCTGGACATGTGGACACAGGGGGAGCTGGTAAAGAGGGGGAGCTGGACATGTAGAAACAGGGGGAGCTGGACATGTGGACACAGGGGGAGCTGGACATGTGGACACAGGGGGAGCTGGACATGTGGACACAGGGGGAGCTGGACATGTAGAAACAGGGGGAGCTGGACATGTGGAAACAGGGGGAGCTGGACATGTGGAAACAGGGGGAGCTGGACATGTGGACACAGGGGGAGCTGGACATGTGGACACAGGGGGAGCTGGACATGTGGACGCAGGGGGAGCTGGACATGTGGACACAGGGGGAGCTGGACATGTGGAAACAGGGGGAGCTGGACATGTGGAAACAGGGGGAGCTGGACATGTGGAAACAGGGGGAGCTGGACATGTGGAAACAGAGGGAGCTGGTAAACAGGGGGAGCTGGACATGTGGAAACCAGGGGGAGCTGGACATGTGGAAACAGGGGGAGCTGGTAAACAGGGGGAGCTGGACATGTGGAAACCAGGGGGAGCTGGACATGTGGAAACCAGGGGGAGCTGGACATGTGGAAACCAGGGGGAGCTGGACATGTGGAAACCAGGGGGAGCTGGACATGTGGAAAACAGTGGTTTTCTGATTTAACCCTATTTGGCCCAGTTCTCTCTGGCAGCTTCATAGAGGAGCTGGGGGCTGATCTGGAGATCCTGGGGGAATGGGGGCAGAGGTCCGACCCCTCCACCCCAGTCTCTTACAGGATAAGGGACAAGTATGTTTAAATCAGAAAGCTGTGATTCGGATCACAGAGAGCAGGGTGCAGCAGCCTGTAGTGGCTGCCCGAGTTAGCTAGTGATTGAGCCTGCGGTACCTCACTGTGAGTGATGCACCTGTCTTAGGCAGAATGCAAATTATCTACCTCTATGGTATATGGGTCAGTCAGTGTATAGGGAAAATAATAGTCTTTGCATAATGGATTTAACTTTTTTTTACAGTTTTAACTACAGATCTCAGGTGAACCTGTTATACTGCCCATACATCCATGACATTGGGATAGTGAGCGACTCCGATGAGAAGACACCCCTTGTAAGTCACTGTTTCATTTTATGTGTCTATATATGTAAATGTAGAAGCCTCTAACACTGCTCTTAATTCACTATGAGTAATGGAGCAGAATATACCCTTTATTATTTAGAAAGCATTGTTGTCAAGCGAGGTTCCCTTTGGGTAACATAATCGGTTGGGGGCCCACTCAGACTTGCTCGCCCCCCCTAGGCTGAACCCCTAGCTACGCCCCTGGGTAAGGTGCTTTTACACAGAGAGATTTGTCTGACAGATTTTTGAAGCCAAAGTCAGGAATGGATTTGAGAAGAGGAGAAATCTCAGTCTCTCCTTTATGATCTGTTCTCTGTTTATAGTCTTTTCCTGGCTTTGGCTTCAAAAATCTGTCAGATAATTTGTCTGTGTAGACGCACCCTAGATGTGCTAATGGGCCCCCTCAGGTGCCAGGTCCTGGGAGCGACTGCTACCTCTTCTGCCTTTCTAAGAAATGAATATCTATAGATACAGTTATATATTTTTTGTTTTAAATGTAAATGTTTTCAATCTTTAACAATGGGCTTGTTAATAGAAGAAGATAGGTGTTTGATATACATCATCCATGATCCTGCTGGCAGAATATGCTAAAACGTAAAGGGGTACTCTGGAGGAAAACATGTTTTTAAATTAATTTTACCACAAAGTTTTACAAATTTATAAATTACTTATGTTTCAAAAATTCAAGTTTCCAGTAATTATCAGCTGCTGTATGTCCTGCAGGAAGTGATGTATTCTTTCCAGTCTGATACAGTGCCTCTGTCCCTGACAGGAACTGTCCGGAGCAGTAGATGTTTTTAATGGGGATTTGCTGCTTATAATATGGACAGTTCCTGACATGGACAGAGGTGGCAGCAGAGAGCACTGTGTCAGACTGCAAAGAACAGCAAGGTTACACCTGATGAAGAGGCCAGTCCAGCATGGAAATGCGTTGTGCTGTATCCTTGTTTTAATAAATATATATATATTTTATTCTTTATAAGCTATATACTCATGTATGTGTATGTAGGTCTGCAGTTCTGACCAGTGCCTCTTAGGCCTTATTCACACGTTCCGTAATTTACGGATCCGTATTTCCGTATCCGAGTTAGTGCACATTGAAGTCTATTGGGCTATTCACACGATCAGTAGCAGAAATGGATGAAAATCAATCCGTAAAAAAAAAAGGACATGTCCTAGTGCGGACCGGGTGCGGACCCAGATTTTTTCACGGATGCTCTCATTGACATCAATTGTCTACGGATTGTTTGCGGATTGCAACATGTTTGGCATCCGTATTTCCGTAGAAAAATATGGATAACTCATGCTCCTATTGTGCACAGCAGTATATAGAAGTGCTGGGATCTATAGTTCTCCGGATCTCCGGGCGGACAGCTGACGGAATTCCGCGGACATTTTCCGCGAGAATTCCTCAGTCTGAACCTGCGGCTGCATCAGACCCCCTCCTGCGGCGGCATCAGACCCCCTCTGCGGCATCAGACCCCCTCCTGCGGCATCATCAGACCTCCTCTGCGGCGGCATCAGACCCCCTCCTGCGGCATCATCAGACCTCCTCTGCGGCGGCATCAGACCCCCTCCTGCATCATCAGACCCCCTCTGCGGCATCAGACCCCCTCCGGCGGCATCAGACCCCCTCCTGCGGCATCATCAGACCCCTCCTGCGGTAAGGATGCGATCTCCAATGCGATCCTCCTGTGCCGTTCTGCCTTCAGTGCTCTTAATTGATTCATTGATACTTTCCTAACCACATAGTAAACACCAATTTATTGAGCTAATTGGTAATGATGATTGGCAGCTGGGCTACAAAGGTACAAGTACCAATTACCTCAATAAATTGGGGTGTTGATTGTAAACACCCCAATTTATTGAGGTAATTGGTACTTGTACCTTTGTAGCCCAGCTGCCAATCATCATTACCAATTAGCTCAATAAATTGGTGTTTACTATGTGGTTAGGAAAGTATCAATGAATCAATTAAGAGCACTGAAGGCAGAACGGCACAGGAGGATCGCATAGGAGATCGCATCCTTACCGCAGGAGGGGTCTGATGATGCCGCAGAGGGGGTCTGATGCCGCCGCAGGAGGGGGTCTGATGCCGCCGCAGGAGGGGGTCTGATGCCGCCGCAGGAGGGGGTCTGATGCCGCCGCAGGAGGGGGTCTGATGCAGCCGCAGGAGGGGGTCTGATGCCGCCGCAGGAGGGGGTCTGATGCCGCCGCAGGAGGGGGTCTGATGCCGCCGCAGGAGGGGGTCTGATGCCGCCGCAGGAGGGGGTCTGATGCAGCCGCAGGAGGGTGTCTGATGCAGCCGCAGAGGGGGTCTGCAGAGGGGGTCTGCCATTCATTCACTGCTCAGTTGAAGTCTGGTCCAGCAACGGATGGAATACGGATGGAATACGGATGTAATACGGATGTCCAATCCGCAATTTCTCACGGGTTGTTTCAGGACCAGAAAAAAATACTGAACGTGTGCATAAGGCCTTACAAGCACCGATTCCAGATAGTTACCCATTGCTTTCTGGCGTTGGAAACATAGATTAGACACGTTGGATTTGTTTGATAAATATCTGTAGGTAAGCGGCACCAGAACCCTGATATCATCTCCGTCCCATTGGAGGCTGCTGGTCACATCAGGGAATTCTCTCTATTTACAACCATAAACAATATGTAATATGTATCTTTTATATTATGGATCTCATAGCCTTCCTGTAATTGTTTGCTCCATTTTAGCTGCCTGTATGGCAAAGAACAGAGCAAGAACGGCCACAGGTGGCGATAGGCTTATGTGTAAGAATGGTATATGGGCCCATTGTTTTGCCTATGAGGAGGGTGGATGGAGAAGTTTAGTGCAGCTAGGGGTAGTAGTCCCTCTAACAAAGTCTCTTGACTGATGGTCATGGTAGCTTTAGGTCTTGCTTGACTCTGTATGTCTCCTTGTGGACCTATGAATATTTTATAAGTTGGGGTCTAATCCCTAATTCTGGGGTTCGCCATGTGGAGGTATCAGGGTGGTGGTGTGCCCCTGTTGGTACGGGCAAATAACACAGTCCAGACACATAGATAACATGAACACAGGATTGAACGTTACTGGTTAGACTTTAGCCATTTGGAACTGGATTAGATATACTAAGGGATATACTAACCTGCTACACTGCAGGCTTTACTGGTGGGGATATATATACTGAACTAGGCCTAGACATCCTCTCCTCACATGGTCTTGCATGAGACAGGTTTGTCTGCTCGCTGGCCTGAGCTAGACAACACATTGACCCAACTGGTTCAGACTGCTTCCATCCCCTGGGGAGAGAGGCTTGCACTTGGGAGAAATGTTCCTTTGGATATTCTGACAGCTTGTCGTAGAAGGGAAGGTCATGTGACCAAAACCTCAGACACTCTTACAAAGAGAAACAATAACCCTTGTACATCCTACTACCTCAGTGTATGCAGATGCAGCAGTGTAGACAATATGACACATTATATAAGTTTAAACTCATAATTTTCAAGTATTTGGAGGGACTTCAAGGCCATAACAACCCTTAGAAAACAACAGCTTAGAGACGGGTACCAGGACACTGCACTTCCTATACAGTAATTGTATTTGTTCTTTTAAATGCCTTTATCCCATAGTATATTCCTTGCGTCTGTTTCTCACAGATCACAGTAATAGTGAACTATGAAATGCACCAGCTTAGTTACTTACATGCAGTGTAATATATATAGGAATCTGCCTTTAAAGGGTTTATCCAGCGCTACAAAAACATGGCCACTTTCCCCTACTGTTGTCTCCAGATTGGGTGGGGTTTTGAAACTCAGTTCCATTGAAGTAAATGGAGCTTAATTGCAAACCACACCTGAACTGGAGACAACAGTAGGGAGAAAAATGGCCATGTTTTTGTAGCACTGGATAACCCCTTTAAGGTGGCAGTGCCCTTCTATATACTGGTTCCCTGAGATACTGCACAGGTTGCACCTAGAGTCTGTCTGAAGCAGCGATTACCCTTTCTGAGTTGCAGATACAGACACCTACATTGAAAGCACACATCCCTTCAGTCATCGCCCTTTGACCGGTATCACCAGCCCACGTGACGTGAAAGACGATCCTGAGCCAAGTTCATGATTAATTCACCCACAGTCCGATCTCAGGGACTCTCACACTGCTGCAAGTCCAGGATGAAAAACGTGTCTTGAGGACTCTTCCTGTCTGTATTTTATGAGGGAAAGTAGTCAACACAGGGAGATCAGAAGCAACACGAGAAAATATTACTTTACTGAAAGAGTAGTAGATGCTTGGAACAAACTTTCAGCAGATGTGGTTGGTAAATCTACTATAAGGGTATATTCACACGGGCGGGCTCGCAGCGAGATTCTCGCTGCGAGCCCGGCAGGTCCTGGCAGTTCCCATACACTACATACTTGCTGGGGTCTAAACGACCGCAGCGAGTATGTAATTATACCGCCCTTAACCCCTTTTGCTCCCCCGCTGTGTATATACTTTACCTGTCCTCGCTGCACGGGTCCGGCGTCCTGCTCTCCTGTCCGGCCAATCAGTGTGTTGCCCAGCCGCAGCCACTGATTGGCCGGGCGGGAGAGCAGGACGCCGGACCCGTGCAGCGAGGACAGGTAAAGTATATACACAGCGGGGGAGCAGAAGGGGTTAAGGGCGGTATAATTACATACTCGCTGCGGTCGTTTAGACCCCAGCAAGTATGTAGTGTATGGGAACTGCCAGGACCTGCCGGGCTCGCCGCGAGAATCTCGCTGCGAGCCCGTCCGTGTGAATATACCCTAACAGAATGTAAACCTGTCTGGTATAAACATATATCTATCTAAAGATAATAAGAAGGAGCAGACTAGGTGACAAGGCGATCCTTTTCTGACAATAATCTATGGTTCTAGGTTTCAGCACAGTCAGAGAGAAGATTTTCCATTGTCGGGATCAAAGCTCATAAAATGTCACAGCATAGGGTTTAAGGCAATATACTGTATAATCTATGAGGCAGGCCAAGAAGGAGAAGAAATCACGTTTTCTATATGGCCTATCAGTTCCTAGTCCTACCACAATAATGGTTATTAAGTCTCTTCTCCATTGGTGAGCTGTAATCCAGTCTGAATGCAGATGGAATATGACTTTTAAAGGGGTACTCCAGCTACTGTAAAATCTTTTTCATTCAGAAAGTTCCAGTTTCAAAAAGTTTCAGAAAGTTATGTACATTTGTAATTTACTTCTATATAAAAAAATCTCCAGTCTTCCAGTACTTATCAGCTGCTGTATGTCCTGCAGAAAGTAGTGTATTCTTTTCAGTCTGACAAAGTGCTCTCTGCTGCCACCTTTTTCCATGTCAGGAACTGTCCAGAACAGAAGAGGTTTTCTCTGGGAATATGCTACTGCTCTGGACAGTTCATTGACATGGACAGAGGTGGCAGCAGAGAGCACTGTGTCAGACTGCAAAGAATACACCACTTCCTGCAGGACATACAGCAGCTTATATGTACTAGATATTTTTATATAGAAGTAAATCACAAATCTATATAATTTCCTGAAACCAGTTGATTTGAAATAAAAAGATTTTAGCCAAAGTACCCCTTTAATAGATAGCAAAGTTTTCCAATCCTAAATGCTGGGAGTTAAAGGAGTTATCCAGGAAGAGAAAAGAATAGCTGCTGTCTTTCAAAAACAGCGTCACTCTCATCCTCAGGTTGTGTGTGGTATTACAACTCAGCTCCATTTATTGTAATAGAACTGAGCTACATGTTACTATGTTACTATGTTACATTACCGCACACAAACTGTGGACAAGAGTGGCGCTGTTTTGGGAAAAAGGCAGCTATGATTTTTCTAACCCCTTTAATGCGTTCTTTCAAGTTGTTCTTTTCCATCCTATGTTTTCTGTAGATTGGTTAATACCCCTCCCCCACCCATTACAAATCTTCCTCCAGGTTTGATTATCCCCTGGACCTCTGTTAGGTATATCACTGAACGTCCCATTAATTTTTATAGGAGTCGCCATGTGTTTTAGTTTAGTGGATCCTTCATAGAAGCGCTAATCCTGCAAAACAAATTGTCTCCATAAAGAATTCGTTCCCAGATATTTATGGGGAAGTTCTAAATCCGTGACATTTCTCATATTGCATTCACATGGTTGCTCGCTGGAATCTATTGTTTTAGACCAGAAGTCATTGCCGACTTGGAGGAAGAAGCTGGCTACTGTGTTCATCCATGGGACTACTAAAAAAAGATATTCTGCTGTGTGGTCCCACCACACTAGGGGGCCCACTGCTGCCCTAAAAATAATAGGGTCTGTAAAGGGTTGGGCTTCTTCCTATCAATATCCCAAAAATACTGGAATCAAAGTAATATGGGACCAGGGCTGGCATCAACATGGGGCTTACCTGAGCAAGTGCCAGGGCCCTCAGCGCCTCCAGGGGCCCAGAGAGAGAGAGGGGCCTGGTGTTCTGCTGTTCAGCCTGCTCACTGTAGTGCAGGGTGAGTGCTGAACATCAGAAGACACAGGAGAAAGAGCAGAACCTGCCAGCGTCCTGAAGAGATAGAGGGATGAAGGACCTGATCACATGGACCCGCAGGTCCTAAATACTACAGTGTGGAGATCAGCTGGCAGAGAGGAAGAGGGAGAAGACTGAGCTGTAAGGGCTGTGTGTATTTGTGTGTGTCAGTCAGTAATGTATGTGTGTGTGTCAGTCAGTGTGTCCGTCAGTAATGTGTGTGTGTGTGTGTGTGTGTGTGTGCGTGCGTGTGTCAGTCAATCAATGTGTGTCAGTAATGTGTGTATGTCTATGTTAACGGTGTCTCAAGTGATTGTGCATAGTGGATGGATGAGGCTCTGTCGCCCAAGAGCCCACAAAAACCTGGAGCCGGCCCTATATGGGACCCTTGTGTAGTATCCCACTACGTGTTTTCTTTTTCTCCTTACACCTTGGTATAACTGTATCGCTCTAGTGTCACAGGTTAGGACAGGTGGCTGCTGTTTCTTAGTCCAACCACTAGATGTCACTCTCACACAGCACAGCTGCAGATAACACTTAGGTCTAGCTACACATACTCTTCTTCTTCTCTGGTAATAACTTCCTTTAGTCAGTTAGTGCCTGGCAGGACATGTGTGTAGTTGTTCCTGACACTAGTTTCCCAACCTTCATGGGTTGATAGATAAGACTCTCACGGAAACTGGAGACAGGGGAGTCTTCACCCTTGCCTACGCCGTGGACAGACTAGATAAAGTCAGACCAGTCGACCAGTCAACCAGTTGACCACCTTAGAAAGGGGACGGACAAACTCAAGACTGGACCTGCAGTAGAGCACAGTGCCGTAAAGCCGCTCTCTACTGACAAGCACTAAGCTTTGTAGGAAGAACACTACAAGCCAGCTCCACCCAAAGCAGACACCTGGGACTTGTACTACCCCAGTAGGACAGAAACCCAACACTGTGGGACAGAATTCGATTAGGTCAGATAACTGGGACATCCATACATAAGTACGAGGATTTCTTCAGAACTCTTCTCAACACTTTACCACATCCCGACAGAGTACATAGTACACTACGCAAGGGCCCTCCTATCCGGTCCCTATCTCCTGTTACTGTTTCTTTTATCAACTCACCTATCTATCTTTTGGACTATTGTATTGATATTTTTGCACTAAGTACCTGACCACTGTTTGTAACTGTTTGCCCTAAGAAACCTTTTTCAAGTTCCTTATAGTGGTACTCTGTCATCTCTGCCACCGCACTTGCACCTCCCCTTAGTCCTAACCAAGCTCCAGTTGCCGCGTGTCTGGGGGTAGGTGTTACCGCTCCTGGCCCCGTGACAAGTAGCCTCCAAAACCCACCAGCAGGCCCAACATCAGTTCCAGCAACCTGGGCCACAGCACACATAGGTAAGGTCTGGTAGGCAGCCCTGACATCAGAACTGTTTTTATGTCGGTAATGCTTCTGTGACATCACAACTGTGTTCCAGCCAAGTAACATCTGTGACATCACAAGAGGATTGCAGTAAGTTAAGGAGGTCTCAGCTTCTGTGACATCACAGCTATGTATAAGGGAGGTAAACAGCTGTGACATTACTCGTCAAATACTGTGACATCACACATAGATATTACTCATTACTGTGACATCTACATAGATATTACTCAGACAAGATGATCTGACATCACAATTCGTATTAGTAAGCTATAAGTGGTATAGCATTCAGGGAAGGAACTATGACATCCTCACTCTGCATGTAACAAGTTTCTTATGGCATCGGATCTGGCATTAGTTTTCCTCCATATATCTATAACATGATGGGGGAGAGGGCACAGCCTTTATTTATGTGGTGTCCCACCACGGGTGTTATTAGTTTATACACCCCTCGCAATAGCCTTTACTACAAGTTAACGTGGAAATGAAGTTGTACCTAAGTTTTACATCTAGATGTCTCTATTATCTGTATATTCACTTGTATATTGCACAGCTGTACTGAACAAGGGGTTATTGTTTGTTTGTGGTCTGCGCATCAATGAGAGCTCTTTTCTCTTCTTTACCTATCTCTGCTCTCTTTTTCTCTTTACACTTTTTTCTCCACCACTCACAGGGGACATTACACCTCCTGTAGAGAGTTGTCACATGGGGAGAGGAAGTGCACACACACACACACACACACACTTAGTCAGGAGTGTGGTAGTGGATGGACACACATGGGAGATGGAGAGACTTTTCTTTTAGACGCTATCTTTGGTCCAACTATGCAGTACTAAACTACTCAGGAGAGAACAAGTCAGAGAACACCCCAACCCATGCCGTGAACACTTCTAAAAGTGCAGGACAGTATCCTGAAACAAGAGGAACTGATCCGAATAGAGTAAAGTTGCTACAAGCCTACATACTCTATCTCGCAGCGCAGGTGTAACCAGGTAAACTTGGCCACCTTACTCAACTTGGTAACAAGGTCTGGGGCTTGTGTCACCCTAATAGGACGGGTCACCGGACACTGTAGGGCAACAGGTGGTACAGCGACAACAAAGGTCGAAACACGGGTACAAGTATACTTCTATTTTCAAGTATTCTTCAGTATTCTACTTCTCCTTCTTCTTCTAAAGTTCCCGCAGAGCACACTAATACCCTGGGTTGGGACTCTCAGCACAAACTCCTCTCCACTACTCTGAACTTGCAGCACAAATTCCTCTCTACTCTTTTCAGCTCACTCTACTTCTCAGCACAAATCAGCTCAGCTCTTCTACCCCAAAGGCATTTAGCGCAGATCTTTGTATTATAATTTTGCCCTGTCAGTTCCACTTCTGATTTTGATTGAAAAAAACTAACAGAAATACTATGTGTGAACATAGCCACTGGAAACTTAAGAAACAAAGATCCCATATGCTGTTCATGCACAGGGGCCTCTGTTGGTGGAATCTGCCTTTGGGTATAGGGGAACAGTTCTCTGTACTATAGAAGCTTGAGAGGGTTCTGATTCTTATTGAAGGGAAGACTTATTTACAGACTATGCTTGGTTAGAAAAAAGTACTGTATATACATTCTGAAAACACAGTATATATACTCCAGATGATATATACTGTCACACTTGAATGTGTATTCACGCTGTTCTGAGGGGTTGCCAGTCTGGCTAGTCTCACACTTTCTTCCCTTCATCTTTAGCGCACAAATCTCACAAAATCTTGCCAAAACTGATATAGGCCAGCAAGGTGTGGTAGAATAAAGCTATAACCGAATACTTTCAGATAAGATTCCAGTATGTCCCAGAGACACATGCCCCTTTGTTCTCAGAATTTCAGAAATTCCTGTTTTAAAAATATATATATATATATATATATATATATTTTTTTTTTTTTTCATTGAAGCTGTTTGTATGCGTTACATTATTCCTGGCAGTTCTGTAGAGCTCATGTTATATGCATGAACCAGGAAGTACAGGATGAACAGTTATATAGGTCTGTTGGGAATTTCAGTAGAGGACGAAGATAAAGTGAATGCAGATGATAGGCTATGTTCACTCTATGTAAAGAAAAAAAAGGCTGCCGGTTTTTCTTTTTAAAAAGACGTCCTTCTTTACAGCATTTTAATTTGCCTTAGTGGAATGGGTTGAAGTCAATGGAATGATCGCCGCCCTATGTGCACAGTATGTTAAATAATGGACATTGTTTGCGCCGACGGAAAAATTCTGATCATGATTATTGATTGTTTATTGATTATTCGCGGTAATCTTTTCCATACACCGTTATGGCGTTATTATTTAGTTCACACACAGTTTTTCTTTTTTCACCATCCTTTCACCATTTTTACAATTAAATTCAATGGACTTGTCAATTAAAGATACATCCAAAGGACAATAAGTCCACCTGAACTAGAATAACGTACCAACGGCCGTCATTATGGCATCCAAAACGCAAAATGATGGACAACATTTTGAAAAATAATAAATAGGAAAAATGTGAACTTAAGATAAATATATTCTCTCCCGCTGATAAAACATGATCATGAATAGTAGTGAATCTCGTATCATGCCTGCAGTCTGTGGGAAGAGACTGCCCGTATAGCTCCATAATAAGGCCATGTCGGCCGGTGTTACGCAAGTTCAGATGAGCCGCACGCTCCATTGTGTGAACTGACACATCTATGCGGCCGCTATTCAATGAATAGCGGCCGCAGAAAACTGACATGTCCCGGCTCCCGGCCGGAGTGCATACTATATGCTCCAGCCGGGATTCCATTCATTCACATACAATGTATGTTTTGTATAAATCACGGCCGTGATTTATACAAAACATACGTTGTGTGAACATGGCCTAATACTGTATAGTAGACTAAGGTCTACACACCAAATTTTAATGCCAAAAGTCTAAGGGTGCATTTACACGGGCAGATTTATCTGACAGATTTTTGAAGCCAAAGCCAGAAACAGATTATAAACAGGGAACGGGTCATAAAGGAAAGACTGAGATTTCTCCTCTTTTCAAATCCATTCCTGGTTTTGGCTTCCAAAATCTGTCAGATAAATCTGCCTGTGTAAACGCACCATGACATGGTGCAATGGTTAGGGTAAAGGGTTAGTGGTGGTTACATGCCAGATACTAAAATATAGAAAGTTGTTAGCAGACATAAAACAATCCCTATGATATCATGAGAGTTTAACCCCTTAGTTGCTATTAACATAGCTATATGAGGGCTTGTTTTTTCCTGGTACAAGTTGGAATTTTTAATTTTTTTGGAAAGAGGTGGGGGTGGTGGTGCTAAGGAAAACAGCAATTCCACTATAGTATAAATAAATATATATATCATTTCTATGCAATGGACCTGTGTGACAGCTAATGGTCCTATGACACTGATTGTTTATTGGGCAAATCAGCATTTGTAGGATAATTGGCGCATGTGAAAAGGTCAGCGATCAGGCAACGAATGATCAAATGGTTTCATCCTTCCTTTTTCTGCAGCCAATAAAGTCATTGGGGGAGATTTATCAAACATGGTGTAAAGTGAAACTGGCTCAGTTGCCCCTAGCAACCAATCAGATTCCACCTTTCATTCCTCACAGACTCTTTGGAAAATGAAAGGTGGAATCTGATTGGTTGCTAGGGGCAACTCAGCCAGTTTCACTTTACACCATGTTTGATAAATCTCCCTCATTGTTCGCACATGATCTGTGTAAACAAGGGATGTGAGGCTGATAATGATGAGTTGAAACAATCAAGCGATTTCTCGTGCGGTCCAGACACCCGATTAATCGAGCTGGCGAAAGGATCTGTAAACGAGCGCCGATCACAGGGATCACCCCTTGTTATCTAAAGGCTGCAGGCCCGTGTTATAACGGCTCTTATTATTTAGTAAGGAGATTTGTAGTTTTTATTTGTACCTTTTAGGGTTCATACAACTATTGCCTTATTCCTTTTTTTCAGAAGCAATATTAACAAAACCTTGCCTCATGAACAATATCTTAATTGTCTGGTTCAGGTCATTATGGATGCAGTAATACCAACTGTGCAAAGTTCTGTTTTATATTTAATAAACTTTATCTTTCATTGCTTTTTTATGTCCTCCTATAAATCTTAGGGCCCTATTCCACCGGACGATTATCGTTCAGATTATTGTTAAATTGTTCGGATCTAAACAACAATCGTTCCGTTAAAAGGCAGTTAACGATAAACGACCGAACGAGAAATCGCTTTATAAGACCTGGACCTATTTTTATCGTTGCTCGTTCGCAAAACGTTCGCAAATCGTTCGCATTGAATAAGGGCCCTATTCCACCAGACGATTATCGTTGGCATAATCGTTAACGATTAACGATCTCAAACGACCGCTATTGCGAAAGACCTGAAAATGTTCAGTCATTTCCATGTAACGATAATAGTTACTTATGATCCTAATTGCGATGGTTATATCTTCGCTATTTATTCGCTATTGCGTTCGTATCTATTGCGAACGACCGAACGATGTCTTATTCAATGAGAACGATATGCGAACGTTTTGCGAACGTTTTTTGCGAACGAGCAGCGATAAAAATAGGTCCAGGTCTTATAAAGCGATCAACGATTTCTCGTTCGGTCGTTAATCGTTAACTGCATTTCAACCGAACGATTATCGTTTAGATTCGAACAATTTAACGATAATCTGAACGATAATCATCCGGTGGAATAGGGCCCTAAGACGGCGTTCGGTCGTTCACAGTAGATACGAACGAAATAGCGAAGAAATAGCGAAGAAAAAACAAACGCAAATACGATCATAAGTAATGATTATCGTTCCATGGAAATGAGTGAACGTTTTCAAGTCTTTCGCAATAGCGGTCGTTTGAGATCGTTAATCGTTAACGATTATGCGAACGATAATCGTCTGGTGGAATAGGGCCCTTAGCCATGTGATCATGAAAAGGCTTTTCTCCATCTCTATGGCAGTGTATTATGCTCAGCAGTGTAGACATGGCAGCCGTTCTATATCTCTATTAGCACCTAACAGGTGTATAAAGAGCATTGGCATGTATAGCCTGCGGCAAAACTTACAGGCTCGGTTACAACGAGTCTATAACCTGCGTACATTGTTCTCCTGGTGTATGCTATTCCTTTGTGTGTGGCAGCTAATCTTGATATTTCACTGTAAACTAGAAATTTCTCTCAAATCAGATCACATTACATTTCTTGTAACGTCTGTTTTTTCTTAAAGGGAATGTATGACCTAGATCTTTTTACTTATTAAATCCAAATTGTAAATCTTTCTTTTTTTTCTAATTTTTTTTTTCATTTGTTCGTTTAATGCTGCGTTTACACGGAATGATTATCGTGCGAATTTGCACAAAAATCGTTACTCTGACATTGTTAATCATACGATCGGGCCAATTATCGTTTCGTGTAAACACAGCATTATTTTTGTCAGGCCCAGGCTGAAGCACTGGAGGCGGGCCGACCCACCCTTACTGGGAGGAAACCCTAGCCCCTCTATGATAGGGTTCCATTGATTCTAATGGAGTCACTTCATGGAGGGGCTGGGGTTTCTTCCCACTAAGGGTGGGTCGGCCCGCCTCCAGTGCTTCAGCCTGGGCCTGGTGGTACAGTCACTTTAACTTCCTCGTCGGCAAAGTTCCCATGCAGTTAATAGTTGAATCCACAGCTGGGAGACCCATTAGGAGCACTGCCCCGCCCCCATCCTACCGAGCTGACCCACTCCTTCTAATGACAACAAATCAGCATGATGGGAGAAGGAGATCACCTTTAGGCTATGTTCACACTACGTATATTTGAGGCTGTATAGCAACCAAAACAAGGAGTGGATTGAAAACACAGAAAGGCTTTGTTCACACAATGTTGTAATTGAGTGGATGGCTGTCATTTAATGGGAAATATGTGCTGTTATTTTAAAACAACGTCTGCTGTATTGAAATAATTGAAGTTATTTACCGTTATATGGCGGCCATCCACTCAATTACAACATTGTGTGAACAGATCCTTTCTGTGTTTTCAATCCACTCCCAGTTTTGGTTGCTATGAGGACCTGACATGAGGACCAAATACAGCCTCAAATATACATAGTGTGAACCCAGCCTTAGGGTGCGTTCACACCTACAGGATCCGCAGGAGATCTGCAGCAGATCCGCAGCAGATTTGATGGTGCAGATTTGATGCTGTGTTCAGTTATTTAAATGAAATCTGCTGCGGATCTGCTGCGGATCCGCAGCAGAAAATACGCTGCAGATCCGGTAAGTGTGAACGTACCCTTAATGTCCTAGAACCCATGTCCACTGCTACTGAATGTATGCATATGTAGGCCAGCACTCTCTAACTTTTATTTCAGGTCTAAAGGGGTTAATCTGTGGACCAGGTGTGAAAACTGTATTTGCCTATGTATTGTATTAAAGAGGATGTACCAACAGGTACATCCTCTTTAATCTGACACAGGGATAGAACGACACGTCACGGGCAAGCCAGTGCCGCGTCCGTTTTTTGATCCGCGGCCCGGTTCCCGTGTACGGCGCCGTTTTATCCACGGGTCCTAGGTCGGTGCTCAAGCATCGGAGGCGGCCCGGCCTGCCCCCAGTGGGAGGGAATTTCCTCCCCTCTATGACGCAGCTCCGTTAGAATCAATGGAGCCGCGTCATACAGAGCAGTTTAGTTAGTGAGGAAGTGTATGCTGTGTGCCTGCTGTAGCCCCAAAGGGGTGACCACTGCAGAGGACCTAGGCCTGTCCACGCAGAGGAGGTTATTTTTTCTCTCAAGTCCTGCATGTCTACAAAAGGGAAGCGGTTGGAGAAGCTTGCTAAATGTCGACATACCTCACTGTCTTTTGCTCGGCTTAAATTGTATGTCCTGCAGGAAATTGTGTTTTCGTTCTAGTCTGACACAGTGCTCTCTGCTGCCTCCTCTGTCCGAGAGACAGAACTCCCCATTGAAAACCTCTCCTGCTCTGGGCAGTTCCTGTTTCGGACAGAGGTGGCAGCAGAGAGCACTTTGTCAGACTGAAAAGAATACACCACTTCCTGCCGGACAAACAGCTGCTGATAAGTACTGGAAGACTGGAGATTTTTAAATAGAAGTAAATTACAAATCTATATAACATTCTGAAACCAATTGATTTGAAAGAAAAAGATTTTTTACTGAAGTAACCCTTTAAAGGGGGCTCCCTGGCAAACTGATTCTTAAGCTCAAAACTGCACGTTGCGAACAAGGCTCTTGTATACCATGTGCTGTATCTTTAAGAGACTGTTCAGTAAAGTTCATCATTCTGCAGTTATCCTTGAATCCACGTGTTTGCGTCTTGCACCATCACACTGTAGGAGGGGGTAATAGGAACACCTAATAGGTCTAGTAAGTAATCATTTATTCGATAATACATCTTATAATAGCACAATGATAGTTTCTATGCAGTGTTGTGCTATCAGCTGGCGCTCATCGATGTTCTTCATCAGTCCTGGAGCTGCTTATCTAAACTCTCCACCACCAGCGCGGTGACCTTCCTACGACTCCCCATTCTTCTTTTTCCTGAAATTGTTCAGTGTTTCAATCCACAATGAGCTGAGCTGTGAGCTGACTTCCGATGCAGGTAATGAACGTCCAGTGGGGTTTATAGTCCAGAGTACAGTCATTTATATATGTGTAAGAAGGACCCTAAAACTATATGGCACCTAGAGACTAGCATCGCATTGACTTCCAGGATTAGAAAAATAGCGCCTCTCTATTCAATGGGTCGTATTTGGTATGCAGCTAAGCTGTTATACCACACACAACCTGAGGACAGGGGTGGTGCTGTGTTTGGCTAAAAGCAGTTGTGTGTTTATAGTACTGAATAACCCCTATAAGACTTCACTCCTAGATCTTAAAGGGGTATTACACTGAAACATAACATTTCATATGTTGCTGCCTATGCTGAAACTAACAATTTGTTCCATACTTGTTATTATCTATTCAGTCTCCTTCACCCAGTTCTCAGCGGCTGCTTTCTGCTGAAGACACAAAAATCTGTGTGTGAGCTTTTCTCTCTGTCTCCCCTCCCCCCCTTCTGAGACGGCTGATGTAAACACATCCCTGGCAGGCTTTATCTGCAACATTGTAGCAACTTTGTAATTCTGGGAGAGTTTATCACAGCGAGTTCATTAGAAACTTGACCTCCAGAATAACCCAGCATTACAAGGCAGCTACAAAGTTGCAGATAAAGCCTGCCAGGGACTTGTTTTCATCAGCCGTCTCAGAAGGGAAGGGGGAGGAGAGGGAGAGAGAGGGAAAGTGCTCCTAATGGTCTCGCTGGACCATGGAGCGCATGGCTAACTGCACTAGAATAGCACCGAGGAGGAAGGTAAGAGACATACCTTCCTCCTCTGCGTCTCCTGTGCAATAGGGGGCTAGGAGCAAGTTAGATTTGTCTAACCTACTGATAGTTCCCCTTTAACATAGAAATACCCATAAAGCATCGGTTGTGTTCATCTTAAAACTACTTACAAGGCAGTGGTGAGCACTGTCTAATCTAATACTGAATATATTCTATAATCTGTGAATGATTCCTCATAAATACATCAACAAGGGGCAATGAAGAAATCCGTCCCGGTGTCATTATGCGGCGCAGTCATGTGTTGCAGCCTGGATACTGATGTGCGTTTAGCAGGAATAATAATTCTCCATTACATCAGATTCAGAGTCTGGAGTGAAATCTAGTGATTCCAGATGTCCAGAGAGCAGAATATATTGATTTCAGAGCACAGAGAAATGTGAGCGCCCTCTAATGCTCAGTTTGTAGACTGCACCAATTCTTCTTTCCACTTTTCTCACATTGTAGCAAACTCATTTTTCACAACAAATAAAAGTAAATTTTTCCTTTTAACCGAGGTCTTTATTGACTGATACAGATGGCTAAACCCAATGCACTATAGTGATGATGTAGATATGTTCTTCTTGTGGTTGCATCGGTGTTCTCCTGCAATGTGATTACATCCGGTACAGTTGCCCCCTAGTGCATGTTATGGGGTCACTAACTACGCTGCTAATCTTATAGGATCATTAAAAGGGATCAGCAATGCTGCTGGGGCACGGAGTGTATGGCATTCATCGAGTGGTAGAAGCTATTCACTAGTGGTCTTTATACAGGAGCTGACAGCCAGCAAATTGGTGCAGATGAGTAAAGAACCCCCCCCCCCCCCCAGTGTCCAAATACCCTAATCTTTATTTTAATAAAAATTAAGTTTTCAGAACAACAGTACAGCAGCGCACAGGCAAAACCAATGTGGAAGCACTGCCCCCTGCCCTATAAGTCTCTGTGAGCAGATTAGCATCATCTAACCCCTAGATAGGTTCACTTTAAGAGGCTCTGG
Source organism: Dendropsophus ebraccatus (assembly GCF_027789765.1). Lineage (NCBI taxonomy): Eukaryota > Metazoa > Chordata > Amphibia > Anura > Hylidae > Dendropsophus > Dendropsophus ebraccatus. Next base: position 37,902,215 of record NC_091460.1, on the reverse strand, counting down.
CTGTGACTGACAATAATGTGGAGGTACCAACTATGTCTGACAATAATATGGAGGCGCTGACTATGACTGACAATAATATGGAGGCACTGACTGTGATTTTGGAGGATCTGACTATGACTGACAATAATGTGGAGGCACTGACTGTGATTATGGAGGCACTGACTATGACTGACAATAATATGGAGACACTGTGACTGACAATAATATGGAGGCACTGACTGTGATTTTGGAGGCGCTGACTATGACTGACAATAATATAGAGGCACTGACTGTGATTATGGAAGTCCTGACTATGACTGACAATAATATGGAGGCACTGACTGATTATGGAGGCACTGACTGATTATGGAGGCACTGACTGTGATTATGGAAGTCCTGACTATGACTGACAATAATATGGAGGCACTGACTGATTATGGAGGCACTGACTGATTATGGAGGCAGTGTCGTAGCTATAGGGGTCACAGCGGTCCCCTGTGGCCCGGCCTGGCCCATATGCAGAGTTACATCCTGTCACTCTGCAGTTCTCCCAAATCAGCTGTAATAATGGCAGTCGGTTCGGGAGAACTGCTGTGAGTAATCCTGCAGTCTATTCTCCCTCCATATTACAGTTATATCAGCCATCTCTGATACAGCAGTATAGACTGCTGGCAGGAGCCCTCGGCTCCCTCTCCTGCCTCTGGTACTTCTGCTCTGTGTAATGAGGAGCAGAGCGATTAGCTCCGCCTCCATACATAGCAGCCAGACCTGACTAGAGGAGCCCAGAGTGCCAGAGAAGAGCAGAACCTGGTGAGCAGAGTAATATAGGCTGTACTTTCCAACCTACTGACTGGTCATTATGGGAGTTGTAGTTTTGCAACAGCAGAAGAGTCACAGGCTGGGAAACAATAATGTACAGGCCTGCACAGTGTATATGGAAGGGGCAGACAGAGGCACACTACATGGAGGAGCAGAGAGTGGCACACTACAGGAGGGGGCAGACAAGGGCACCCTACATGAGGGGGCAGACAGGGGCACACTACATGATGGGACAGACAGTGGTACAGTACATGAGGGGGCAGATAGGCACAATGTACATGGAGGGGTGGACAGGGGCACACAACATGGAGGGGCAGAAAGTGGCACACTACATGGAGGGGCAGAGAGTGGCACACTACAGGAGGGGGCAGACAAGGGCACCCTACATGAGGGGGCAGACAGGGGCACACTACATGATGGGACAGACAGTGGCACACTACAGGAGGGGGCAGACAAGGGCACCCTACATGGAGGGGCGGACAGGGGCACACTACATGGAGGGGCAGACAGTGGCACAGTCCATGAGGGAGCATAGTGGCACACAACATGGAGGGGCAGAAAGTGGCACACTACATGGAGGGGCGGACAGGGGCACACTACATGAGGGGGCATAGTTGCACACTACATGAGGGGGCATAGTGGCACACAACATGAGGGGGCAGACAGGGGCACACCACATGAGGGAGCAGACAGGGGCACAGTGTACATGAGGGGGCAGACAGTGGCACACTACATGGAGGGGCAGACAGGGGCACACAACATGGAGGGGCAGACACTGGCACACTACATGGAGGGGCAGACAGGGGCACACAACATGGAGGGGCAGACACTGGCACACTACATGAGGTGGCAGACAGGGGCACACTACATGAGGGGGCAGACAGGGGCACAGTGTACATGAGGGGGCAGACAGTTTATTTCCCTGCAGATATCACCTGCTTGTTCCATCTACTGCTGAGGCCAGTGATTGACTACAGGGTATATGGGCACAGGGGATTAGACAGAGGTGTCAGGGAGGAGCAGAAGCACTGGGCATGATAAAACAGGTTGACATATTTTATTTTCTGAAAATAACAGACTGTATATACATATAATTTTTTTTTTTTTAGATTAGGGGATTGTCTGAATTTGGCATCAATTGTGACAATGGTAGGAGATTGTAAAGATCTAAAAACATCTGGGTGGCAAACTCTGCATAGAATAGATGTGACCTTAAGTCGTCGTCATAACAGGCTGAGACGAATGGAAAGGAAAGCAAAGAAGTGTTAAGTTGTGAGCTTAAGAGAATGGAGTAGTAGAGCATTTTGAAGGCCCTGGCCAATGTAGTGCTGTACTCTGCCTGGGATAGCGTAGCAGGGTATAGATGAGGAGAAGAGAAGAACCTCATACTCGTTTACTACGTTTACTGAACTGCCTAATGCCCTACAGTTTTGAGGTACCTGTCCTGTGAGGGTAGTACATGGCCCCAGGTCCCTGCTCTGGGATGAGCAGACTTCCCGAACCTTTCCAGGATAGCCATGCATTACGCAGTGGAATACGCAGGCTAACTGCAGCTTTGTTCCACTGGGGTCATTGACTAACTGGATCCAGGTCACTGCCCTGTACTGTGTTGCTCGTATCCCTGGTGTGGGCAAGGTGTTCTTCAGAGGACGTCCTTTTCCTCCTGAGGGGGTTGCTTGGTTTAGAAGAAGAAATAGGTCTCTGTGTCCCTGACAAAGAGTCCTGGCCGGAGCCAGGTCCTGGCTTGACTGCAACAGGAACCTTGTCTTGCTCTCTTTCTCTCTCTGACAAGACTGAACGCCTCCCGTCAGGAACTAAACTCCTTTTCTAGAGGCTCACCAAGGTTCCCTGTGATTGATGGGAGCTGTGTGTGAGAGAGAAGGGATAGTATAGGACAGAAAAAAGGAGTCTGCACCTACAACTGGACAAAAGAATGACATGTGACAACGGACAATCAACCCAGTACTTTCTTCAGCTGTGCACAAAGTAAGTTACATAAAACACAGTAGGGACACCTAGTGGGGAAAACATAGAATACACTTAGACCATCTCCCACTCTGTAAACCTGAGAGAAAACTTTACACAGGTGCATAGGAAACTTGCAGCTGCAGGGGGCGTCAGACTGACACTGAAAAATAATGCCACTTTCATTCAGAAGTAATCTCTGGGTATTGTAGCTTTCGGGTATTGTTACCTCTAATGATATCATTTATAGGAATAGGTTTTATATGTCACTTACTTCCGTTCTAAATGATAAATTTCCATTTGGCTCGGATGTTGGTGCCGTGGTTAATGGCCTGTAGCATTGGGCTCTGCTTACGAATATAAATGTAATATTTGGCTAGAATAAGGAATGCAAATCAATATTTTTTCCCCTTAGTGCTCCATTCCCCTGTGCTGAATAATAAAGCCGTAATAATGTGACGGGCAGCGCACCTGGATTTAAAGGTCAGCAGCTTATAACAAAATCCAACTTTACTTTCTGCATGGCCCGTCTCCAGAGGATCCCAGGTCCCACATGAACTCTGTTAAGTGCTCAGGATGGCAGACTTTACCATTTTGAAGGGTCATCCCAAATTCAATATTTTCAATTTTCAATTTTTATTTTAACTTCCAAGCTGCACAGTGATTCCTTGCATATGGCTGTCATTAGAGATGAGCAAATCTCGAGCACACTCAGATTCATGTGAACCCAAACATGCGGCATTTGATTGCCGGTGGCTGAAGAAGTTGGATGCAACACTTGGGAGTCCTGGAAAACATGCAATACAGCCTATGGTCTATGGTTGTATCCATGTTTTCCAGGACCCCCTAGGGCTGCATCCAACTTTTGCGGCCTAAGTGTTTTGGATTTTCTGCAGAAAGCTGTGATCTTATATCCCTAACTACAGATATGTTGACTCCTTGGCAAACCAGTGTGTGCAGGGGCAGTAGTACTACAGGGCTGGCACATGCTGCCACCTTGGCATCGGACAATACAGGAGTATACTGCAATTAACCATTACTGTAATTACTATATATTTCTTTTATTACCTGACATGTACTAACAGTAACAATGCAATGCAATGGTCATTGGTGCTGGATGGTATAAGCCACAAATAACACAACATGAAAAAATAGATCACATCTGTATCTATCAACAAAATACGGCTCTGATTCCCCAAATATCTCCGGCATCATAGAAAATAATGGGGATGGATTCTCTTCACATCACAACTTGTTCTTCATATATATAAGAAAAAATATTCATACCTTCATTTCATCTCTGTACAATACACTTAGGTCTCTGGTCTATTATTGGTTGGCGCTATTAATGTGATAGCACTAGTTATGGGTAGGGCCTAGTGATTGACAGCTACAGTAGCCAATCAGTAACAAGAAAGAGAAGAGGTATTTCAACATTCTGCTGTATACTAGCAGGGCGCCCATTGACTTTAATAGACCTAACGTAATCTTTCATAACCCGAAAAATATCATCTGAATGAGGCCTTAAGGTAAATCCGTAACCCACTGACAGCTTAGCAAGCTGGTGGCACCACTGGATAGAAATCAGTAGAAGCATCCAGAAAATACCTTTGACTGTCATAAAAAAAACACAGCTATTTTTTGTGTAATTAGTGTATTGTTCCTTGTGTTGTATGCGCAGTGCACGTCTCTGTTCATGCAGGGTTCGAGTATATAGCATGGTAAGACGGAGCAGTACTAAGGCCCAGGGAATAATAGGCTACGCCTCTTTCACACCGGTCGCAGCCCAAATAAAGGTGTTTTTTTTTAAATAAAAATATATAGGTATATATAGGTGTGTTCTGAATTTTTTTATTGATATCTATTTAGCGGTGCCGCCCGCTCAGAAGGCAATTAGGGCCTCACAGATTTACTTTAATAAGTATGCCATTCAATGACCGCAACCAGAGATCTATTGACGTAGTGCTACGTGGCTTATAAATATAAGTATTTGTATAATATAAGCTATATGTATATATTATAGGACGTCATAAGACCTGTATACACGTCATATACAGAGAAGAGGCTATGTCATCATATGCTTTTTGCATCACTTTACTTTCTGTTATTATATAAAAGAAAATGGTGGCATCTAGTATCACGAAGCCTCTACGATGGGTGCAGCAACTATTCATGCTCATAGACGCCAGTGCATATGTTTGTGAGTAGTATCATAGACTTGGAGGAGAAAATAATAAAATGTTGCCATGATGTCCTCAGGTTGTCTATGAAATTGCAGCTCAGTCCAGTTCACTTGAATGGAACTGAGCTGCAATACCAGGCACAACCTAGGGTCAGGTGTGGCGCTATTAGTGGAATAAGGTAGCCATGATTGGATAGGCAACAAGGTTATATTTGGATGCATGTATGTATGGAGTACCTTTAATTCACCCCCTTATGTTGGAGCATTGTACAGATACAATAACCTATCTAGCAACTGTATGTTGTATGATTTTTAAGCAATCTTTCCATCCATCCTGATACCTGAATTAGAGGACCACAAGCCTATGTAGCATAGAGTCCCCTGGTGAGTGTATAGAACTTCCTGTGACCACTTCAGCACACTTAGCAACATGTACAGACGTTGTGGACACCCATACAGGAAATCGAGTGGTTGCTAGGCAACCTGGTGTCATCCATTCTGCAGAATCCACAACACGAGATACAGGCAGAAGTTCTGCATAGGAAAAGTGAATCATGTTTATAGGGTTACAGCAGTGGATATTCTGCCTTAAAGTCTAAAATCTCACACATGATTGTTTTTATAATTATAATATTCCACATATAAGTGCTCTGTCTTCTTTGTGGGTCAACACATCCTTGAGGCCTTTACTATTAGTCTTCCTCAAGGAATCCATCATCCTGGCGTCCTTTGTCCTACCAGCAACCATGAAAGGCCCAAAAGGCACCGGAACAAGGAGATAGGTGGTGGCTCTGGAGCCATAAGATCTGGTAGATCTCCTTAAGGAGAAGATTTAGTGATCATCCTCTCTAGTAGATTCATCATCCTCTCCTGGAGCTGTAGGCTCTGTACTTGAATGATGTTTTGCTGGTCCAAGATCCGTCTCACTTCCCGGCAGGTCTCCTCCATGGCTCGGCTCAGCCTCTTGTGTTCCTCTAACATGTTCTCCATAATCTTCAATTTCTTCTTCTGAAAACTACAACTTTGCAGTTTCCTTTTTTTGATGGCCCTCTCGCCAGATCTGGTAGAAAACGCAAAAAGTTTTTATATTGATATATTACTGTAGATACATTGAAGAACATAAATTGTAGGTTTTATTTCAAGACGGTCATTTACCTCTATTGGGAACATTTATGGTGGGCAGTACAACATAGGATCTATATGGGGCTGCTGAGACCTTTTTAAATCTTTGGCAAGTCCGACATTATGTTTGATGGTGTTGTATGTGTTTCCCTTCCATTAGGCCCCTATTAGGGTACTTTGTGATGTCATAGAACAGTGATGTCAAACTCATGGCTCTCCAGCTGTTGCAAAACACAATTCCCATCATGCCTAGACAGCCAAAGCTTTAGCTTTCCTGGCTGTCCAGGCATGATGGGAATTGTAGTTTTGTAACAGCTGGAAGGCATGAGTTTGACACCTGAGTCATAGAATATAGTGCCCTATGTTGGACACTTTCATACAGATGCCTGCATTATAGCCCTACATAGTCAGTAGGAGTACGTTCACACGCAATTTATATTCTCAGGAGTTTATAATATAATAGATTATAATAGGAGAATAATGCAATATAAACAAATAATTGAACGCAACATAAGATGTGCATAGCATACACGCTACATGTGAACAACAAACATTAACAAAAAAAATTATATATATATATATATATATATATATATATATATATATATATATATATATAGCACCACCATGCAGTGCTCACATACTACCATACAGTGACCAAATAAAAGTTACATACATAAAGTAAACTTATGTACCATACAAAAACAATTAAAACTTCTATTTAATTTCTGGAGTCACCCCACAGGGTTGGCTGATGTGTTTTGTGCAACAAGTTATATACAGGTAAGACCAGCCCTAGTCATTGGGGTTTGCTTCACTACAATATACCCTGTTTCTCCGAAAATAAGACAGTCTTATATAAATTTTTGCTCCCCAAGATGCGCTAGGTCTTATTTTTTAGGGGATGTCTCATTATATACTCTTCCTTGACCACTTGTACAGCAAGGACGGTACTGCAGCTTCCGACCACCAGGGGAGCTCATTACAGCAGACTCGCATAGCAGGGACAGAGCGTACAGTATGGTGGCTTCCGGCCACCAGGGGGAGCTCACCACAGCACACTCGTACAGCACAGCAGGGACAGCGTATGATATGGAGGCAGGCAACAGGATAACGTCAGACTGTGCAGCTCTACATCTGGCGGTAGGGGACAACGGGCATGGGGGGCAGGTGACGGGCCTCTTGATGCCTTGCCTGCACACTTACAAGTGACATTCACAGAAAAGAAAAAAAAGGGGTTGGGGGCAGCTGCTCTGCAACAAACGGTGAAGGTAGGAAACAATGGTGGCAGCTAAAAAGAATCACAGCTGCATGGACTGGTGTTCTGTGGCCATGGTTCCAAACAAAGCACTTTTCTATGTCTTACTTACGGGGAGGCCTTATATTTACCAATTTAGCAATGTAGGTCTTATTTTCACAGGATGTCTAATTTTCGGGAAAACAGGGTAGCATTGATGCCCTTTTAAACATTTTATGGCAGTTCGTTTTTCTTCAGTTAAGATTCCTCCTAGGAATGCATTGTGGGAAGTCATATGACCGTTGCACAAGTGGAGCAAAACATTTAAGGGGTTATTCAGGAGTAGATAAACATAAAATGAAGTAGATAAACATACCACACACAGGGTGATGCTGTTTTTGTAAGAAAGTAGCTGTGCTTCTTCTAATCTTGGATAACCCCTTTAAAGCATTACAGTCATTTGGAGTAACTTTTGACCCGTCTAATGCCGCTTTAAATGCCTGACAACAGGAAGGAGATAAACTGTTGTCTGTTTCCATGGGCAACCAGCTGAATTTTTATGTCAACTCTGGATATTCTGCTGTGGCTTTGGCCAAGGTTGAAACTTAAGATTGGATTCTCCATTGTGTAAAGGTTTATTCCAATAAAGAGAATGTCAACACTGCGGACCAATTATACAATAGTGACTTTCTAAAGAAATCAACCCATCCAGTAACGTACCTTAGTTTATAGGATTGCAGGCTTGTTGAGCTTTCAGAATTGTCGTCTTCGAAACAACCTTCCCTTTCCTCGTATGTGAATTGGTTATAGGGAAGGTAGAGAGGGGTGGACTTAGCAGATGGGGACTGGGAGGCCTCTGTTTGAGATGTGGAAGGTCCCGGCTGTAACTTTCCATCAATCGGTTCTGGTAGTTTAGACAGGATCCTGTCAATGGTCTTAAAGTAAGGCCAGTCAGGAGGAACGGACTCTCCATCCGTCATACATTTCAGCTTCCTATGGAATGACAAACAGTGATAATAAAGTATAAAATATATATATAAATTATTATAAAAATGGCCTGATGCTTTTCATCTTGTGCTGCATACACTGGGGGCAGGGTCACTGGTCAACATGTCTATTATACAGCTGGAGGCAGATAACACAGGATCACAGAACTGACAGCAGGTGATGGGGACAACTCTTTCCCCTCCCCTAAAAAATAGAACCCACTAGAACTAAAGTTTCCATCCTCACAATACAAAAAACTTTGCAAAATAATAAATAATAATAATTATTATAAAAAATTAATTTTATATATATATATATATATATATAATATTACAGACATAAGACAGGACACAGCATATTATAGGGCTCCTCATGGCATCGCAAGTTGTGTTCACATTTTCTCCACTGGGAAACACTAAGGTTACGGGAATACCGCTCCATCGCTACGACTTACTGGTGATGTTGTGGAGCCCGGCAGCTGCGTTTTATAGGTTACTGGCTTGTAACAGAAAACAGTAAAATCTGAAGAGTCCGCGGTCAAAGAAGAAAGAAAATATTTGAAAATTTCCTGCAGCATGGTTACTGGGGAGAGCATGTAAGGGGAGATGCACTACTTTGTTGCAGAAACAGCGCCACCTCTGTCCTCAGGTTGTGTGCGATATTCAGCTCCATTCATTTCAATGGAACGGAGCTGTAATACCAAACTGAGGACATGGGTGGTGCTGTTTCTTGAGGAAATCGGCCGTGATTTTCGAATCCTCAATAACCCCTTTTATAAATGTACCCACAAGGTGCTACTAGAGATGCCCCCATAATGGTCACCACAGATACCTCCTCTTATCCTGGCCAGGGCTGCTCCTTGCACGTGATATGTTCATTATGGTGAATAGACTGAAGAGTAGGAAATGAATTCTACAGTTTCCCACAATTTTCTTCAATTCAAAATGCAATGTAATGACAGAATATACTATGTAGCACTGAAGCGAGGAACTTTTTCGTTTTTCCTTGCCGCATTCTCAGAATCGACCAGCACAGAACTTCCTTTAACTTTCTAAGAGAGAGAATTGCATGGAAAAAAAAGAAAAAATACCTACTGTGACCAGTAGTGGCCGCTATTACACTGCCTGTACATTGTACACATCCCAAATGTCAGTGGTTCCCAACAATCTGGGTCTCCAGCTATTGCATAACTATTCCTGAATAATATTTGCAGTGTGGCTGCTGCATTATCCTGGCATCTGCCACTAGGGGGCAGGAGAGGAGCCCATGGCTGTTCCTGGTTCTTGGTTGTCCAGTATACAGGGCCCTAACACTGTATACTCCACAACATCAGCCAATCTGGAGATGACCTGACCCAGTCATTACCACAATTTGGCCCTTGTCATAGTCTCTGAGATCATCACACTAGATTACATATTAATATATTACACCTGACCGGAGCCATTGTCACCATATGATACACGTTATTCACTGTTTTAATGTTATGGCTGATCACTCTAAATTGTTAATATACAATACAACAACATCTGACCCAGACACAGTACTATGTGTATATATATATATATATATATATATATATATATATATATATATATATATATATCTGTTCTATGGTCCTTATCTAACTGGTGGGAATTTGGGAAGGAGAAAACAACTACTGTAGAGGAAAGGGTTAAAATGCCCAAACCATAACTAATGCTGCCCAGTGACTTTTGTGTAGTTTATGTCAGATGTAGCAGAGCTGACTGTGTTCTGATTGGTTACCATATGATGTGTCAATACCACAAACTCATCTCTGATATAGAAGTGTCTATGAGTGACAGCAAGTCATAGGATTAGGGAGTAGGGTCTAAATGCAGGGCCCCCCACCCAAACACATCACAACTCTATGGATGGAAACTTTGTATAGAATAAACTTTAGCAGCACCCCAGTAAATCCCCACATGTAGTCCTATTAAATGATGACCCCCACTGTGCCCGCATCTTAACATTGAGGAGATTGGGGTCAGAGATCTTACACCAGTATAATAAACAGGAGCCCCTGGAGTATATATTACTGTATTTGCAGATGTAATGTTTATATCATGTAAGTAGGTGCCGCCCTTTACCTAGTTCTGATGGACTCTTTCAGCTGTGACCTTAATCAATGATTCCTAACAGGGTCAGAATGACTAAACTTACGTATGTACGTTAAAAAAAAAAAAAAAGAATGACTAAACTTACATAGGACTCTGTACTTAAAGGGCCACACTGCCAGCCCCTTCCTACTGCCTTTTAGATTGCATGTAATGGCCTAAACTAGAATATTTATAGATGACATTATTGTTGTAACTATGATAAACTATCAGATAACACAGACCATAAATCGGCATAAAATCTATAAAGTTAAAGAGGTTATCTAGGATTTGAAAAATTACAGCAACTTTCTTGAGAAGACAGCGCCACCCCTGTCCTCAGGTTGTGTGTGGTATAACAATTCAGCCCCATTTGCTTCAACTGCAAACCCTACACCCAAACTGAGTACAGGAGAGGTGCTGTTTGTGGAAGAAAGCGTCCATAGTTTTTATAAGAAATGATTAGAGAAACATTCTTTCTTCCAAAAACAGCTCCACACCTGTCTGCAGGTCATGTGCGGTATTGCATCTAAGCCCTAATTACTTAATTGCAACTGAGCTACAATACCACACATAAACAGAGGACAAGCATGGCACTGTTTCTGGAAAAAGGCCGCCATGATTTTTGAACTTTATTTTTATTATTATTATAGCACCACACCTGTCTACAGGTTGTGTGCGGTATTGCAGCTCAGCCCATTCACTGGAAGAAAACTGAGCTGCAATCCTAGATAAGAATTAGTAAAACATGGCTGCTGGCTTTTAAATACAGTGCCACACCAGTCTAAAGGTCATGTGCAGTATAGCAGTTCAGCCCTATGCTATATCAAGCAAACTGGGCAACTATGGTTTTTAATCCTTTTTTTTGTTATAGCGCCACACCTATCTACAGGCCATGTACGGTATTGCAGCTCAGCCCTATTCACTGAGCTGCAACGCCACACACAGTCCTGGATAAGGATTAGAAAAAACATGGCTGTACTTTTTTTCCCCCCACAAATAGAGCGCCACACCTGTCGAAAGGTCATGTACGGTATTGCAGCTCAGCCCCATTCACTGAGCTGCAACGCCACACACAGTCCTGGATAAGGATTAGAAAAAACATGGCTGTACTTTTTTTTCCCCCCCCAAATAGAGCGCCACACCTGTCGTAAGGTCATGTACGGTATTGCAGCTAAGCCCCATTCACTGAGCTGCAACGCCACACACAGTCCTGGATAAGGATTAGAAAAAAACATGACAGGTGGCACTGATTCTGCAAGGAAGCTGCAGTTGTTGTTTTTTTTTATAGCGCCACACCTGTCTTCAGGTAATGTGCAGTATTGCATCTCAGTTCTATTCACTTTAATGGGGCTGTGCTGCAATACCAGACGGCAACAAGTGTGGCACTGTTTCCTTATCATACTGACTAGATCACTGTACCCTACTCTCCAGCTGATGCAAAACTACAACTCCCAGCATGCCCGGACAGCCTTCGGCTGTCCGGGCATGCTGGGAATTGTAGTTTTGCAACAGCTGGAGAACCACAGCTTGAGGAGATTAAAGGCATGACTCAATGCAAGTCAAGTCAGTGCAATCCCAGAATCCTCTCTGCCTAGAGACCATTAAAGGCGTGGGTTAATCCGACTCACCTGTACTGGAAAGTCATATTGGTAATCTTAATCTTGATCTCCTCGCCGTGCCGGTGTTCTCCGGTCATCTCGAAAAGCTTATTGGCCATGCGTTCGTAAACTTTGGCGTTCCTCTTAGTTTGCTTGAGCTCCTCGAAGAATTCCTCCCAGACCAACATGAGACCCCTCATCTCGGCGTCGGTCCAGTTTCGGGCCCTCCTGTGCTTCTCGCTCTGAGAGGAGAGCAGGTAACTGGGCACCTCGGCTGCAGCCATTGCTCAAGGAAGCAGATGAAAGGGCTTTTAAAAGAGAGACAGACCCCCCCTCTCCTCTTCTTCTTCTTCCTCCTCCACCACCACCAACCCCCTTATTCCCAGCTCGGAGGTGATATTTAAGTTGCAATCCCCTTTGCACAGCCGGCCCGGTGCATGTGTATGGCTGGATGGAGCATTTGAATGACAAGAGAACATATGAAACCCTTTTGCAACAGATTGAAGTCTGAGAGCATAAAATGGGGCCTACAGCTGACAGGCTGGAATTTAGTTAAAAGCTTTTAAACAGGAAAACGTCAGCTTGATGTCACGTTCCCATAGAAACAGAGCAACGGCATAAGCTACAACAACAAAAACCTTTTAACTGAAAGCCAAATAATCAGGACAAAGTTGACAGGCCTTCAATATTAAAGCTTTTAAACACTTAAAAAAAAAAATGGTGCGGCGGCGATAAAAGATCCGCACGGTCTGTGGGGTCACGCTTTCTACAAGAAGCTTTTAAGTTGTTCTTTATGGCATTTGCTTTTTTTTTTTTTCCTCTCTCTCTCTCAAAGAGACAGAAAAGAAAAGAGAGCGAACACACAAAGCCGGGGCTCTATGGATAGAATGTTAATAAAGGATGTGGATGTAAGGGATGGTGGTTCTATAGAAATATAATGGGGGGGGGGGGGGGTTATTATTACGTATTGATGTTTGGGGTCAAGAAAGATGGCCACGATTATTATGGGCAACAATGATTTCATATATGAGGTCGCTCCTATGTAAGGGCTCATTCACATCACCATTTACGTATACGTCAGCAGGTTGTCCAGGTGGAATGCGAGCACTAGGGATTCGGATGAACCTGAACTATCGACTTCTGATTCCCGCTGTCTGCCCGCTCCGTGGAGAGGGTGGATAAAACCTTGAGGAACACCTGGAAAACTGGGATACAGCCATAGTCATAGGCTGTATCCCATAGGCGGTCCTCCGGCTGTATCCACCCTCTCCACGGAGCGGGCAGACAGCGGGAATCAGAAGCCGATAGTTCAGGTTCATACGAACCCGAACTCCAGCCGGTTCGCTCATCCCTAGCCAGCACATATGTGCATGGACATTGTCACATTAACCAGTGAAAATGTTTAAAGGAGTATTCCACCCAAGAGCCAAATTGAAAATGAAATGCTCCCACACCTAGCTAGTCTTGCTAACCAAGTCCCCCTGAGTATTTTGAGCCGTCTCCTGTCTTTCTAGCTGGCGCCATTCCTGGGATACAAGTTTGTCTACAAGCCGATCTATATCCAAGATGGCATTAGCCTGGAAACTACATTTCCCATCATGCATTGTGCCTCATAGTCAACTTACAAGTGTCCCCCTCATCTTGTAGTATCTGCCAATTGCTGGCACAGTCTGCTTCTGCTTTACACTGTAAAAAAATATCAATATCTATTTATCTACATAGATTAGAGAGAGATGAAACAACTGTGTCTTTTTCCCCCTATACCGCTCAGGAGGCTGTCACTGTTCTGTTGTTTCCCCGCCTCTTCGCCAGGTGCTGATTGGTATGATGTCAGTGGAGGTAAGGGTAACAGATGAGGTGTTGCAGCTTGCCTGGCAACAGAAGAGACAGAGGGAGGGGAAGGACAGAGGAGCCAGAGGACAGAGGAGCCAGGTAGAGTGGACCAGGAAGTGAGGATTTTCTGCAACTTCAGGGTCAGGATGTGCTGCAGACAAACAGCCCAATTTATGTCATAGAAATCTATTAAAAATAAGCTTAGATTATGGATGGGGATTGAACAGGGTTAAATCTTTCTTAAGTACCCCTTTAAGTCATTTTCCACCCACATCCTGAATTGGAAAATAAATATATACAGTACATGTGGAAAATGGTCAGAACATGTTAACTAGTTAACTACAATCAGGCCATTAACCCTTTAAGGACGGAGTCAGTTTTCATTTTTGCGCTTTCGTTTTTTCCTCCTCATGTTTAAAAGGCCACTGCGCCTGCAAATTTCCCCCTACAGACCCACATGAGCCCTAATTTTTTGCGACACCAATTATACTTTGCAAATACAGACTTAATTTTTCTATAAAATATGCTGAAAAAAACAGAAAAAAAATATATGTGCAGTGAAATTTGAAAAAAAAGGTGCAGTTCCTTTTATTTTGAGGGGTTTGGTATTCACGCCGTTCGCCCTATGTGTAACTTGTATAACTTTTATATTATCTGATGGCTTTTAAAAAATTTAAACCTTTTAAAGAAAACTAAATGTGTTTAAAATTGCTCAATTCCCATCCTTATAGCACTTTTATTGTTTGGTCTATGGGGCTGTGTGAGGTGTCATTTTTTGCGCCGCGATCTGTTCTTTCTTTTGGTACCTTGTTTGCGTATATGCGACTTTTTGATCACTTTTTATTACATTTTTTCTGGATTTAATGTAAACAAAAATAGGCAATTTTGCACGTTTATTTGCGCTTACGCCGTTTACCGCGTGAGATCAGAAATGTAATCATTTAATAGTTCGGGCGATTACGCACGAGGCGATACCAAATATGTTTATTTTTTTATTTATTTATTTTTATTTATAAAATGGGAAAAGGGGGTGATTTAGACTTTTATTAGGGGAGGGGGTTATTTATTAATAAAAACACTTTATTTTATTTTCACATACAGTAATTAGAAGCCCCCTGGGGGACTTCTATATACACAGCACTGATCCCCTTTGGGGACTTCTATATACACAGCACCGATCCCCCTCGGGGATTTCTATATACACAGCACTGATCCCCCTGAGTGATTTCTATATACACAGCACTGATCCCCCTGGGGGATTTCTATATACACAGCACTGATCCCCCTGGGGGACTTCTATATACATAGCACTGATCCCTGGCTACACATAGCAATTGGGGACTGTGGGCTGCAGAGAGGGCCCACGTCGGGAGCCCTCTCTGATCCCCCTTAACGGCCGCATGACGGGTATACCCGTCATGCGTCGTTAAGAGGTTAAAGGGGTTTCCAGTATTAGAAGAACATGGCTCCTTTCTTCATAACTTGTACAACTTGGTTCCATTCACTTTAAGGGAACTAAGCAGCAAAATCACTCGCAAAATGGAGGCCAGGAAACACTGATTAGTAAGCTTTTCAGGAGGCTTAAAGGAGTATTCCACTCAGGTAAAATACGTGTTGAACACCCCCCCCCCCCCTGCTTTAGATTAATAATGCATTCCGTACATGTCATTACTTTTTCTGTCTCCTTCCTCCAGTTCTGAGCTGCTGCTTTCTGCTAAAGACACAGAAAACTGTGTTTGAGCTGTTCTCTTCGTCTCCCCCTCTCTCCTTTCAGAGATGGCTTATGTACACAGTTTCCCTGCCCAGCTGTCTCTGCACTGTGTAATGCAGGAGAGTTAGGGTCCATTTACACAAAAAGATTATCTGACAGATTTATCTGCCAAAGATTTAAAGCCAAAGCCAGAAACAGACTATAAACAGAGATCATGTCATAAAGGAAAGCCTGAGATTTTTCCTCTTTTCAAATCCATTCCTGGCTTTGGCTTCAAATCTTTGGCAGATAATCTGTCAGATAATCTTTTCATGTAAATGGACCCTTACCTGTGACCTTACAGTGATTAACCCTCTTGACCTAATAGAAAACAACTCACACACAGTTTTCTGTGTCTTAAGCAGGAAGTAGCAGCTCAGAACTGGGGGAAGGAGACTAAAAAGTAATGACATATATGGAATGCTTTTATTATAACCACAGACCGCTCAGATTAGCAGTTTAGAACTGTGACGGAAGGCAGAGCAGGCACTGCTGAGCGCGTCTGCCCCTTCCTTTAGACTGTCGGGGGTCTTAGCACCTGGACCCCCACCGATACACACTTGTGGCATGTTGCTATGCCATGTCAGAAGTTTGTTTAAATGGTAGGTGCACTTTAAATGGATGTGGAAGGGACCAAAGGGGGTAACATTTCTCCTTGAGGAGAAATGTATGGCAACTTATAGGCCCGTCATACTCCACCGCAGATTATGGCAATAAGGATATTGAGCTCTCTGGTGCCTCCTGTGGGAGAAAGCTTTTCCTTCAAGTCTTGAGTTATTCAGGATAGCTGCTGGTTTCCAGACACAGTCCCACCCTTGTCCTCAGTCGGTGTGTGGTATTGCAGCTCTGTTCCATAGAAGTGTATGGACTTGAGGACAGCGGTGGTGCTATTTTTTTTTTTATTCTATTTTTTTTTTTTAGGGGAAAAAAAACAGCCATATTTTTTTAATCTTGGATAACCCCTTCAAAGTGCTATTGTCAATTCAAAGTACCATGTCAAAAGTTACCAATTGCAGGGGGGTCTCACTGCGGAGACCCATTACAGTCCTGAGCTGTCCATTTGAGTCCATGGAGTAAATGAGTCCGATTTGATTGACAGCTGGGGATTGAAGCTTGCTCCCATATACTCCCTCTGGCTGTATTGCAGGCTCACATGTTTTAGGAGTGAGACCAGATGTGATCAGTAAATTCTGATGTATCTAAGGACACGTGTTGAGGAGTGAATAGTGAGTTAGTCTGTACGTATTTATAATGACCTTCTGGCCAGCAAAGCTTTGTCTCTGTCCACTTTCATTTCTACAGAAAAACGGACTTCGTATTCCCCACCAGCACCCGCCATCACCTGCAGGTCACTAACCTAGGGGTAAGGTGCGCTGAGGTTACATAAGATACACTTAAGCAATGCCCAGTGAGACAGAACTGCAGCCATAAAGTACGATTGATGTGTCTTTGGTCATAAACACATACAATATATACGCTTTGTTATAAGGTTTATGTTTCAAAATATTTGTTTTTAAACCCAAATGTGTTTAAGACTGTAGAATTCTGAGAAGTGAAATGTGTATACCCTCTAGTCTTATACAAGAATAGTATAGCTAGTATAGATAGAAAGTCTCTACCCTCTATACCTCTTACCCCTAATACATACCTGTGAATGATAACTTGTATTTCTATATCCAGCTCTTATTCCCAAGAGCAATTTCTTGTATATAGGTGTTGTCAGCACATTATCAGTAGACACCACAATCTGAATTAGACAGATCCCACTCACATTCTCTATGGATGTAGGGATCCCACAAAAACAGCAGGACTTATACGGAGACAGTAGCTATGTTCTGTGGGACTTGCAGCATGTCTCCTCGTGGTCAATGATACCACAACTGAATGTTTCCTGGTCAGATCTGGCCCACCCCTCCTAATGAATATTGAGGAGGTCCTTTGCAGTGACCCCACTATGGTACTCATCACTACAGAGTGTTGGATGAATATTCATTAGGAGGGGTGGGCTGGCCAGGGCAGATCAGTGCACTAAGGGTTGTAGTCGCGCACCTAGTGTACCAAACCGCCTTATTAGCATATGGATTAAACTACAAATTTAATAAAAATAGCACTGAAGGTCAAGGTAAGGAAAATTACCTTTCATCCACAGCTCCCTGTGTGCTATAGGGACATATCAACAGGTTAAATACATCTAACATGCTGTTAGTTTTCCTTTAAACTTTTGCATTCTGCACTTCTTGCAGCACCACCACAGGGTAAATTGTGCATTACAAAACACCTATTCAACACAGTGAACTGTCTGTGTAATAGGACAGCACAGGTCCTCCAGGGAGAGAGACACTCTTGGCCCCCTCTCTCTAGTCTGCGCAAAAGATAAGAATCCAGATTAGGGACCCCTGAGAGGAATACCCCTTTTACACTATCTATACAGTGGATTTGGTACTGTGTATCAGAAATAATAAGCTCCAACTACTTTAGATATATTAGAAAAATATTCAATGGGCCTAAAAAAAAAAAAAAAAAAAAAAGATACATAATGATAAAAGTGAAGATTCCCTGTAATGTGGCTGCTTTCATCCTGATGTGACCACAACATATTCATAGAGTAAAAGCTGATTGAATCCAGGGCAGCGGGCCAGATCCTAATAAATCTGCAGCTTCTAAGAGAATAATTACTGATCTTCACAAAATTTGGTCTAGAAAGTAGTCTTCAATCATTTTAATCAGACATTAAACATTTATTGATTGTCACTGCATCACCCCCATCCTGTTCTTTTGCTGAAGTGATTTATTTCTCATCGCTGTATGTTACACGCCTGGCATGTACCTGGTACCTTTATACTAATATGCATTTACACATGTCACAGCAGTAAAAGGGTGAATGTTCTAGACTACATGGACGTTGAGACATGAGATGGAGATAGTGTCTCTGCGGTGTTTTTGTTTTGCATGCTTTTACTAGTCATTGCTCCCACTAGCCAGAAACCTACTCCACACTGACGAGGGCAAAAACCCTGAAACAGCTGTCTGTGGATGGATACCTTGCTTGGGTGGTTTCCTTGATTGGAGACATTCCTTGGCTTGGTTGTTCCTTCGCGGAGGAAGGTCTGGCTAGTTCACTGATGTCGAGACATGTGATGGTGTCTCTGCAGTGTTTTTTTTGCATAATTGATTTCCAAGGGGGCAATGTTCTAGAATACACTGACGTTGAGACACGCGATGGAGTCTCTGCAGTGTTCTTTTGCACAGCAGTAAAAGGGGACACCTGTATAGAGATAGAATCCACCACCATTCACAGTAAGAGATGAGCACATCTCACCTGCCATGCACAGGTCACAGAGCATGCCCACAACATTCCCATAGCAGTCAGTAAGTCATCTCCAGATTGTTTCCTATGCTTCATGTGGCTGCTGTAAAGCTTCTCTCTAAACACATAATACGCAAAAACTGAATAACAATCCATAATCAGAAAATAAAAGATTAGAAAAATAATATTAACATTATTTAGTTTTAGTTGATACCTGGAGCGTGGGGCTTATATATACCTCAAACAGTGCGTATAAACATTAGAGCAACACAGAGACACCTGGTGGAAAGTATATCACCTGTATACAATGTACAGTGTGCGCCTAACCTAGGGGTTACCAATTGTCAATGAACTTTACAACAATTGCAAAAAAGTATTTAGTATTTTTGGCCAATTGTTGCAGGATTTTTTCTTTTTCATAGGGAACCTGGAGCCATGGCCCTGAGGGATATTGACTTGACTGTAAAACCAGCTTCAATCTGCTGATCGCCTGAGGTACCAGATGACAGACCCATATGAGCTGATAATGGTGGCTTATCATGAGCATTGTCCGTTCAAATATATGGGCTATTCTTTCCTCTACCATGTCCTCTCAATACTCCCTAGTTGCTCAGGGCAACAATTTACAAAATGCATTGCTTTACCTCACAGTCTGCAGCACCTTCTGCTTTCATTCCCAGTATGCTCCTCCACTTGTGGCATTGTTCAGCATAAGGCAGCATGCTGTAAACAAACTTACCTAAAATTTTAATTAAGGTATACATGTTTATGACTGGGCGATAGTGATATTGGCTGTGGGGGCTGGTCAGAGGCAATGACATTTCTCTCAATTTTATCCTATTTTCTGTCATTTGTGGTACTCTGCTCTCAAAGATGATAAACCAAGACTCTTGTTGTTTGACACTTCTTTAATTCAAGTGTGCAATATAACCAGCAATCTTTAATTTAACATACATATTAATATATTCTCTGTTATACTGTGAAAACGAACAACGGCCGGACTCCGGTGACTTCCCATCATAGTCCAGAGAACATTACAAAGTGGTCTGCTCTGTGAGACGCTGGAGGTACATGGGGTGAGTTATGGGTTAAGAGAGAGAGAATGAATGGGCCCAAACAACATGCAGGAAGCTAGTCACAGGAAGATAGATGATGGGATATGAGCAGTGCAGCTCCCTCTCTTTGTATTGTTCGCTATACTTCCTCTATATTCTCAGTGATACAGCCTCTCCCGTGAAAGGTTGGTGTCCTTCTTTAGGTGTCTACATTGTTCATCCAGGTTACGTTAACACCAGACACTTTGTAAGAGAAACAACAACCCTGGATGGGGTCTATCAGGTTTCATGGTGTTCAGAATAGTTTTGGTGGAATCTGTGATGGAGGCTCCTAACGCAGATGTGGTATAAGAGTTAATAATCTATAACATTAGTTTTAGGCTGCTCTTACACAGTGCAGCACTGCTGATTCAGTACATGCTACAATTATTGACGCGGATCACAAATGACGCGGAAGTTTAAAAAAACCAGATAGAGAGAGAAAAAAAAAAAGTGGCTAGTACCAGGCTTCATCCCTGGTGTTATTTGTCATAAAGGATCTGATGAAACCAGGTAATGCTGACATGTATCGTCGAGTCAGAAGGAATAGTTTTTAAGGTATCTAAACTGTACATGTGGCTTTTAGAAATCTCTGTGCAGCATTAAAAGGGACTTGATCATATTACAGAATCTTTCATCTAGGGGATCGGTGGTGGTGTCAAAACCTCCCCCCCACCCATCATCATGTTATAAGAGTCTGGACTCAACACAAAGCACTAGGTTTCTGCAGCATTTTGTCTAGGCACATCCCATAGGAAGGTGTGGTGTGAAGTGACATACGTATCACTTGTTTGATGCGCAGTGGACACCATGGGGGAGATTTATGAAAGGGTGTAAATATACACCTGGTGTAAACTGCCCACTGCAACCAATCACAGCTCCTCTTATATTTTACCAGAGCCGAGCTGAGCTGTGATTGGTTGCCGTGGGCATTTTACACCAGGTGTATATATATATACACCCTTTCATAAATCTACCCCCATATGTCTACACATAGGCTGTAGAAAATCCCAATCAGATAATGTGAATTTTAGTGTGGGAAATACTATAAGTGTACAAAAAATATGGTATATATTACATATGTATTTAATATCTTCCACACTGCAGATTTTGACTTCCCCATCAAAGTCAATGGGAAAATCCACAACACAGCAGTAGCGTATCCACAACATATATCGACACGTTGCAGACTGAAAATTTTTCCCACAGCGTATAACTTCTGCTGTCCCTGTCCCCATCGCTGATACATCACGACCCAGCTGATTGACTGGCAGCTCAACCAGTCAGTGACTAGAGTGGGATGCCACTCCTATCAATGATTGGCTAAGCGGCTAGTCCATCAGCTGGAACAGGCCCACCCCCACAAGTCATGATGTCATCACAACTCGAAGGAAAATGTGTTCCGGTGGGGGGTCCCATGTCTGGTCTCGCTACTCACCGTAGGCACGGGGAGAGGTAAATTAGTACTTCAACCAAGTTTGCCCCTGCCCCTGCTGGGTTTTATAATCCGCCGGACTTCTCCTTTATAGCAGTAATCCAGAATTTTATAAAAAAAAAAAAAAAAAAAAGGCACAGCTACTTTTTTTTTTTTTTCTTTTTGCAAAAAGAGCCCCACCACTGTTCCCTTGTTGTCTGTGGTATTACAATCCAGCTCCACTTTAGATGAAATGGAACTGCAAAACTACACCCAAACTGGGGACAGGAGAGGTGCTGTTTCCAGAAGAAAGCAGCCATGATTTTCCAATTTTGGATAACCCCTTTACCTACATTTATGGCCACAGTAGAAAGCAAATACATTTCTCAGTATAAAAAGTAAAAAAAAATAAAATAAAAGTAGTCTCTGCTTGTGGGGCAGCCTAATTATTTGAGCTTTGATAAAACGTATGTATACTTTTGCAAGCTTCTTTCTATTATTCCAGCGTATCTAAAATAAAGATCTTGTTAATATTCTACTGTGTTGTGTCTACAGGGTCTATGGAGAGCAATGTATCTCCATGGTAACAGACTACAAAACAAATCCTGTGTAGTCTGCCCCTGCATCCATGTGTTGCTCTCTTTTGTCCATAAATCAGCAAGCTGTACAAGACTTATTGGGACACACATACCATGCCTAAGTGCACAAATGCCCTGTAGGTATAGCGGACACACTGACAACCTCAAACCAGTTTCCTAATGGATGTGGATTGTGTAATGAATAAAGAGTCTACTCTATTGTGAGCTATGTAAGAGCCAGAGGCCTTCTGCTGTCTGTGTCCACCCCTGACACACATGGAAGGAGTAACACATTACATATCACATTGCAATTTCATATCACAAAACACAACAGAATTGGCAGAAATTATACTCATTCCTCATCCTGAATGTATCCAGACCTGTGACTACGTATAATAGTTTTAATGGGATGGCAATTTTTTTTGTTTTGTTTGAGCCACAGAATGCAGACAGTAGTGGTGAGACGATCATGATGTAGCAGAGCGGCTTTGTAATTGAAGCTGTAGGTTTTACAATTATACATATATTACATGGTATAGAAATAGAAGTAAAACCATTTATACCCAAATCAAGTGAAGGAAAAATCAGGAGATTACTGCAATGCCCATTAGACACAGATACCCCCACGTCTTCCAGGAAAGCAACACAACCCTCCCAGGAGAATGAGTACAGCTCCGGCATTAAAGCCAGTCTGTTACTCCATGCTACATGGTATTTCCTCCATGCCATAAGTCACAAGTCTCGTCTTGATTTCCTATGCAGTCTCCTCCTGGGAGGGGCCTAAACAAGTCTGTGCTACAAGGAGGAAGTCTATTGTACAGCAGACAGGACTTCCTGTGACCAATGGGTGACAGGAAGTGGAGTGGAACACAGTCTGAAGAATACACTAGTGGTAGCGGGGCAGCAAGCAGGGAAGTAGACACAAGTTTTTAATACGCTTTATACTATGTGTCTGTGGTTATAGCGGTGGAGTAAGGCTTCATGATGTCGCCCTCCAATAACACTCTTATACGTGGCTGTCACTACAAGCACCGAGGGCTATGTGCCACTGTCAGGACACTCCACTAATAGATCCTACAAGGAGGTGGATGAGTAAGATGATAGAAAGGGACTGCTGCATATACTTTAGTGTTGCAGGCGTGTATTGTCAGACACTCCTAGGAGTAAAACGTGTTAAGGAACAGGACATTTACATTCACCGTATTAAAGAAAGAGGAAAGAAAAATCTAGTTGCAATCAGAAGATATTTACAAGAAGCAACATTCAGAGCAGAGTGAGAGTCAAAGCGACTCCAGGGTGGGGTGGGTGAAGGCCTTGGAGGAGATGTCTTCGGTAGAGATGCAGGGCCGTCCCCTTGTCTTGCTGTCTTCTGCTCCTGTTGGTTTACACCAGCCTCACCCATAAAAGTGCTTAGAAAACTGTAATCTTGTGCACATTCTGTAAGCACGTCAACAGGCTGTGATAGGGGCTCCCGGGGGCCGCCACCAGCTCAAACACCGACTGAAAGGCTCTGCGGTCCAGTTCTTCATCTATTTGATGCTTGTAAAAGTCTATGGCCACTAAACAGAACAGGTTGATGTCTACAGGCTCTGATTTGCCCATTCTGCTGATCACATGCGGTAAACTGCAATGGTGGTTAAGGTAAAGACATACAATCAATAGAGAAGTCTACCAATCCTCACTTAGCGCCTAGGTGATGCTAGTTATGGTATTGATGAATTTATACCACAGACAGCACGATACTGTTAAAAAGATGTTCGGGACATTGATATTTTATTCTATGGATAGGCCATCAATATTAATGTTAGATCAGTGAGGGTTCAACGCCAGGCACCCTCACCAATCAGCTTACTAATGGGCGCTCTAAAGCCTCTGTATTAAATACCAGGAACAGCTCCATACATTTTGTAGTGGCCGTGCCTGGTACTGCAGCTTTCTGTGGTGTAATTGGGAGCTGCAGTACCAGGTTCAGCCACTACAAAACATAGGAAGACTAACAGACTGTGCTTTCACTCCCATAGACTATGGAGCGGTGACTGCTGATCTATTTATAAGGAGCATTGAAGTGCCTCCATTCTTGAGATTGCTGTGGGACCCCCAGCGATCACACATTTATCACTGATCCAGTGGATCGGTGATAAATTCTGACAGTGGGCTTACCCTTTTAACATTGCCAGATAAAAGGGGGGGGGGGGGGGGGGAGTTGTAGAATTATTAAAGTCCATTATAAAACCAGTGTTCTAATACTCAGGATTTCTGTATTAAAACTCAAGCAGCATCTATTAGAGGACCGTGTACATTTACATCTTACACAAGTAGCCTAATGATTACAATAGAATGTAATGCTACACTTCTCCTGTCGTAGGGAAATTACATAATTACATCCTTAGTCCAGCAGATCATTAGGGCCCTCTTATGAGCTCATTGTTAGACAACCTACCTAAAGGGCCTTTTGGATGGAGCGATCTTTGGCTGTCTACAGCCGTAAACTATTGAGATTGGCCCTCGCTTGCCATGCCTTTACACAGCACAAATAACCAAGCAGCCGGGCGACATAAATGATCCCTGTATCGTTTTTGCCGCACATCCTCTGTTTACACAGTGCGATCAGTCGGCTAGAGAGGAGGTTTTCCCGCTCCTCGGCTGATCGCTGACGCTTTTACACCAGCCGACTATAGGCCGAATGAATATTTCTAGCTTGTTGCCGATAGTCGGTGTATGTAAAAGGGCCTTGACTGAACTGTATTAAGAGAGCAATCATTTTAAGAGTAGAAGCAAGTGCTTTGTGCTTCACATGACAGACACTCAATGGTGCTGGCCTCTTATTAAATCTGCTACTATACAGTGATTGGCCATATGCCGTACAGTAAAACCTACGCCAGCTCGGCACTGGCATTGATCTCTAACAGTCCTCAGGCATTAATAATATCACATTTGATGAGCCGTCTAGGTGACTCCTTTTCCTCCATACCTCTTAAGTGGAAAGCACAGCTTTGGCAGAAGCCTGGTGTAAATGCTTAGTAAGTTCCCCCAATGTCTATTACTAACAAAACTTACTGTCAAAACTTAAAAGGTTAAAGTGTTAGACTAGATGTGCAGACAGGGAAGGCAATACTAGCTGACGGCATTCATCCTAATAGTAGATGGGGGACTATGAAAGTAAACCTCCCTGTACATGGTGATTAGATCATGAAAACTTCCTTTTTTCCAAGACAATAATATAACCATATAGTCACTGGCAAAATTTTCTTATGCATGACTTAGGTATGCACTGACAAGATGCAGGCACTGGTGGAAATGAAGCAAATAAAATATACATCTTTCTCTATCCCCTTATCCATAGGAGATAGTGACCTGTGGTTACAGCAGGATAAGTGCATTAAGGATACATTGCAGAGATCCACTTGCTGGTTGAAGCACTGACGAAGAAACAGGAAAGGCTCCACATAGCCATGGCGACCGGCGTCCTCTGCGTGAAGTTTGAGAGGGACAACATGACCCAGTCGCGCACCATGGAGGACTGTCCTGTGGCATGCAATGTCTGAAACACCTGCAAAGAAAATAGGGATTATTAGATGGGCAACGTCATTGAAGACTCTTCAGGGCAGAAGCATCCCATCAGTTCTAACAATTATATACCAGTACATAATATACATATCTTTAACCCATAGGTCATACACAGGTGTCTAGACCCCAAATGATCATAGCTAAAGTGATCATTATGGCAGATGGTAATGAAGACCCATAAAACCTTTAAAAACAATTTCACCTGTTGGATACTGTCCTGGTTCAGGAACGTTGCCCCTTTTTGCTTAGTTGGCCGCAGGATGCTTACATGAATACTATCCCTTACAGGTAACCCAGGCTGCCGTCTACATATAAAGCACAGATGACATATTCTGTACACAGGAATCATGGTAGGTTGTACCATGCAGACAGCACTTGTAGTTTTGCCCTTGGCACACGTGCACAGGGTGACAGGACAGCACTTACACAGTAAATGGTGACCAGGGAGATTAATATGCTCATATTACAAGACTCAACGCCTCTGCTGGACTCCCTGCCGGCCGCATAACCCACTTACACAGAAAAGCGGATATTATGGGCTTAACCTCTTCACACATCCTCGGGCAGCGAATGTCATGCACTGCGGGTCCTTATGGTAATGTGATCGGGATGAATTGTTAGTTCCGATACTTCAGTGCAGACGCTGTGGGCGCCATCAGTGCAGGAAACACAGACGATTAGGATTTAATCAGATGACCGGGCGGCTCGTTCAGGATGTGCTTAAGAGGTGTAAAAACACACTAACCGAGCAAAAACCTCTATGTGTCAATGCTTAAAGGGCAACTACACCTGGTTAACAGTTAGGGTCCTATTACACGGAGCGATTTTTAATGATAAACAATCGCACACGAGATTGTTTATCGTTAACCTGAAATCGTTCACCATATTACACAGAACAATAAATCGGTAAATGCGATCGTTACTATGATGATTTACTCCATCTGATCCCAGCAAAACAATGAACAACGTGCAATTATACTGAACGATTAGTGAAAAAATGCGGAACTTGAGTGAACGAACGTGGAATTACAGTGAACGATTAACAATAATTTTAGGTTCAGCTCTAATTCAACAACATACGAACGATCTTTCAATCATTGCCTGCAATTACACAGAGCGATTATTGTTTAAATTCGAATAATAACGATTTTTCGCACGATAATCGTCCAGTGTAATGGGGCCCTCACATTAGTAGTAAGATACTATAACAGGCAGTAACAACACACAAATATTAAAAGTGAAAGTCTTATATTTGATTGTAATATTGTGTATTGTGATGTTAACCAGAGGGGTGATGGGCTCTATGGTCTAGTACTGGAAGAAGCAGACTAGAAATTTAGTTTGCTGGATTATATTTTACTTGCCTTGCAAATAACACTCTCACCTAACAGGCCGGATAGCTGGTTGTTTTCCAAAGCTATGCCGATCACTAGATACACGCTGTAATTTGTCTCCTTTAATAGCATACTCCGGTATAGACTAGGGCCTTATTCACACGTTCCGTAATTTACGGATCCGTATTTCCGGATCCGAGTTAGTGCACATTGAAGTCTATTGGGCTATTCACACGATCCGTAGCAGAAATGGATGAAAATCAATCCGTAAAAAAAAAAGGACATGTCCTAGTGCGGACCGGGTGTGGACCCATTTTTTTTTGCGGATCCTCTCATTGAAATCAATTGGTTACGGATTGTTTACGGATTGTAACATGTTGGCATCCGTATTTCCGCAAAAAAATCCGGATGAAGTGCATTGAAAAGCAATGAGTAGTAAAAAAATGGAATTACGGAAATACGGATGGAATACGGATGGAATACGGATGTCCAATCCGTAATTTCTCACAGGTTGTTTCAGGACCAGAAAAAAATACTGAACGTGTGCATAGGGCCTAGGACTTTTTGGGTAGAAGTCTAAATTATTACTGTGAGGTTGTGTGTAAGTGACTGCTGTGAAAGAACTGTTCTCAGACTTGGCAGGTTGGCACTTACAGGAACAATTTCACCCCCCTCTGGTTCTCAGCAGAGATGAAAGCCGCTGCCAGTACACCCCATCACCAGATTCAGCACACGGTCACCAGTGTCGCTTGTACAAGGACTGTTCATTACAGGAACGCAGACGCAATATTAAAAGGAATCGCTGATTAATCCTTTGCATGTGTCTTTATCCATGTATAATCTCCTCCACAATCTAAATGTCCATGTAATATTGTCTAACTGCAGCATATAAGAGGTAGAGGGGTGGAAATATATCAGAAATATTTCTAGTACAATTGCAACCCCAGTCCATAAGGCTTAGTAACGTACAGGGACTTCATAAAGATGGGTCCCTTTGCTTCAAGCTCCCTTCTATGAACCAGAACAGGGAGATCTTGCTGCAGATTTTACTGGCTATGTTTGCATATAACTTCATCTAAAACGCAAAAGATATATAAGAAATACATATATATTTACTGTACCATAACATTAAAATCACCCTCCTAATATTGTGCAGCCTAGAAGAAAATGTCAACTCGCAAAAAAAGAAATGAGCTGGCACTCATCCGTATCTTGAACTGCACTTTATTGGTAACTTCTTTTAAAATTCATGGCAAACATGGCAAAAGAAGTTACCAATAAAGTGCAGTATAAGATACGGGTGAGTGCCAGCTCATTTCTTTTTTGCGAGTTGATTTGTCCTTGGACTGTCTATAATACAAGAGAGAGCACCCCCGTCTGCACATTTATCCACCTGTGACCCCACTAAGGCCTAGCACTGACCATTATTATACCGGTTTACCGACCATCCAATATTACCCGGTAGTGCCAACCGCTATATCTACGTTCACACTAGAAGAAAATGTAATTGATCACACCAGGGTGCCTATTACTATTGCTTTATAGTCCAGCTGACACTCTGGTGTCCACTGTTGGTGTTTATGGGGGTGGACAGGGGATAGCAATGGCACACTAGATCTGTTCTTTTGTTCTGACCTGTTTGTCAGAGTACCTTTACCATTTTCCTGTTTCCAACACATGAACTATAAGACCTGAGAGTTTACTTGCTGCCCAATATATTCTACCCCTTGACAGAAGCTGTAGTTACAACATAATCAATGTTATTCACGTCACCTGGCAGTAGTTTTATTGTTATGGCTGATCGATGCAATGGTTTTATTATGTGGCCAGGTGACCTGAAAGATGAACATGTCTTAGAGAACCTCTCTTCAGAATAAAGCTGTAAATCTGGCCCAATAAACTACTGGCTGCTTACAAAGCTTGCAAACATCAGATCAGGAGTAGACTGGGTAGAAGGCTATGACCATTGGACTTAGAGCTTGGACCCTTCTGCAGCCGAGCAGGTATGTAGAATAGAATTACCTTGTACACGACAGTTGCCATGAACTGTGGATAGGGCTGCTGGTTGGACAAAAACTCCCCAATGACTTTGTTCATTACATCCTGAGGCGGAAAGAAATCATCCAGGAACTGGGGGAGGATTCTTGCCACCACTCTTGCCTCAAATGGGAATCCTTTCCGTATCCTGGTACAGAAGAAATGATAGTCATAACCCGGGCCTGTGGCTGACCATTGCTGCTGACACAGAACCGGGGTGAGAATTCATTACAGATGTTACAGGACCACATTATAGGAGTGGAATTACTTGGAAATTACTATGAGGATTGTAGACAGTCACTCAACTATCCTCATAGTAATTTCCAACTCCAGATAGAACTACTAAAGCTGTTACACCATGGAGGTCAATTGTCCCCAAGTATACATGCTTGCCCACCGCTCCATTCACTCTCTGGGTGTCTTTGAGTATTGCTGAACACTGATCTCAGCTACTGTATGTTCACACTTCCAATAAACAGTGAACAGAGCGCTAGCCGGGCAAGTATGCTGCTGCACCGATCAATCAAAGACCATCTATGTTCTCTTGAATCATTTTTAACCTAGAGATAATCCCTTTAAGCTTATCACCACTGCTTTCCCAGCTTTCCAAGAATCCTATATGCAAGATCCACTGTTCTGTAAAATAATATCATGAACAAACATTACTTGGAAGCCTAAGGATTACATCCATGGCCGACGACTTACCTGTCGAACAGCACAGACACCCGTTCCATAGCTACAATGACAGACTCGCTGTCTGGTGCCGCAGGGCTTGGCTCTGTTGTGCGTCCAGGGCTAAACTTTTCTTTTCCTAGATAAATACAGCAAATACATGAGAGATTGTGCGATGTAGAAAAGTCTATTCCCCTGACTACTAGAAAAAATAAAACTATATAAGAATAGATCAGACAGGGTTCCAGATCGGAGAACATTGCCCTGGATTGGAAACATGAACCTCCCCCCCCCCAAAAAAAATAGCACCACTACTGTCAAAAGGCTTTGTCTGGTACTGCAGCTTAGTGTCCATTCAAGTAAAAAAAAGCCGAGCAGTAATACCAGGCAAAGCCCATCGACAACAGCAGTGCAATTCTTGGTAAAAATACAGGTATTATGGGGAAAAAGATTTTGTAGACAAATAGCCCTTTATGTGCATTCTTTTTTAGATGCACCCCACCAATCTGAGGGCCTACTTTGCATCATTATTAGCTGCAGTCTATTCCATAATAAATGCTAGCTCCTCATTCAACCCCTCACCTGTGTACATGCAGGTCAGCATTAGACCTAAAGCAGTCATCGCCCTGTGAGGACTGTGCATATTGACTCTGTCCACGCTCAGCTTTACCAGTGCTTCCCCATCCAACCTTGATAGCTGCTCAGACAGGAGGAGGCGCTCCAACCCCCTCAGGACACAGTGGTATATCATGGAGGGCGTGGATTCTTCACTCCCCGACACCATCACTCCACACATCTGATGACAGACAGCACAAATATTAGCTGCAAATAACTGGCTTTGACAATGCATACTCCTAAGAACCCCTGTAATTCTCCTATCATAGGATTAGTCTTGTTACTGTGTGTGCCCTATACTTTACACAGCAGCTCAGCTTGATTTAGGTTGCTGCTGGATATAAAGCACAGGCTCGTGAGAAAGTCAATGTATGGAAAGCGATATCTATTATTAAAAAAGATGATGATTTTAATAGCCAAAGAGGCCATTAATAGGGAGGCGAATGAGAGATCCTGGTAAAGGGACCAGTTACCGATAGGACAGCTGGCCCGAAAGGATAGAATTTTAGTAGCTGAAATTAGCAGTAAATTCTGTAACCACAGCACCAAAGTGCTACTTCATACAGTTTGTGGCTATTATTCTTGGTCATAAGTTCTATAAACTTTATAAAAAGGCATTAGAAAAGAGCCATCACCATAATATAAAGTGGTAACATATTACTGGGCCATAAATGATGGGGTTTACCCACTGGAACCACTAAAAGCCAAGGGTACACAGTGCTGGTGTAGTGCTGTGTCCTCTTTCCCCTGCTCAGCAGCATTGTTGGCCACGGCCATTGCAGCAAAAAACTTAGGGAGCTTTGGCCTCCATCATTCACAAAGTGATGGTATAAAATAGCAACATGTCAGCACTTTATAAGACGGGGATGACCTAAAAATATGTAAACTAACAGAAATAATGCAGAGAACAGGAAGAAAACTCGACACTGTAAAGGATATATTACATATCTACAACATAGGAGTGTAAGGCGCCACAATTCAGTCTTCGTCCATAAAGCCCTAGTGCATAGAATACTGCAGATAGCCATAATAATTCTGCAAGTTTTACTCACATTACAGCTCTAATAAAATATTAATCCGGTTTCACTACATCACACTAAAGTATATGGAGAGGATGAAAATATAAAATGTACTTATAAAGGCAGAATATGAGCTGTAATAAAAGACTCTGTTCTTACTTTATCTAGTGTACATCAGATGTTAAAGGGGGTATTCTTGTCACCAAAACTTTTGTTAGGTGATAGAGGATACAAAGGTAAGCAAGTTTGCAAATACTCTGAATTACCAAAATTGATTTCTTTTGCATTTTGGCCTTTTTCTCTCCCTGTAGATTTGATAGCTCATTGCCTAGGTTCCCGACCACCACTCTGGTGGCCGGGCTGTGTTGTCAAGAGGTGGCCGTGATCCTCAGGAACGGTAAGTATATTTTTCTCCCTCTGTGTCTCCCACTGAGCTTACACACGTCACCAGTCGTGGAGATGGGAATACCCCTTTAAAAGTCCTATAAACAAGCTTTATAAGGTCTAAATATAAACACCATATTAATAGTGCTTTAATACTCCAATACCTCTGCCAATTCCAAATAGAAAAGGATTAAATTCCCTTTGTTTTCTTTCCTACACACTGCTCTTAAGCCTCCAAAGAACTGCAGTACATCAGAGGCTTAAAGTGACACTGTCACCTCCTTTTTGCATTCTGACATCTCTACACAGGTGTAAAGGGTAAATTTAGCGGTTTTCATACCTTATTTTATATCATACGTCATGGTGCTTGTTCAAGTAAAAAGTAATTTTTTAACAAGTGCAGATTGTGTTAAGTGGGCGTGGCCTCGCGTCATTAGCGCTACTTAACCCCGCCCACAACGTCACAGTTGGTCCCGCCCCCTCGCGGGCCATTAGAACAGGCTGGCCGAAAGGTCTAGACCCCACCCCCTTTACGTCGGCCAACCAGTGGGCGTCAAGGGGGCAGGGCTAAGTGGCGCTAATGCTGTGAGGCCACGCCCACTTAACATAATCTGCAGTTGATAAAAGGACACTTTTTACTTGAACAAGCACCATGACGTATGATATGAAATAAGGTATGAAAAACACTAAATTTACCCTTTACACCTGTGTAGAGAGGTCAAAATGCAAAAAGGGGGTGACAGTGTGACCCTTCTCTATCACCTGTGCCCCCACAATGTGAGGATGGAGGGGCGCCAAGAGTCGGATGTAGGAAGTGATGGCATACCCTAATGCCTTGTCATGATTTCTAATATTATGAATATCCCTTTCCAAAGAATCAATCTGTATGCTGAGCTTGTGATGGCTGTAAGAAAAAGGTCTGGACTTGGAGTGAATCTAACTTTAAAGTGAAGGGAACCCATGGCCTTGTTACCTGTATGATGCCCGCAGTGAACTCTGGCCCGACATCCAGAGGGTAATTCTCTATTAAGTAGAAGGCGGCTGCACACATCACCAGAATATGCTGCTGATTGTGAAGATTGACACAGCTGGAGGATGAAGAAAGAAAGATGATATTTTATTTAGAGGGTTTTACAGGAAAGTGTCTACCAGATAAATGTGATAGGTGGAGGCTGACATTACTTCTCCCAGCTCTTCAATTAATGAGATTAGTCACTCTCCATTTGCATTATTACCTCTTAGCTGAGAACAGGGACCAGATCCCACAATCACCCATCCAGAGATACAAGATTCCATAACATCGGGGCCCACCACTGATTACTATTTGTGGCTAATTTCTTATTCACGATTATTGTCCCAGCATGATACTTACTGTGCAATGCCCCTCAAATTGGAGAGCAGGTAGTCACTGATGATCGGAATGAGCTGCTTGGCCGTGTCATCCAGCAGGTCACACTCCAGCACATACAGGATGCCATGTAAAGCTCCGATTCGGCTAGGCATGTGAGTGCTCCGCAGCGTGGACTCCAGAAGACGGCTGACTGGTTCTGCTATAGCCTTATCCTGAGAAGAGCAATATTGGTCACAGTCTACAAATATGCAAACAACCAAACTAGTGCAGTCAAAAAAATCTCACTGCAATGCTACAAAATATTCTGCTCGACAATAGAAAGTTGTGCCACTTATATGAATGGCCATGGGTGCACTATAAGAGTGGTTAGGTTCTTCAGAGCCACGAATAAGTGTCTCTGACCCAGCAACTAGAGGAGATTTCCAGGCAGGGATTCCACATTGTCCTTAAGACATGCCATTTAAGTTCATAGTCTTGAGGCAGATACTTTACACTGTGAACCACACTGCAGAGAGGGACTGACATGAGTTATATCCCTGAAATATGTTGCCACTATGAGATCATCACATCTAAAAAAATATATACGATAATGGTGAAATTATATCTCACCCACTGTGCAAAGAGGAGACAGTCAGCTACTCTCTCTATCGCACCTAACATACTGCCAGATAATAGTCCTGACAGAACTGCTAATGGAGTGGGCAACATGAGGACGGCACAACCCAGTGATTAGGGAGGCCGTCAGATCTCCTCTCCCACTGTGAGTGATAAAGCTTCAGGCTGTGTGAGCAGATCTCACCATTCCCAGCACGGCGGCAGCTTTGCAGATCGCAGGCACTAGATACTGGATGAGAATTTCGTCCTCAGACGGGTGCTGTTTGTGGAGCTCGGTTAACGCCGTGTACATCATCTCAAACTGATTTCTCTCAGTGAATAGATCAGATACTGCCAGCAACTGTGGAGGAGAGGGAGACAAACATGGTGTGATATAGGAAGGAGCAGAACAATGCACATACAATATAACCATGTGCACATTAACAAGCACAGTCCATGCACTTAGAAAGATTGCAGGGTACGTCTGCAGCATACAGCAGGAAACAGTCAAATGTATCTATAGGTGTCTATTCCAGTAAATACACCTCACTGCCATCACTGTTCAGAACCTTATGTACAATGAGGCTTAAGGAATATAACGTACACTAATAATACATACGTATTCAATCTGAGCAAGTAAATCTCAGGGGAATCTCATTTTATCTACTTCCTAGACTTAGGGCCCTATTCCACTGAACGATTATCGTTTGCATAATCGTTAACGATTAACGACCGCTATCGTGAAAAACCTGAAACGTTCACTCATTTTCATGGAACGATAATCGTTATTTATGATCATAACTGCGATCGTTTTTTCTTCGCTATTACGTTCGTATCTATTGCGAACGACCGAACGATGTCTTATTTAATGCGAACGATTTGCGAACGTTTTGCAAACGAGCAACGATAAAAATAGGTCCAGGTTTTATAAAGCGATCAAGGATTTCTCGTTCGGTCGTTAATCGTTAACTGCATTTTAACCGAACGATTATCGTTTAGATTCGAACGATTTAACGATAATCTGAACGATAATCGTCCGGTGGAATAGGGCCCTTATAATAGTGCGAATACAGGGGGAGCCGGGGAGCTACACGGAGAAGATCTGAAGGACACTCAAAGAATTTAGATTTTAAAAAAAGGGGGGGGGGGAAAAAGGCTTAGTACTGATGCACACCTGTAACATACTTTACATAAATCTAGTTTCTTGTGGGATTATAAAGTGAAACAATTATATAGCTGTAATGAAAAGGAGTACCATAATACAGATTATATATGGAACTAGACTACAGGAGGAGTAAATTTAATATATTACATTACTTATATTGTACTGATCTAGAGTTATAGCCTGTCTTATACTCCAGAGCTGCACTCACTATTCTCCTGGTGGGGTCACTGTGTACATACATAAATAACTTATTACTGATCCTGAGTATTATACTCCAGAGCTGCACTCACTATTCTCCTGCTGGGGTCACTGTGTACATACATACATACATACACACACACACAACTTATCACTGATCCTGAGTTACATCCTGTATTAAACTCAATGGTATGTCTCCATTGTTGTCCATCAGCACAGACTCAGTTTAGCCTGGGTCTCACTGCATTCTCCGCAATACCTGCTCTGTGCTAGGCAACATGTAGGTCTCTGTAGAAGCACAGCCACTATGTGGCCACCATACTGTACTATGTCCAATCCTGTGACTTACCGATCTCACCACCTCACTGATCAGGATGACTGGAGTCTTCTTCCCTGTATTAGATGGGAGAATCCATTGGCTGTAGAGCTCAAGAAGAAACTGTGAACAGGAATGTATGTCAACACCAGCACGATGTTTCCTGCAAACAGATACAGGAGATATGTCACAATACAGCACGACACCTAGCGGAGAAGATTTACACTCTGCCCAAAGGGAGGACAAACCTGGAGTTTATAGGAGATGTTGGTGGTGACAAAGGGGCTGGGACATCATTCTCATCCTCCTCATCTTCATCCAGCTCCTCTTGTCTCAGAGGGGTAATATTGTTGCCCAGCCAGACAGAATGGATAGAGACCTAGAAGATGAGAGCTCAATGTTTTAAAGGGTTGTGTAAAATCATGGCTGCTTTCTTCTCTAAACAGTACTAAACATGACCAGAGGTATAGTGTGGTATTATAACTTATGTGGTATTATATTTCTATTGAGCTGAGCTACAATATGACACACAATCTGGTGAAAGTTGCAGCACTATACCTGGAACATAGCAGCTTTGTCATTCTAACACTGTAAAATCCCTTTAGGAGATTTGAAGGGGTATTCCGCTCTAACATAACTTTTGATATGTTGCTGACCATGGTGAGATTAAATTTATTCCATACTTGTTATTATCTATTTAGTCTCCTTCCCCCAGTTCTGAGCTGCTGTTTTCTGGCACAAAAATCAGTCTCTGAGTTTTTCTCTCCCTCTCCCTTCTGAGATGGCTAATGTAAACTGACTGGCTTTATCTGCAACTTTGTAATGCTAGGAGGGTAAATCACAGTGAGTTCATCAGCAACTTGACCTTAGAATAAGGTATTATCTAAATCCCATACCGTAAAGGGACCTCGCTAGGTGCGTGCACACAGCTCTCCAGGCAAGCCCCGCCCTGGCCAGATTTTATTGGCTGCTCCACTCCAGGCTTCCTAGCGCCCAAAATCAGACCCCGCCGGACCCCCGACCCTAAATAAAATGCACTAAAAGCAAATAGGTGCACTAACCGATCCCCCACTGATTGTTTGACACTTGTTTCGCTTGTCTACACTGATGCTAGCCCCAGATACAAACTTTTACAAATTATCCCTTACATCATGGCACCCGGCCAAGAAACTACATTCCCCCAGTATGCATTGCACTCGGTATATGCACTCGGTATATGCACTCGGTATATGCACTCGGTATAGCATCACAACCATTTTGATGCAGTGTCACTCTTAGGCTATGTTCACACTGAGTATAAGGCTATACTCCCAGTCAGTTTATTCATCCATATTCATCTTTATCTATATTACAAAGATTTTTTTAAAAGCTTGAAAGTTAGGTTTGAGCCTCAAACTGCACAACCTTCTTGCAAAATGGTTTAAAAATTGCAACACAGTCCCATACAGTCCTTAGTAACTACTCAGCCCCTTTGTTCTAGGTGTAGATAGATTGGCAGCCACTTATGGCTGCCTTCACTGCATGTAGATGAATAACACACTAAAGAGTTGAGCACTTCTATGAGCAGCAATGAAATCTTCTTAAATGACTCACTTGGCCCAACTTATAGCTCATGTTCCCGATCTCACGTTCCGTATTGATCTGCAGTAAGAGCTTCTCATGACTGATCAGAGCTCCTGAAATAGAGGCACAAAAGATTTAATGAACACTGATGTATCCGCAACACATCAAACAATGCGGAATTTTTCCCGCTTCAGAAAATAATTAGGTATAATGAAAGAAATGGGATATTTGTGAATATCTGACATGAAAGTTTCCCTGCTGGAGGAGACTCAGGAGAACATATAATGGCCTGTAATAGTACGGAGGAGAGGGACGGTACTGTGCCCTCATGCTGGGTATGAGAGGTCACTAAAACTGGAATCCTTTCCACAGGCTGTAAATCAAAGGCTCTCACTGATCAGCACTGGATTGTAGTGATACATCGGGACATGTAAAGAGGCAACACCAACTATATTCAATACATGCCATATACATAAAATGTTTGCTTTGGTGGTAAAGGGGGGGGGGGGGTGTCTGAAATGTGGCTCTTCATTGTGTTTGAGTACCTGTAGTAGCAGCAGATAAACAAGGCACGGGGTCCCAAGCTTGATACGCTTGGTGTGTGGCGATGTTGTCCCTTCTAGATATCAGTGCTTGGATCTCCTGCTCCACAATTCCTCTAACAACACTCAGCTTCCTCCCAAACCTAGGAACAGAAGGAAAACATCACAATTATCAGAGGTTATATATAGCATCATGATGCAATCAAAATTGTACTGCACAGTTACTTGGTTATTTTACACAGAATATAAAAAATTCTATTTATTATAGTGCCAACATATTCCGCAGCACTTTACTATTCTGGGGGCAAATATATAGACATTACAGACATACACATGAACCA
This sequence comes from Dendropsophus ebraccatus, assembly GCF_027789765.1. Taxonomy (NCBI): domain Eukaryota; kingdom Metazoa; phylum Chordata; class Amphibia; order Anura; family Hylidae; genus Dendropsophus; species Dendropsophus ebraccatus. The sequence continues at coordinate 37,864,535 of NC_091460.1, read as the reverse complement.
TCAAGTCAAAGAGGAGGAGTGAGGGCCCTGATCACAAGAGCTTACAGTCTATGAGGAAACAGGGAGGACACAAGAGGAGTGAGGGCCCTGATCACAAGAGCTTACAGTCTATGAGGAAACAGGCAGGACACAAGAGAGGTGAGGGCCCTGATCACTTACAATCTTGGAGGCGAGGGTTGGATACAAAAAAATAGAAGGGCAGAAGTGCTTCATTGCTACAATAGTGCCGCCATCTTTATAAGTTGATTGTTCTGCTAAAGTCTGCTACACACACAGTTAGTAGCAGACAGCCACCCCCAGTTTATTGTATATATTAAAGGAGTGGTGTCCCACTGCTTTAGCAGTGCCAGAGCCACATGGGCTTCTCAGCTTCTAGGTGTTTCTATCCACTAACCAGGGTCTTGAGAACAGTGAGGAAAAGAAGCAAAGGTCTAGAGGAAATACTAAGATTGTGTACCTGGTATCGAGCGCCTTTAATGTCTTGTTCCGTGGCTGCTGCTCCAGGGCGCTGATGGCCGGATTGCCGGCAGATGGAATGGTCATGGCGCTCAGCACAAGGGAGGTGATGGCTTGTACCGCCAGGACATTGATTTGAGTTCTCTCTGTGTCTTCCTAAAATCCATGTAAAAACATTGATATCTTATCTTTTCCAATAGAAGCTACACAATTAAATACAATTTTGATAATCGGGATAAAGCGGATTCTCGGATTCTTGTAATAATTTGCCTGGTAAGGATTGAGGGGCTCTCAGGAATAAAGCCCAAAACAAAATAAAATCTGATGCCGAAGGCTCTGACTCATCCATATTCAGGTTTAGTGAGGTCCCACATTATACTGCAATCCGGTGCTTGTAAATGTTTATCAGACTGAAATAAGAACTATCACCAAGTACTTATTATCAGGAAGCTGCCATATGTCTCAAACTGGCCACGCACTAGCCAAAATGTGGGACAGCCTGGCTGTTAAAGAGAACCTGTCAGGACCCAGTTGCCTTGCAGATGGGCCCGAGGACCTGACAGGTCAGAACAGCATTCTGATACAAAAGCTTTGGCTGTCCAGGCATGATGGAAATTGTAGTTTTGCAACAGCTGGGGGTCTGCGAGTTTGGAATAACAGTCATGGCGCTCAGTGGTCAGTGACAAGAAGGGCAGCTTGTTGCAGCTTCCAGTCATAAACCCTTCCAACCTGTCAGGCTGTCAATCAGACAGACATTGGTGGGAGGAGGGTTTGGAAAGCTTGACTGTAAGGCCCTGTGTCCCCCTTCCCTACTCAAAGTTAATGCTGTTCTCCTAACCTGTCAGGTCCTGGGGCCTGTTGGGTCACCTGGAACATGGAAGGTTTTCCTTATAGGTTTATCCAGGATAAGAAAAAGCACAGCTTCTTTCTTGCAAAAAAAAAACCCCACCCCTGTCCTCAGGTTGTGTGTGGTATTACAATTCAATTCAGTTCTATATACTTCAATGGAAATGTGCTGCAAAAAAAAAAAAAACACACCTGTACTAACAAGAGTAGTGCTGTTTCTGGAAGAAAGTGGCCATGTTTTTCTAAGCCTGGAGAACCCCTTTAAGTATTGGTAATGTAAGATTTCAGTAATCAAAAGCAGTTACTCTTCTTAAGCGTAGCTGGAGGTTACTTGCAGCCACTTATCCTTTGCTACTTACAGCAGCAATAAATATACCCTGACACCTATGTCATGTGCGTGGCCAGGTTACTGCGGAATGCTTTAACCAGATGCAACCTACACAAGAACTAGAAAAGTAAGTGTAAAATGTTGTGTCTAAGAGAAAATAAAAGATTATAAAGAGGGAGGCTGCTATCATTTTACCCTAACTTCCCTCTCCCCCAATGAAAAAGAGAAATATATTAGAAATAGTTACTACAGACAGGAAGCCAATACAATTGTACTGCAGAAATCATATTCCCTGTATAGTAAGCATTGTACTCCTAAGCAGATGGTAAGGGCTCGGGCTCCCCTTCTGGTAGACAGGGCTGTCATCATCTTTTCACACCGGAGATGGAAACATTTACTTTAATGAACCTCTATTAGACAGCAGGGGATAGAGATAGAGCTGACTAGACCCACAAAGTTAAATGAAGGATGTAAATGAATGGTGCTGAAGCACTCCAGCGTAGTCCCATTGCAACCTGCTGCACATTTACCTCTTGCTGACTTTCTTCTTGGTCCATTACAATGGGCTGAGTCACCAGCACACCGAGTAGAGTGGCCCAGGTCTCCTCAAACTGGGTACGGCTCGTCCATCCTAGAGAACAGGAGATGTCAGTGCATTGTGGGGAACATCCAGACATTACAAGCAAATAACCACATGCTGGTTTAAAGGGAGATGATTCATACAGGAATTAAAATAAAGAAAACAAGCACAAAGAAGATCCCCATGTGAATATAAAGCCAGGTCCACTCTTCCAGGTGGGGAGGAGGGTGGTGGGGGTCAAAATAGAAACTTTACACACCACATTTTGTTTTACCATTTTTTACTTTCTGGACCCCAATATGAAACAATGCAGGATGTAAAAAATCTATATAATATTATTCATGTCGAAGAGAAGTGGTGTGTATGACATGGTGCTTTCCAGCTGTCAATTCCCTGACATGATGAATAGGCAGCGTCCTCTACGGTGACAGATAAGAAGAGGGAACGTCCTCCGCTGTCATATAGTAAGGATCATGCAGAGAAGATTCAACACCCATCGTACCCAAGTGACAACTGTCAGCACATACATGGCTGAGGGATAATCACATGGTTACCTAGCATTAATGTGACATGGCTGCAAGTAGGAAATATGCAGCATCGTCATACAGAAAGGGGGACACTGGATAATTAGTTCTGCTATGGAATTAAAGGGCTCCTACAATTTATCAGTGCCCTGGAATCTGGACACTATTCTGCCTATATGCAGGATGACCTGACTTATTTGCAGCGTACAACCTAATACGGCCCGATAACTATAGTAAACAAGCTTGATAATCGTGCATTAGCAAGGGCTGTAAATATACAACTTTTTGTACAATACCTTTGTAGAAGTAGTTTTAGACTAGAAAATATACACTCACCGGCCACTTTATTAGGTACACCATGCTAGTAACTGGTTGGACCCCCTTTTGCCTTCAGAACTGCCTCAATTCTTGGTGGCATAGATACAACAAGGTGCTGGAAGCTTCCTCAGAGATTTTGGTCCATATTGACATGATGGCATCACACAGTTGCCGCAGATTTGTCGGCTGCACATCCATGATGCGAATCTCCCGTTCCACCACATCCCAAAGATGCTCTATTGCAGGGGTCCTCAACTGGCGGACCGCGGTCCGAACCCGGACCGCGGAGGCCAGCTGTCCGGACCCTGGTCAGACCTCCTAACCGCCCCGGATCCGGTCTGTCCCGCTCCCCACCGCACTGCCTCCCACCCCATAGGCGTACTGTCCTTAGATGTCAGTACGCCTGTGGGGCTGGGGGCAGTGTCGGTCCGGCCCCCGGCTGATACGCGCTCTCTGGGGATGTCCCGGGGATTCCCCAGCAGAGCGCGCACCACAGACCTCAGTGTACGCTGCCGGCCTGTCCTTCCCGGAAGTGCAGGCCGGCGGCGTACGCTGAGATCACTGATGCGCGCTCTGCTGGGGAATCCCCGGGACATCCCTACAGAGCGCGTATCAGCCGGGGGCCGGACCGACGGGAAGAGAAGAAGACAGCCGCAGCGGGGAACGAGGTGCTAGGTGAGTTGCTTTTGTTATTTTTTTTTTCTGTCTGGGGGGCATCTACAAGGGGAGAGCGCACAGGTGGACTATATACTACAGGGGGGACCTCACAGGGGGCTATATACTACTGAGGGGGCTATATACTACTGGGGGGAGCGCACAGGGGGTTATATACACTACAGGGGGACCTCACAGGGGCTATATACTACAGGGGGAAAGCACAAGGGGGCTATATACTACTGGGGGGGACCTCACAGGGGGCTATATACTACTGGGGGGAGAGCACAGGGGCGCTATATACTACTGGGGGGAGCTCACAGGGGGCTATATACTACAGGGGGACAGCGCACGGGGGGGCTATATACTACAGGGGGAGCTCACAGGGGGCTATATACTACAGGGGGGAGCTCACAGGGGGGCTATATACTACTTGGGGGGAGCACACGGGGGCTATATACTACTGGGGGGAGCTCACAGGGGGCTATATACTACAGGGGGAGAGCACAGGGGGGCTATATACTACAGGGGGAGAGCGCACAGGGGGGCTATATACTACTGGGGGGAGCTCACAGGGGGCTATATTCTACAGGGGGAGAGCGAACGGGGAGGCTATATACTACTGGGGGGAGCTCACAGGGGGCTATATACTACGGGGGAGAGCGCACAGGGGGGCTATATACTACTGGGGGAGCAACAGGAGGCTATATACTACTGAGGGAGAGCGCACAGGGGGGGCTATACACTACTGGGGGAGCAACAGGGGGGTTATATACTACCAGGGCAGTCACCCCCTTTGTACCTAATATCAAAGGCCTGGTGAGAGAGAAAAAAATGCCAGTTTTCCCGCTAATAAGGCTAGGGTCACACTGCGTTTTCAGCATCCGTTTAACGCATCCGTTTTTTTGCAAAAAACGCATGAAAAACGGATTGCAAAAAACGGATTCATTTGTGTGCATCCGTTTTTCCATTGACTTCCATTATAAAAAAAAAACGGATCCGTTTTTTTTGGCGGACCAAAAAACGTTGCTGACCCTATTTTTCAGGACGTTAAAAAAAACGGATCCGTTAAACGGATGCTGAAAACGCAGTGTGAACCTAGCCTAAGCAACAATTCTGTATGTAAATAGTTGAACGTTTGTGACAAAGTAACAAAACACGTTTCCTACTGATGTTCAGCTCGGACCTTCACCTGACAATAGACCCCGGTAAGTGGACCTTCACTAAAAGTTGTTGAGTACCCCTTCTCTATTGGATTGAGATCTGGTGACTGTGGAGGCCATTTGAGTACAGTGAACTCATTGTCATGGTCAAGAAACCAGTCTGAGATGATTCTAGCTTTATGACATGGCGCATTATCCTGCTGAAAGTAGCCATCAGATGTTGGGTACATTGTGGTCATAAAGGGATGGACATGGTCAGCAACAATACTCAGGTAGGCTGTGGCGTTGCAACGATGCTCAATTGGTACCAAGGGGCCCAAAGAGTGCCAAGAAAATATTCCCCACACCATGACACCACCACCACCAGCCTGAACCGTTCTTACAAGGCAGGATGGATCCATGCTTTCAGGTTGTTGTCGCCAAATTCTGACCCTACCATCCGAATGTCGCAGCAGAAATCGAGACTCATCAGACCAGGCAATGTTTTTCCAATCTTCTACTGTCCAATTTCGATGAGCTTGTGCAAATTTCCTGTTCTTAGCTGAAAGGAATGGCACCCGGTGTGGTCTTCTGCTGCTGTAGCCCATCTGCCTGGCTATTTGAGTCACTGTTGCCTTTCTATCAGCTCGAACCAGTCTGCCCATTCTCCTCTGACCTCTGGCATCAACAAGGCATTTCCGCCCACAGAACTGCCGCTCACTGGATGTTTTTTCTTTTTCGGACCATTCTCTGTAAACCCTAGAGATGGTTGTGCGTGAAAATCCCAGTAGATCAGCAGTTTCTGAAATACTCAGACCAGCCCTTCTGGCACCAACAACCATGCCACGTTCAAAGGCCTCAAATCACCTTTCTTCCCCATACTGATGCTCGGTTTGAACTGCAGGAGATTGTCTTGACCATGTCTACATGCCTAAATGCCCTGAGTTGCCGCCATGTGATTGGCTGATTAGAAATTAAGTGGTAACGTGCAGTTGGACAGGTGTACCTAATAAAGTGGCCAGTGAGTGTATATTCTAACACATATGGTATTCTGAGTTATGGAGGAGCAGTAATGGTGATAGTCTAAGATTTACAGTACAGGATAAAAAAAAGACAATGCAAAGTTCAAAGTATATGGAAGCACAGGTCGTCTCCACTGATGGGAGCTCCACCCTGCTCCCCAGAGGCCTCAGTATACTATTTCACAGGAATAAGGGTGGTATTACACGGGCCGAGCAGGGCCCGATAATACCTGTAAACAAGCGCTGATCTGCTAGATCGTTGCTCGATTACTGGGCCTATTACACGGCCCGATAATCGTTTGACAAGAGCTGCAAGGACATCGTTACCGATGTCCTTGCAGCCCTTGCTAAACTGGCATACATTACCCATCCACGTTCCAGGGCTGCTCCTGCTGTCCGCTTCTCCCGGGGTCCCGTACGCGCTCTAGCTTCACAGCGGCCTGTCAGCTGGTAGGCCGCTCAGCCAATCACAGGCCGCTGTGAAGCTAGAGTGCGCGCGGGACCCTGGGAGAAGCGGACGGCAGGAGCAGCCCTGGAATGGATAGGTAATGTATACAGTTAGTTGCCGGCCATGCACCGCTATTACACGCAGCGGTGCGCAGTCGGCGCCCGACAAAAATAGGTTCTAACCTATATCAACGATCAGCCGATGATCGTTGTCATCGGCTGATCGTTGCATTTATTACACGGAGCGATAATCGGCCGAATCGGGCCAATTCGGCCAATTATCGTTCCGTGTAATAGTACCCTAAGAGTCCACAGACCCAGCCAGCTAGCAAGAATAGACTCCTGCCCATGTGTTGTAAAACAGACCAGTGCTAGTACATGTGCTAGACAAGCCAGACAAGCTGCACATGTGCTAGACATACTCCTTACCCAGTGTGTTTATGCGATATATAAATTCCTTGAATACTTCTTTTTCTTGCAAAAACTCAACAGGGATCTCAGGGAGGGTGGTTCCAAATTCTCCTCCTGTCTTAGGGGACCATCCAAGCTTCCACACCTAGTCAATGGAAATACCACATCTTAAAGGCTCAATCTTATTTCTTCAGATAGCAGCAGAGGGATATGAGATGTTACACAGGGTGATGTGTGGGCAATGGCTGAGATTAGTTTGACCTATTATATGATCTTCGAATTAGACAAATTTTGGCTAGTAAGTTTTCCTTGAATAATAAAAATCACTGCAAAAAGATCCCACCTGTATAGTCAGTGGACATGAGTAAACTACATGTACAAAGGAACACACTATCACTGGAAACATGTAGATTAAAACTTAACCAATTTTATTAGATATGCATTAAAAATGATTAAAAACGTGGTCCAAAAATAAAGGTCAATAATTAGTGTAGGATACAGCACTATATAAAGGAATAAATAAAGTAGTGTGTTTACCAATCTGTGCAATGACACACTATACCCCTCACGATAAATCTGTCCTAGATATAATATAGTGGCACCTATCTGCCACCCCGGTCTCTACGCGTTTCTCCCCTCCGGGATCATCAGGAGACCAAACAAAAACAACCAGGTCAGCAACGGGGTTAATGCTGCCCCTCTCCAATGGCACTAAAGACAATGCCGGACCAATGAGAAATAAAGCACTGGAAAAATAATAAATCAACCCGCATTTGTGAAAAAATACACATTATCTGTCAAGTTGCAAGTGTCACGATCGACAAACCAGTGCATTAATGAAAACAGGCTAAAACGAGCCACTCACGATCCCCTCAGACCGATGTCTGGTCTCATGCTGTAGTACCGAGGTACTACAGCATGAGACCAGCCATCCGAGGTACTACAGCATGAGACCAGACATCCGAGGTGCTACAGCATGAGACCAGACATCGGTCTGAGGGGATCAAGAGTGGCTCGTTTTAGCCTGTTTTCATTAATGCACTGGTTTGTCGATCGACACTTGCAACTTGACAGATAATGTGTATTTTTTCACAAATGCAGGTTGATTTATTATTTTTCCAGTGCTTTATTTCTCATTGGTCCGGCATTGTCTTTAGTGACATTAGAGAGTGGCAGCATTAACCCCGTTGCTGACCTGGTTGTTTTTGTTTGGTCTCCTGATGATCCCGAAGGAGAGAAACGCGTAGAGACCGGGGTGGCAGATAGGTGCCACTATATTATATCTAGGACAGATTTATCGTGAGGGGTATAGTGTGTCATTGCACAGATTGGTAAACACACTACTTTATTTATTCCTTTATATAGTGCTGTATCCTACACTAATTATTGACCTTTATTTTTGAAACACGTTTTTAATTGTTTTTAATGCATATCTAATAAAATTGGTTAAGTTTTAATCTACATGTTTTCAGTGATAGTGTGTTCCTTGAATAGCATTAAGCTGCTTAAAATAGAAATCTGTCTATAGTGACCTAATAATCGAAGGCCAATAATGCATGGTCCCAATAACACTGTTAGCTGCACAGTGGCCCGCTATTACTGCTAGCCATGACAGTCCCTTATTAGCTCTGGCATGCCCCTGCACCTACTCAGTGCAACAAATGTGGTGTCATTTGCCTAAAGAACTGGCTTACATTGTGCCAGATTTATGTTGTAACCATAGTTCAAACTATGGTCTAACAATTAGTACCAATAAGATAAATCTAATGCAGTTCTCGACTGTCAGACGACGTTTGAACAGTGTCAATAAATCTGCCCTTTATTTCCTTTCTCTGACAAACAAAATACATGAGTGGCCACCAGAGGGCGCTCACATCTATCTTCTATGACACAGGTGTTAAACTCTTAGGGTCCTATTCCACGGGACGATTATCGTTCAGATTATCGTTAAGTTGTTCGAATCTAAATGATAATCGTAACGACCGAACAAGAAATCGTCGATCGTTTAATAAGACCTGGACCTATTTTTATCGTTGCTCGTTCGCATTGAATTAGACGCCGTTTGCAGTAGTGACGAACGCAATAGCGACGACAAGACGACCGCAAGAACAATCATAAGTAACGATTATCGTTCCATGTAAATGGGTGAACGATTTCAGGTCTTTCGCAATAGCGGTCGTTTATCTTAACTAGAGATGAGCGAACCTGGAGCATGCTCGAGTCCATCCGAACCCGAACTTTCGACATTTGATTAGCGGTGGCTGCTGAAGTTGGATAAAGCCCTAAGGCTATGTGGAAAACATGGATATAGTCATTGGCTGCATCCATGTTTTCCAGACAACCTTAGAGCTTTATCCAAGTTCAGCAGCCCCTGCTAATCAAATGCCGAACGATCGGGTTCGGATGGACTCGAACCCGATTCGCTCATCTCTATCGTTAACGGTTATGCGAACGATAATCGTCCTGTGGAACAGGGCCCTTAGCCCTCCCAGCTGTTACTACAATTCCCATCATGCCTGGACAGCAAAAGGCATGATGGGAACTGTAGTTTTGCAATAACTGGTGGGCTGTGAGTTTGACACCCCTGATCTATAAAAAGCACTCGTTATATATATGAAGCTAGTGGGCACCACTAATAATCATGGAGTGCTAAACCAATGCATATAAGTAGTACATCATCCTCTCAAAAGAAAAAAAAAAGTGGCTACTAAACATGTGTGACTACTCCAAGATGGCGTCGACTTCTCTATATATGTATAGTGACTGCCATATTCATGTCTGGTTACCTTTACCTCTAGTAAAAATGTCTTCCAATGCTACTGCACATGCGTGACTACTCCAAAATGGTGCCGGCTTTTCAGTCGCTTTTATACTCATATATGTGGCTGCCATATTCTTGAAGCCCATACACTTCTGCCACTAGTGGCAGCTTCTTGATGCTACTGCACATGTGCAGCTCTTCCAAGATGGCGCCGGACATGTTTGAGATGTTTGATTCTCCTGCACATGGTATGATATATTTTTTTCATCTAATCTGTAATTGCTTTCACATGTAGTATAGGTATATATACTATGCCCCTCACTCTACTGCCCACATCCCTGAGGAAGCCGCTAGACGGCGGAACGCGTGGGGTGATTCCTTATTCCATCTGACTCTCATTCTGTTGGACTGTATATGGTGATCTTTTCCAATTTCCCCTTTTTTTTCCCTATGCTCCATTATTTGTGGTTATATTTTGTTTTACTGGGTCTCTGTCTAGGTAGAGATGTTGGATTTTTGTTATTGTACATACAGTCCAGAGTCAGAGTGGTAGATCAGTCCCGGCTGGAACACCAGCAGGACGTATGGTGACATTTTAGTGTTTTTAATGTAGAGCAGTATTTGGGGTGTTGTCTCCCTCATTTTACTACTTCTGTACATTCATATATCTATGTGGTATATTTGTATCTATGTTAGTGTTATAATAAAGATTTTTGTGATGTGCTACCATTTTTTGTGCATATGCTTTTTTTTGTTTTGAGAGGACTATGAAAAGCACTGACATCTCAGAAGCTGTTGTAACATGAAGCTGCTAGGTTCTTCTGTGATATGACGCTGCTCAACGCTTCTCTTTATGCGCTGTCTTTCAGTACTATCACAGAAAGACGTCAATGCTGCAGGCTGCACAGAGCTGTAGTGGTTATGCTTTCCTTAAACAATTACTAGCAGGGTTCCAGATCTTTCCTTTCACATTTGTTTTTATATAAACTTATAGATAGGCTGATAGATGATGATTGGCTCCTGTGTTAAGCGTGGGATTACTCACCAGCGGGGGTACTCTCGTATAGCTGTTGACTATAGGTAATCTGGCCAAGCTGATGACTATATTTCTGAACACCGGAGTAAGGAATGCCGCTATGTCGCTGTTCCGATTGTGCCCGAATAGCAGAACGGTCTGCAGGGAATCCACCATTTCAGACATCATTGTGCAGGCGGTCCTGACAAATGCTGATGGAGAATAAATGGATAATTATTATGCAGTCATCTAGCCAGGAACGATGGTTATTAACACTACTGGATTACAGATTATAGATCTATATAGTGAAACCTCTCCCCCTTATACAGACCGGATTTCATGCAACACATTTTCAGACCACCATACACTAGGAATATGGCCATTTGCTTTGAGAAGAACACCCCCACAAAAGATCACTTTGCAATGCAATTTTCTGTTTTCTTCTCAGTATGGTATTACTGTATTTCATCCTTTTTCTATAGTATGATATATTATACTGCGCACCTGAGTCCAGCTCATCTGTCGCCATCTCTTCTGGTGAACTGTTCTTCTTCCTTTCAGGGCTCAGAAGTTGCTCCCCGGGTTTAACTGCAACTAAAACACACATAAAGGTATCAGGACACAATGCTTTTCTATGTAGGTCATGGACACGGAGGTGAGACAACCCTTTGGTCTATATTCTGCTCTGAATGAGGATGTCACATAATTCCCTCACTGACCAATGAGCGGACAACATGGAGGGATAAAGGGAATAATGGAGAGAAACGATCCCCTTTCATATCCATAAATCATCTGCCATCACTGCGTAGAGAATGGGTAAAATGTCACTGAAAACTACTCTGTATGACACGGACGTGCAATGCAATAGGATATACGGTAAATTGTTAACCAGCTTTAACCTCCTATCTAAGTTACTTGTGTGAGCACAAAATATATTCCCAGTCTTCACAGATACAGGATGTGACAATCCTTAGGCTCGGGATCCTGAATTAAACAAGGCAATGCTCAGATGGGGACATGGGAAGCATCAGCGCTACAGAGTACAATACACTATATAATACTAAACAGCAGTGCTAAATAGGGGAGAAGGCCACTTCAGGACATGGTCACAGTAGATACCTATCACACTGCTCTGGAGGTGTTGTGTACTCAGCCTGGAAGTCATGTCTGCTTTTCTACACCTTCTGACGTTGATGTGAGAAATTAGCAGTAAACCTGGGTGACTCACGGTACAGACAATGTCATGGAATGAAATGTGACCACGTCAGGGGACATCCATGGGCAGATGCACCTGTTATCATTGGGCTCTAGAGATGTCATGTCTGAAACCAGCAGCAGAGCATCTAGCCAGCATTACAGGGTTATGGCTAGGATATCCCATCACTATATGATCAGCAGGGGGTTTTCTTTCAGCCACCCACCGTGCAAGTTACCTATAGCACAGCTCCATTCAAGTGAAAGGGACCGGCTACAGTTCTCTGCATATTTACTATTCTCATTTGCCCCCTTTTAATTGAGATCCACTGTCACTTCTTGTTAAGTTAATAGGATAATAAATTGCTGAAAATTATAGTGAAGTCATAAAGGAAACCAGCAACTGGCTGCTGTGATGAAAACCAATGCAGATCCCATTCCACAGATGTCCGGCCATTTAAAAATTTTCTATGTGGCAGGGGCATGGGGTGAACATAAACTACCACACCTCACTTCTTCCTGTGCCTCTGCAATGCTGGATTATTGCTCTGACCCCCCACTGGGCTCCAGGTTCTCCTGCAGAGCCAACATCACCCCCCGCTCAGCTAGTCAGTGACTGGGGAGGTATGCCGCTGCAGTCACGGATTGGCTGAGCGGCCAGTCCATTAGCCGGGATGGGCATTTTCCTCCCCAAGGTGTAACGTCATTAGAACTCGGGCCAAAATGCCTTCCAGCGGGGGTGTCCTTTAAGGTGGAGGCATCCATTTAAATCCAATCATTTCCCCAGGACGACAGTGTCTAAAAGGAGAGGCCATGGGAGGATACAAGTCACTGTGATGTGTTACCTAGAATGAGACGGCCAGTTCAAACATAAAGTTGCAAAATCCTTCTTCCTTTTTTCCCCCCACATAAAACATAACAAATCTCCAGTCTCTAAACATCTTGCATCTCTTCATTACATAATTTAATACCCTAGGATTGCACGCTGACAATGTGGCTGACAAGCAATTCTGTATTTATGTCCATAAAGAGAGAAGGTTAATGTCACAAACATAATGCACAATGTAGATCATGGGTGGCACCACAAGTAAGAGTGCTGAAGCCTATGCATGTAAAAATACAAACAAAAAAGAATCCTGCTCCACACTGATGAGGGGCAACACCCCGAAACAGCTGTATGTGGATGGTTACCTAGCCTTGGTTTATCCCTTGTCATTACATTGACTTATAGGGCCACTTATTATGGTGGATTTGGTGGTTTCCTAACAGGAGCTGCCCCTTGGCTGGTTCCTTCCCGGTGGGATTTCTGGCTAGTCCTGTGTTTTGAGACTCTTACATGAGGCTCCATGTCCTCTTTTGTATACTCATGTTTCCCAGGGGGCAATGCACCTAGGACTTCACTGCATTGAGCGCTTTCACTAGCAGCCGGCAGTGTTGTCGTTTGGCTGGTCTCCCTGAGTTCAGTAATCTGTTTCTTTTAAAACAAAAAAGAAAGCACATGTACAAGACAATCCTTATACATAAAGCTGAGAAGGGCAGGCATAAGGGGAGGCAAGATCACAGACAATTAATTGTATTTTAAATGTTTTTAAATGTTTGTCGTCATGTTTGTTTGTGGACAGTGCCACCCCTGTCCTCGGGTTGTATGTGGTATTAGAATTCATCTCCATTCGCTTCAATTAAACTAACCTGCAATACCCCACACCCAACCTGAGGACAGGAGAGGTGCAGTTTTTTAAGGAAAGCAGACATGTTTTTCTAAGCCTGGACAACCCCTTTAAAGAACAAGATTCTGTAGGTTTGTTCTTAAAGGACAAGTGCCATGAAAAACTTTTTCCCCAGTAATTGAAACACATTACAAAGTTATATAACTCTGTAACATGCTTCAACCTATCTGCCTCCCTTCCCTGTCTTTTCCCCCCTCCACCCCCCCCCCAGGAAGTGTCCTAACTCACACAGACCTAATTACTGTCGTCACTGTCACCAAGCTCTTCCCTCAGCTCCTTCTCTTGTTACACTAGCCTCCCCCCTCCCCTGCCTTGTCAGGTGACAGCTTGCTCAGCTCCCATTGGCTGAACAACTGCAAGCCATCACTCTTCACATGTCTTGCTTATCTTCCCTCCGACTGACTCTGGCAGATAGGCAGCCCCCCCCTCCCCCTCACCTCATACCCTCTCTCCTGCTGCTGTGGACTCAGTGAGTGAATTAGTCATGTCACTAGAGAAGATAAGCTGAGCAAGGGGAGGCTGGTGTAACAGGAGCTAGAGCAGCCCTCCTGCTGATGACTCATCCTCACAAGAAGGAGCTGCCTGGTGACGGTGACGACAGTAATCAGGTCTGTGTGAGTTAGGACACTTCCTGATGGGGGGGTGGAGGGGGGAAAAGACAGGGAAGGGAGGCAGATAGGTGATTGAAGCATATTACAGAGTTATATAACTTTGTAATGTGCTTCAATTACTGGCAAAAAGTTTTTCATGGCACTTGTCCTTTAAGATGGAAATTGCAACAGGTCTATTATTTAGGTACCTGTGGTGACGTCACAGCATGAGTTATGGCCCACAATGAAGTTGTGCCAGAGACTACAACACTGATCTGATATTAGGGGCCTGTCCTGAGGACAGGACATCAATACATTTGACCTTTGACTGAATTAACAGAACCGGATGTAAAAATGTAATTTAGTTAGAAGACACAAATTCCCTAAGAAACTGTAAAGTATAAGAAGCAGAAGCTAAATCCTGAGCGTGTCGTTCCCTTACCGGCCTCTATGATGAAGCGCGTGCAGCAGATGAGTGAACAGGCGAGCGTCATGTACTCAGCGGAGGCCAGCAGAGTCCACAGGACAGGCTGCTGGAGGGTTAGACAGCAGCAATCCAGCACAGCCTGGAGATCCACGCTCAGCGGGATCTGTTCATGTACAAAATGCCAGGACACCGCCTGTGGAGAGAAGCCAAGTCACACACTGCTAACTTTACATAGAGGACAACAAGAGAGAGAGAAAACACCTTCTAACATCTCACCTCGACTGACAGCACCACAAACTTTACTATGTCCACTTCCTTCTCTTGGTTTATGTGAAAGGATGGAGGTATTTTTGGTAGAGAAAGCAAATACTGCGCCAGCGCTCGACAGAGGGTGACAAGAGAGTAGTAGACGTCCGCATCACCTTCATACAGACAGAACATGGTCAGAGTTATTGAACTGCAAAGTAGGTTATAACTGTGAAGTTTTTTGCAAGCTTTTATCATATGATGGATACCGGCAGCATATTTATAGCCGACATCATCAATGTCTGATGGTCAGAGGTTAGACTCCTAGCAACCATCAGAGCAAACCGGCAGCAGCGCTATGAAAGGACGCTGACATCATGTCTCCTGATGGCTGGGCTTTTCCTAGGTAGACACAAAGCCAGCTATTGACTATGACTGGACAACCATTTATCTTCTGGAGAAACTGGAGTGGGGTCAACGTTCCACAGCACTTTCCTAGAGCTGCTACAATTCGCTCTAATGATTGGTAGGCTTCACTATGGTCACACCTAAATTGCTGAATTTATAAAGCATGAAAGATGCACTAGAGGTACAAATTACAACTGCATTTTTTCCTTCATTTTCTGCTAATCACAGCCATTAAAAGGAGTACACTGAAAAACAAACACCAAAATCGGCAGCTAGGCTCCTGTAGACAGAACCCAGGAGTGGCGCATTGGAGGGACGAGGAGGGGTAAATTTACTAGTTTATTATTTTCTCTCAACCCCCTGCCTGCCGATTTTAGTGTTCGTGGGACTTCATCTTCAAAAAGAATACCAGACATACGTATGTAGTAGTTGATACTGTCCACTAGGGGGCACAATTGATAATGCTCATCTAGTAATTGTCTTAATGTTAACATCTACCGCAGACTGCGGTTGTGCTCTATTTTATGTGCGGTTTATCCACTTAAGACATTGCAGGGACACAACATATGAATTATTGCTAATCTTCACTTTGTGAAAGCTGAATCTCGGCGGTAAGGCAGGCAGACAAGCCAGCCATCCCAACAGCTTTACAAAATGTCACAGTAAATATAGAGGAAGGGTAAAGAACCTGGCAGATACCTCAAGCAGCCCCAGCAGGTTCTCTCCTGCCCAGAGCTCACAGACAAGAGGACTTAACATTCATCACAGACGTCTGGGGGTGTAAATGTGTGCAGAAGATGCTATTCCCTTAGCAGAGCTGCTCTGGGTTTACTGCATGTGTGGTTTTACAATGGATGTAATGAGGAAGGAATTATGGAGGGTGATGAGATGGTATTATATATCATATTTCTCTATGCTATATTTATTAAAGAAAATGAAATTCAGAGGGATACGGTAAAAACTCTCCATTACTTGTCACTTGTCTAACCCAGAAAGGGGTGCAGCCCTGCCCAGAATTAAAATCACAGAATTCCTTATGTCTGCAGAAATCTCCCATCTTGGCTGCTGATTGGCTGAAGAGGTCTGCATTAAGCCAAAAGCCTGGTGGGACGAGCAGACCTGTACTTAAAGGAGTACTCCTGGCAAAGGTTAAAACACAGGGCAGGGTGTGGTGGGAACATAACAACAAAGTCATACTTACCTGTCTTGGTGCCCCCACAGCATTACCAGATCAATGTCAGCCTCCAGTTCTCTAAATCTCCTGGGTTCCCCTGTTTTTACAACACCAGAGATACTGCCCGCTTAGACAGTCAGTGACTGCAGAAGTGTCCCCACTAATTGACTAAGTGGTCATTTCTGAGCGGTGCAGTGCTGTCCCAGGATTAGGAGATACAGGAAATTGGTGGGTGACTGTCAGCAGTACAGCTGCGCTGCAGGGGTACCAGGATAGGTAAGTATCACTTTATTATTATGCTCCCAAAACCCCCTGCCCTGTTTTTTTTTAACTTTGCCCAGTGTACCCCTTTCAAAAGTGACATTGTCCCAATAAGGAAAATAAGTTATGCCCATTTTTATGCTGCTGTTTATTATTCGCTTATCTAGTCTGACACTGGATAGGGGAGACACCACAACACAACAACACTGGATGTGGTGACATGTTATTACCTAATACCAGGCTAAGCTTCTCCCAGTAGGAGCTTCCGTCCAAGGGCTGCAGAGGCTGATAGAGCTGATGAGCGTCTGGAAGTTGCTGCACAGTCTGTGAGATGAGATCCAGCAGCACGGACCTTGTGGTTTCAAAGAAAGTGCTGTTCTGATCCCCTAATATCTGGTTCACTCCCAGGGACAAACAAGGGGTAAGCAGGCTCAAATTAAACTCCTACATGGGAAGGAAGAAGCCAGGTTAATGTAACACACCTAACTCTGAAAACAACAACAGTTTGACTTTGTTCATTTTGTCTTTGGTTGTTTCCAAGCTTTTAAATTTTTTTTTAGGCAAGAATAGTGCAATATAGTGCATAAAGTACAGAAGTCCAATGAAACTGTGATGGATGCTATTATAATCAATGAGCTGCATCATGTAAGACATACCTTGCTAGCTATGAAGGAGAGACGCTCAGATGGAGGAATTCTATTCACCAATTCTGCTCCTTCCAGCAGCGCAGAATCTGAGTGTGTATAACACTGTGATCGTACCAGAGACACATACCAGGCCTGTCATGAGAGGTGAAAGAAAATATACAGCATTGCTAAATGTAAAAAAAAAACAAACATTAAAGGGTTATCCAGTCTTAGAAAAACATGGCCGCTTTCTTCTAGAGCACAGGTGTCAAACTCAGGCTCTCCAGCTATTGCAAAACTAAAATTCCCATCATGACTGGACAGCCAAAGCTTTAGCTGTCCAGGCAGGATGGGAATTGTAGTTTTGTAACAGCTGAAGGGCCCGAGTTTGACACCTGTGTTCTAGAGACAGCACCACTCCTGCCCTTATTTGGGTGTGGTTTTCCAAATCAGTTCCATTGAAGTGAATGGAGCTGAACTGTAATACTACCCACGACCTGAGTAGAGAATTTACAGTAATAACAAAAGGAAAGTGATTCATTACCTCTGGAATTCCTGCCTTTAGGAGACTGGACCTGGATTTCTGGTAAGTACAGCTTTGTTTTACAGCATGATAACAACAAAATAATGAATGTATATTGCAAACTTGCTTTATATCACATCTACTTCTGATTTAGATTTTGAAAATTTTAACGACAGTGACAATAAGTATAAAACCAACTGGATGCCTCCTTGGATTAAGAACAGTTATAGTAGCATATATTGGATAGTCCTTCTGAAGGTTCATAATTAGAGATGAGCGAACCTCGAGCATACTCGAGTCGATCCGAACCCGAACATTCGGCATTTGATTAGCGGTGGCTGCTGAACTTGGATAAAGCTCTAAGGCTATCTGGAAAACATGGATATAGTCATTGGCTGTATCCATGTTTTCCAGACAACCTTAGAGCTTTATCCAAGGTCAGCAGCCCCAGCTAATCAAATACCGAACGTTCGGGTTCGGATAGACTCAAACCCGGTTCGCTCATCTCTATTCATAATCCTTTAGGTTTTATTTATGTTCCCCTGAACCAAGTCCAAAATGTTACCATTTTTATTTTTTTTGTTACACAGTTTTGATACTGGGTCTCAAGTTTGGCAATATCAGAACATCGCTGACTGGTTGTACTCAAGCCTACACCATTCCATGTAAGCCTGTGTATGTAATTTGCAGTCTGTAAATCCAATGTACACAAGCGCCCACCTCATCGGGTTCCAACGTCTCCAGCCGTGGAGGATTTTCCCCGTCCAGCGGGTGAGAGGTTACTACAGGTAATGGGCTGACGGTCTCTGGGGCCACAGTTGACCTAAATCTGTCCAGCAGAGAATAAAGTCTTTGGTGCCTGAAGAAGAAACAGTTAAAATAATAAGTTATCACAGGTTATGATAAACAGCGATAATGTGTTATCAAGAGGCTTATGATGGTTAGGACACACGTTCAGCTCTTTCCATAAATCCCACAGACTTCAATAGAGAATGCTGCGCAGCCTTCTCTATACTGACTTTTATGGGAGAGCATTCAGCCTGAACTTGAGAAGAGGTGAGGGGGTCACCGGTGGGACCTACAGCTATCATGCATTTTTGTCACAATTATCATCAGAATACCTCTTCAATGGGTGATCCAGTACAAAATGGACTAGGACAGGCCAAGAATATTGGAACAGCTGGTTCCAACACTCCAGCTATCTGAAGAGAATGCAGTGCTACTCTAAGGGCTGCAGCATCTTCAGTGTTTACCTGAGCTGCAAGTCCATATGTACTCGCAAGCTGCTGTCATGGGAGGCCAGTGGTCAATCACACTGGTATTCCTACAGAACGTCATCACTATGCCAAACACTTATAGTGCTGGCTCTCAACAGTGAGAATCCAGTACTGTAAAATGTATAGTGTGGTGCCATGGCGTAGAGCAGTGACGCTCTACTGAAACGAATAATGTGGGACACATATATTATTAGAAATAGGAGCGATCTCTGATGCCATTGTTAACTATAGAAACTTGTGAATGATGTTTGGGGAGCTGTTCTGGCACAATGAGGGCACAGTCACTACATATAATCGGTGGAAGGCTCTAATAATAAAGTATATTGCATGTCTTTGCCAGCCACCCTACCTCCTACATAATTATAAGGTTAATACAAGCTCCAGTCACACAGTTATAGGCTGTGTGTGTGACAACAAAGTGATCATCTGGGTCCCTGAGCAGCTGAATGGGAGCCTTTGGTATACAAGAATTACACAATTATTTAGGATTACCTTTGTGCCAATCCACTGCTCTGCAGATACTCCTGCATCCTGTCCAATTCTTCTACAGGCAGCTGACACATGCTATTCTGTAAGGAAATAACGCATATCTGTTAGGGTAGAATGTAACAGAGCTCTGTAACCACCTGCCTATAGACAGTCCAGCATGGCCTATGGGCATTTGAAGACGTTATAAAAATGGTTAAACTGTGCAGTAATAACACGTTGGGCATGGGGGACACCTTCCCTTTACCTGTGGAGTAGCAGCCAGCAGCATTTCCACCCGACGACACGCCAGTGTATCCACCATGCGAGCCAGCACACGGAACGGAGTGCACAGAAGCTTATCGATATACAGCATTAACACCGCGCCAGACTGGCTGAGGTGAATGCCTTCTAAACACTGCAGAGTTTTCTTCAGGGAGGCTGGCTAAGGGATGAAGAAGAAGAGACTATGAGGTTCCAGATAATTTTTTGTTTTCTTAAGGTTTATAAATTTTAGATCACAAACTTCAAGCCTATTGTAAGGCTCCGTTCACACTGAGCAAAACTGGAAGAATCCCGCCAGCCTCCGTGTCATAATGTCACATGTCCATTCTTCAGCGTGGAGAGAGGAGGCGCGAGCCTCCCATAGACTGTCATTAGGACACAGAGGCTGGCGGGATTCCAGTAGTTTTGCTCCGTGTGAACGGAGCCTAATACATACCCATTATTGGATCTGCTTGAGAAAAGCAGATAGAAAAACTGCTGCAAAAGAGGTAAGCTTCCTGCAGTGTTATATAGCGCTGACATATGTAGTAGCACTGCACAGAGATTACCAGAGCTTGCTCTCTCTATAGGGGCTCTCAATCTAACCTATGTATCTGGGATGTTTTGCTGGATGATATAAATGTAAGTGGGTTTATGGTTGGACAATTGGCAATTAAGTGATGTGAAATCTGGAGTAGATTTGTGCTGTTCTGGCCAAATAAATATCGGAAAGGCCACATTTGTTGCTTGGCATTGCAATGCAGTAACCTTTAAAACAGCCTTGCTTGTACTTGGCACGCCGCTGCTATAAAATGCCCTGGGAGAGGGGGAATAGATATTTATTATTGTGACCTTCCACTAGGCTACATCGTGCCTGTTGTGTTCCCGAACTTTACATGTAAAAGAATTGGATATGTATTACATTCTACTTATAAGAAACAGATCACTGATCTCAGGGAGACCAGCTAAAGAAAACACTGTTGGCTGCCGGCTAAAGCGCTCAATACAGGGAAATCCTAGGTGCATTGCTCCCTGGGAAATGCAAACATGCAAAATGAGCCCATGGAGCGTAATTTAAGAGTCTGAAAACACAGAACTATCCAGAATCCTGCTCCACACTGATGAGGGGCAACACCCTGAAACAGCTGTCTGTGGATGGATACCTGGCCTTGGTTTTTACCTTGTCATTATATTGACTTGTAGGACCACTTAATATGGTGGTTTCCCTACAGGAGCCACCCCCTGGCTGGGTCCTTCCCGGAGGGATATGTGGCTAGTCCTGTGTTTTAAGACTCTTACATAAGGCTCCATGGGCTCCATGGGCTCTTTTTTTGTACACAACGTAATTTAGAGATCATCAGCTCCAGATTGTGCACCTACCATTGGAGTTCTAGCTGTTGCCAGACACACATTTAGTGCAGGAAAATGCACTAGGTGGGTGGCAATCTAATGCAAAGGCCAGGTAGCCCTCTAGATCAGTGCTTCTCAAACTGTGAGGCGGGCCTCACCAGTGAGGCGCCCCCTAGTTGTTGGTGAGGCCCAGCTGAGGAGTCAGTATTCACAAAAGTGACTATAAGCTGTACAGTTCTTTCCCTAAATGCAACAAACTCTGTTTAAGGAACATTATTGACTCATTTTGTGCTTATTTAATGTTATACAGAGGTTAGGAGACAAATGAAGGGTAGACTGAGGAATAGTTTTTATCTTTGCATGGACTTCTATCACAGATGGTGAGGCCCAGCATCTTCTTGGTCAGTCTGGTGAGGCCCAGGCACTATTTAGTCTATTAGGTGAGGCTCCAATAGAAAAAGTTTGAGAAGCACTGCTCAAGATCAAAGATGTCAAATTCTTGGCCCTAGAGTTGTTGCAAAACTACAAATCCTATCATGCCTGGACAGCTTAAAGCGACTCTGTACCCACAATCTGACCCCCCCTAACCTCTTGTACAGTTGGATAGCTGCTTTTAATCCAAGATCTGTCCTGGGGTCCGTTCGTCAGGTGATGCAGTTATTGTCCTAAAGAACAACTTTTAAACTTGCAGCCCTGTGTCAAGTTGGCATGGCCTAGTGTGTGTGCGCGCCCTAGGATTGCAACACCCCTCCATCCCTCCTCCCCATCATTATGAACCCCCCAGGCAGGATTTTTCCTATTCCTCACCTGTCTGGACACTGCACAGGTGCCTTAATGAACCAGCACATGTGCAGTGTTCACACAGGTGATGAATAGCAGAAATTGTTCTAGTGGCATTCCTAATGATGAGGAGGGCGGGTAGGAGGGACGGAGAGGTGTTACAATCCTAGGAAATAGGCTACACCAATTTGACACAGGGCTACAAGTTTAAAAGTTGTTTATTTAGAACAATAACTGCATCACCTACCGAACAGACCCCAGGACAGATCTTGGATTAAAAGCAGCTGACGGTACAAGCGGTTTGGGGTGGGGGGTCGGATTATGGATACAGAGTCATGGCTGTATCTATGTTTTCCAGGACTCCCTACAGCTGCATCCAACTTCTTTAGAAACCGGTAATCATATCCTGTACGCTCTGGTTCGGACAAACCCGAGCGTGCTTGAGGTTCGTCCTTCTCTAATGAAGATGACACATTTCTTCACTAACATGCCTATCTGACTGTATGTGTATGGTACATAGAGGGAGGTTTTGGCCAACAGGAGGCAGCACTGTCATACAGCTGTGCTCAGCCAAGAGTAAGGCTACATTATACAGTATTACATCCATCTAGAATTGGATGCAAGGATTACAAGCTACAGATCATTGGAGACACTGACTGGTCATAAATAGAGCTTTGTCTTTCAAAAAAAATTTTTGCCCTCACTAGTATTTATCACTTATCCAGGATTGGAGATAAATGTGTGATCTCCAAGACCTTCATCGATCAAGAGAAGACTGCTCCTAAAGTGCCTTATGTAAAAAGAGCAGAAGGGAGCTGCCCCAACTTACTGTTTTTGGAAACAATATTAAACATGATCTTCAGTTCCATAGCAGTGAATGGAGCGGTGGTTACACTACCACCTCATTTACAAGGAGTACTTAGGTACTGTTGTCCTCTCGTTAAAGTGGGTATATGTACCCACATAAATGCTGCTAGTGGGCCAACTCATATAAAGCTATTACTGTTGTTTAAATAAACTTCTGACATGTTGCACTGACATAAAAAGCAAAAAAAATGGCCAGCAAGCCAATGCCTCTGTTTATACTGTGCAGGTTGTCTGTGGCTAAAATACTGACAAAAAACTTTAGACAGCTCCAATCATTAGCTGGAATTGCAGGAGACAGGTTCCATAGATTTATAATGGTGCACGTTCCTAGCAATCGGTCAGACTAAATGTCAATTCGGGGAGTGAAGTGCTCTGCGGGTGATGTCTAACAGTCAGAGGAGGTCTCAGCACTGAGGCTCCAACCAATAACATTTTTTGACGTGTTTGTATGACATGTCAAAAGTTTATTTAAATGCCAGAAACACTTTAAGTGAACAATGTAGAGATGTTAATAGGCAGGTCTACTTTCACTGAGATTTATTTTGTACAATTACCTCAGCTGATCCTTGGCAATGCACAACATGCTGCCAAGAAGCAGCTGGTATTTTAGGTTGCAAAGGCAAAGCATGGTATTTATCATTCTAATCGTCCCTGCAAAGTAGCTATAACAATTCACACCATGTGAAGAAAACCACCATCTACTCTAATATAGAGTCTTAGGATAACACATAACTGTGCCTTTCTGCTGTATATATAAACATGTAATAACTGCACGTTGATGCACAGCAGGCTTTCCTTATGGGACAGTAAGAGAAATGAGATACTCACTGTTGCCAAGTTCTCACAGCGGGACTGGATTGCCTGGATGAAGAGGCCGCTGGCAGCAGAATTCCTATGTATTGCACTAATAAAGTCCTGCACGGGGGGTTCATGTGATAGGTTGATCAGATCCTGCACATGGTTCACGATCAGCCAGGTCAAATGCTCCGAGTCGTGCAAGTTCTGACACTAAAAGACAAAACATGAATCTTAAAGCATGCTAATAAATGACTGGTCTCGGGTGTTATTTTATAGGGTTGGACACTGCAGTATGTTATACCTAGCCAAACCTGTCATCACATGGTGATCATAAAGCTACATGGCATACAGTACAGCTATAGGGATGACATGCAGCATCAGCTGAATCATCCCCGTCCTGACAGGAGGGATGTGATAACCGTAAGTATCATGACGGCTCTTTATAAAGACAAAGTAAAAGAAATGAAAACTGACAACCTCATCGTCTAATGAGCAGATTGCTTTCATCTACAGCTCCGAGTGACTGGCAGGCGTGACAGACCAGGGAAGATGTCAGATTACATTAGTATCTATGCTGCTTGTGGCATTTGGCAGCAATACTGCATTGGGTAAATGAAATGTGCACAGACTGGTTTCTATTGGTGAATGGGATTGATACGAGGCATAGTGTCGTGCTCCAAAACAACCCGTTAAACTAAGTAAACAAGAGACTATTGTGAGCATAGAAATACAATAGGATCCTTCTTAGGGCACAATTACATGGAGCGATAATCTGCCGATCGCAGATTATCGCTCCATGTAATAAAGACAACGATCAGCGGGTCTTGAGGTCCTGAGCTATGATCATCGGCCACACCTCGCTATGTGTAATAGTGATGCATGGCTGACAGCGAACGAATGTGTGAAAAAAATAGTATACATGTTATCTCTCCACGCTCCCAAGTTCCTTCCTGTATTCTCCGCGCTCCCCTCAGCCGGCGACGCAACTTTAGAGCAGTCTCTGAAGTGAAAAGTCGCTCAGCCAATCACTGGCCATGATGGGACCACCGTGGCCAGTGATTGGCTCAGCTGTCTGTCACGTCAGAGACCGCTCTGAAGTTGCACCAGCGGCTAAGGGGAGCGCGGAGAAGACAGGTAGGAACCTGGGAGCGTGGATAGGTAACATATATACTCTATTATTACACCTTTAAAGCAAGGATGGCACAGACATCGCTAACGAAAATATACATACAGCCCTTGCTGCACGATAATCGAGCCGCGTAATAGGCTCAGTAAACAAGCGCTGATCTAGCAGATCGGAATTTGTTTTCTATATTGATCAATCTGTCTAATACAGCCCTAAGTAAGGTCTTCTAAACACTCACCACATAGTCACAGAACAAGATGAGGGCACCCCTCCGGACTATCTCCCGATTACACATGCCAAGCTTGGCCTGGGATTCTGCCTCATCGCTGTCTGTGGAGATTTGAGGGCTCAGCAGCAGTTTGGTACTGGACAGGTTGTTTCGCCTTTATACAAAGATTACATTACATAGGTTAGTATTCATGTCAAGATTTTTTCCAGCTATAACACAAGTGTAAAGGGGACACTTCAATAATGCAAAATGCACTGATAAATTCAGTGCCAACTCCATGTGATGCTGCAGCTGTCAAAAATAAAAGAACCAAGACGAGTCTCCAATAAAACCAATGAGGACCTTTATAGGCAGGATCAACTGGAAAGAAGATCTGATAAAAACAAAAGCGCTAAAGCATACACGGACATAATCTGCATGATCTTGCATGTACTGAGCGCTCAGACAGGGAGAGAAATGAGCTGCCATTCTCTCCTCTAACTGCTCTGTCTATGAGACCAGGACACCCCTCCCTATAGACTTTCATTAGGACCCTGTACAAGTCATACGGCCCAGAGCCCAGAGAACGTACTAAGGGCCCCATTACAAGGAGCTATAAATCGGGCGAATCGGACGATTATGACTCCGTGTAATAGAGACAACCATCAGCCGATGAAACCATCGGCTGATCGCTTCTTTAGGTCCAGACTTAAAATCATCGTCCGCTGACCGTGAATCACTATGTGTAATAGTGATGCGCAGCCGATGGCCAACGAACAAACCGTTTACATCACTTGTCCACATTTCCGGTGTTCTCCTGTTTTCTGCTACCTGTTTCCGCAGCTGCGGCTTCAGAGCAACCTGTCTGAGCTGACAGGCCGTTCAGCCGATCACTGGCCGCAGTGGTCCTGGCCAGTGATTGGTTGAGCGGCCTGTCAGCTCATATAGGCCACTCTAAAACTGTAGCCGTGGGACCAGGTAATGTATAAACTGTTGGCCAATGGCTGCATGGACATCGCTAACTATGTCCGTGCAGCCCTTGCTAAATGATTATCGGGCTGTGTAATAGGCTCAGTAAACCAGTGTCAATCTAGCTATCATCGGCCCGTGTAATAGGACCCCAAGTGTGTATAGTTTAGACTGGACAGGGTCTGATCACTCAAATGCTGGCCAATAAAAAAAACTCTTGATAAGTCTCTAAGTTTTTCAAAATGAAAGGTACGCTTTAAGCAACAGTGTTCTCTATCATCCAAAAGTATGTAAGGGAATGCTCACATCTTAGTTCCTAGTTCCCATCCTATGCAATTTTTTAAGATGGGGATAAGTGTTTGATATTGCGTTATGGGGGAAGGCTCAGACTGCTGGGACCCCCTGCAACCTGACATCTATTACCCATCTTGTCATAAGGGAAAAAGTTACTTTACCTCGGAATACCTCTACATTTTGTACACTGGAATACCCCTTTAATGTTAGGACAAGCCCTATATTATAGAGGGTTGCCGGAAGTGAGAATCCCAGGTATCTCTGTAGAACGTGGGAGTTGTCAGAATTCGGCAAGAACCTTTTCAAATTTAGAGGACCAAAAAAAATATAAGAGAAGCAGATGTAGCGAAAAGGAATTACTGGAAGGTTGGTGTTGTCTTCTTGTACAAGCGGCACAGCAGAAAATACTAAATCATAATCCAGAGGCTGCTGTCGGGGAGGGGGGGGGGGCACGCTTCCTATTAGGTAAAAGGTGGTAACCATGGCAGCAAAAAAGTTAATAACTCATTAAGCTTCTCAATTAATTATACAGGGCCGAGTAATTACGGATGAATTGGTGGAACAAACTGTACGTGCCGCTGGCTGTGTAGGAGCAAAACATTGTGTTTATGAAGGAGCATGTCATATTAGATCTGTATGTACAATCCCTGCACGGCCCTCCTCCCACACTGGTGGCACTCAAGGTAAATGCTCCATAATTATGCCATATATTCTACTTCTTTGTGTTATAAGGCAAGTCATCACAAGCATCACCACAGTAGGAGCCATATAAAACAAGCACATGTGGACATTTAGCATGAAAATACTTTAAGAACATACTTTTAACAAGAATAAACTTTTGACATGTTCAGCCCCTGACTGATCAGTAGAACAAGGAGACGACCACACTGTGGTACACTCCTCTCCCAGCTCTGCCTCTACAACCTAGCCAGAGCCCATAGAATTACACTGAAAGTCAGTCTAGGTCAAGTGACATGAAGTAGTGGTTAAAGGTGCACCGTGTTAAAAATTTATATTTAAAATTTTGATTCTTTTTGTGATATTTACAACTATTACTATTGTGATATTTACAATTTACAACTGATATTTTCTCCATATTCCGACCGCTATAACTGTAATTTTCCATCTACAGGCTAGATGGGTCTGTAGGGTCCGCTGTAGTTTTTAAGTTGGGGGACATGGCTTTTGAATCAATATTTTTTGAGAGGATTGTTGATTAAAATACAGCTGTTCTGGCATTGGGTGGGTTTTTTCTTGATGAATAAGACATTCATCATACAGTAATAAAGTTGATAACAGATATGATAACCAAGGGTGGAGCTGTAGAGAACAGCAGACCTTATTCCTATCCATGACCAGCCACTCTGAAGCACTCTCCTGGTTCTGATCAAAGCATGTTAAAGACCTATACAGCGCCCATTTAAGATGCACTTTTACAGAGGATACAAAATAAGGTCTTACTTAAGGGTCTGGTGGACTTCTGACCACCAGTTGTAGTTAGTGTAGTCGATCAGCAGCAGGAACTGACACCAGAGAAGAACTAGAGAAGGATGGGTGGGAAACATGGACTCCACCAGGTCGCTCAGGCTCTCCAATGTGTAGAAGGTCCCATTGTCGCCACTTCCCTTGAACAATCTTGTAGCTGCGTTAGTGATTCTTCGAAATGTTCCTGGAAAATATTGATGAACAAATTACCTTTACCTAGTAGAAAAAGCAGCCAAATGCATACTAGGTATATTTTCCATTCTGGATTCTGGGAGAGTTAAGTAAGCAGTAAAACTTATGGGTGCTATACTGGCAGCACTATTGCTTGCTGCTCAACCAGAATTTTATCTGCCGCTATAAACTTGTGAATAAAAATGACATGATGTGACACCTAGCAGTCAGATACATTCTCATTACATCATAGGAATAGATAGAGCCGCGGGTTGCGGGTCATACCCGGGGCTCTATTCATAAAAGGGCCAGATAGGGAAATCGGCGGGGGGTACAGAGGTTGGACCCCCCCCCATAATCTCCTACTTTTCCCCTATCCTGATGATAGGGGAAAAGGGTATTTTTCCCTGAAATACCTCTTTAAGCCTACCTGCCATTTACACAGGGACATGTAGAGCGTTCTGATCTTTCGATGTATGTACACATTGTTGGTTTGTAATTACAAATGTTCATACAATAGAGTATACGAACGATGGTAATTGTTGTCGTAACTAACGACTATCCTTTTGTGTATTATGGTGAATGATTTCAGGTGGTTCCCAAAAATGCTAACAGGACCCTAAAGCAATAGCTTCCACTTATTCTAATGATCGGTGTAGATCTCAGGAGCAAGACCCTGACTAATCAAAGCTTTTCACTAGTCAAAAGGTTTTCTAAATAGACAGCTATGCTATATAAACCTGTAAAACTACAAGGCTAAACATAAACTGTCAATCAACTGCAGACAGTATTAGAGGTATGTAGTTCTACTGCTGCTTACATAGGACAATTTGGCATTTGTGATATTCTACTGCTTTGTGGTGCTCTACCCCCATCTAATGGTTGAAAAAAAACCTGCAACCTTTAGTTGCATTGTGTTCTTTATACAGCACTAGTACTAGTATATACTCTACATCAAGGGTGTCAAACTATCACCACAAGTGCAGCGCTACCTATTGGGGCCCAATAATTGACGGCTTACTTACCAGACTTGAAGATATGGACCAGGCACATGAGTAGGGTTCCCAGCTGCTGACAGTAAAACGTATGCTGCTGCTCTCTCAAGTCCACCTTTAGCTCCTTGTGCACTATATCCTCCAGCAGTATTCCCACCAGCTGTAACAGGAACCTAGATGGGGGCAAAGCAATAAAGAGGACTATGACAACAGGTCAACAACTAAGCATTATACAGAAGATTAAAGCATACCTGACATCGCATATAGCAGTACTATATCTGGCAATCATTTATGTTAAATAATGGCATTTTTCTGAAGATTGAGCTAAATGTGTAATTTTTCCCAGAGCTGGTGGGCAGCAATGGTTTTGCAGCTCTGTTCCCCTTAAGTGAATGGAGCTGAACTGTAAGGGCCCTATTCCACCGGACGATCAACGTTCAGATTATCGTTAAATCGTTAGAATCTAAACGATAATCGTTCGTTTGAAATGCAGTTAACCATTAACGACCGAGCGAGAAATCGTTGATCGCTTTATAAGACCTGGACCTATTTTTATCGTTGCTCGTTCGCAAATCGTTCACATTGAATAAGGTGTCGTTCGGTCGTTTGCAGTAGATACGAACGCAATAGCGAAGAAAAAACTAACGCAAATACGATCATAAGTAACTATTATCGTTCCATGGAAATGAGTGAACGATTTCAGGTCTTTGGCAATAGCGGTCGTTTGAGATTGTTAATCGTTAACGATTATGCAAACGATAATCGTCCGGTAGAATAGGGCCCTAATACCACACAAAACCTGAGGACAGGGGGTGGCGCTGTTTTTGCAAGAAAGTAGCTGTGCTTTTTCCCAATCCTGGGTAACCCCTAAAGCACTGTGCCAGTCAGAAAAAAGAGGATTTTTTACTCACCGTAAAATCTCTTTCTCGTAGTCTTCATTGGGGGACACAGATACCATGGGTATAGGCTGCTGCCACTAGGAGGCGCTGACACTAAGAGAAACAAAGGAAGTGACTCCTCCTGAGCAGGATATACCCGCCCACAGGCACTGAGCTAAACCAGTTTGTACAAGAGCAGTAGGAGAAGTCAAGAACAGGTAAAGTAGGAATAACACCAAAAACGGAGAAAACTACCATACCGAGGAAAAACCCCAAAAGAAAATGGGTGGGTGCTGTGTCCCCCAATGAAGACTACGAGAAAGAGATTTTACGGTGAGTAAAAAATCCTCTTTTCTCGTGCGTCTTATTGGGGGACACAGATACCATGGGACGTCCAAAAGCAGTCCATGGGGTGGGAAAGATAACCGCTAGACAAGAGCGCTTGGTGAGAAGGCACAGAATAGCACCAACACAACCATCAACTAGGAATAGAGCAAGGGATGATGCTGAATGCATCAGAGAAAACCCCTACAGGTCCGCAGCAAAGGAAAAAATGTCTAGTCCCTGGAGCAACGTGCTGCACGGCAGACAGAGTGGGTTGTGTCCGTCCTAGAAGCCAGCAACCTGATGTAACATCGAGTCCAACAGAACTAGTAGGCTAGATGTGGGGAAAAAAAGCAGACGCCCAGCCAAGTGGGTGACCACAGGCGGCAGGGACTTACTCTGAGGTAGAACAGAATAAAAGGCAAATACAACCATGACGGGAGAGACTGGAAAATGTTTCATGGCACATAGAGGTCTAAGGCGTCAAATAAAGGAGAGAGAGGACTGAGCGTCTCTCATAGAAGGTGCCACATGAGATGCAGGAGAAGCTGCGTCCTTGACTATGGAGCTGGGAAGAATGGCCAGGCTGGAAGCTCCATGGGCCCAGGAGTACAGTCTTCACTGAGAAGACAAAACTTGAGCACAAGAGAAGCCATGGCCTATGACATGAGTTATCCCATCTGAGAAACACATGTTAATAAGAAGAATCAAGCTGTCCAAGCATAATGCAGTCCAGGGAAGGAAGGAGCTGGAGGAAGGAAAAACAAGATCAGAATCTTGAGTAAGTTGTCCTGGAAGGAGTACAGTAGTACCTGGTACCCCGCAGTGCCCGGCAGAAAAGAGGAGCAGAGGAAAGCCGGTAAGCCGGGGAAAAAACAACTCCATGGGCTGTTAGAGCCTTAGAAAGGAGGTTGATCATATAAAACACTCCGCTCCAAGGAAGCCTAGAGGTACTCGAGAGCCTGGAGTCCCAGAAGAAAACTGTCAAGGGAGGTCAAGGTAAGGCTGATGGGCATGGGAATTGTCACAGGACAATGGGCACAACAGGTAATACATAGACTAGAGTCCATATGTAAACTAGATCCAGAAACCAACGCCTCAAAGGGGTGAGCGGAGACGTTGCTTGGTAAGAGCAGAACAGCAAATGTAAGTCCTGCCAGAATGGGCCAGTGAACAACCCTGTTTCCAAGGAGAGGAAACAGTTAAGGGATTAAGTTCTCAAGGAATCCACATGGGAGACAACATAAGGGAGGGGGATGGCCAGTCAACAACAAGACCAAGGACAAGGAATTCAAGCAGGAGTGCTCATAGAGGCCAGTGAGGGTCAGAAACCCACACCTGCCTGTCGGAAGAAGCTATTACGGAATAGCAGTCCTCAGGAGGATACTTATACTAGATATTCCATCCTCCTGGAGGAGGGAAGGGCTGCTTGAAGATTTTCTGACTGAGTGGTAAAAAACCAAACCCAGGATGGGGGGGTCATGCACAACAGTGCATTAAGCCAGGGAGAAGGAGTAATGGTGTAAGCGGGAGCACTGCAAAACCCTGAACTGAGAGCAATGCTTCATAGTCCATATGGCCAAGCAAGGACACCAGGAGAAGCTAGACCACGAAGAGACCATACACCTATTCTTAGGACGGTAGAGAAACAGTGCAGGCAGTAAACAGGAAATCCTCACCCTGTGAGACTGCAGCTGCCTAAGAGAGAAGACTAAATACTTGCCATGTTGGCCATAGGCAGATGCAGAAGGAGAAGTCCTAAAGTAGCACTGTGATAGACATGTAGGCAATTGATGTCCTACATACACCAGGGGTAGAAGAAACCCTTTACTGTTTTACCTGAGGAGCAGAGAGGCCTCACTTCATCCAGATCAAAGAGGGGACGGCCTAAGCAATTCAAGCCATACTACTGGGGAACAGCCAGCGAGACAAATGCCAGAACATGGTAGTTATGCCCAGACAAAGGACAGAAGAACTACCCTGACAGTACCAGGATGAAATAGTGACCGGATCTGTATGCTGCCGGCCACTCAGAGGACCAGAATATGAGAGTCCAACAGTCCAGGGGCAGGTAAAGCGAGGGGTTCTGTACCTCGTGTAGTGGGACACGTAGCAGGATGCTTGGGCTTTAGAAAGGATACAGCCCAAGAGGAATACAACAAGGTTACGCTGCCTGAGAGCAGGTAATGAGACTTGTTAGTGGAAACATATAGAAGACAACATGGTGTAGTAACAAGTTACCCCATGATGATCCCCTGAAGTGACAGGCACAGATCATGGAAGTCCTACGAGGATGAAAGGTAATATACAGGGTAACACGAGCAGAGTAGCTGCAAGCAGTAAGTAACAGAAGACCAGCATTCAAGAGATACAAATACCTGGACTGGAAACAGGTAACGTGCCTGGTCAGACCTGTAAACAGAAGCCTACAGTGTGTGCCCTGGGAGCAGGGAAGAGATCAGGACTGTGTCCCTATGTAAATGAGGACTGGATACGAGAACTGCCCAGCATCACCAGGATAGTGAGCAAACCTGAAGGTGGTGTATTACAGAATACCACAATCTGTGCACACCGAACTACAGGTAATGTAGTTGGAGCCATATCATGCAGCAGAGGGGAGAGGTCTGAATAACCTTGTACCACCACCTGGGAGGGGGTAACATGTCCAGTTCTATGTCTGTGACATCATGTAGTAAAGGAATCTATGTCATGAAGATGAGAGGCAGGTCTGAAGCACCGCCCGCTAATGGGTGATGTGAGTGACAGGACTGGAAGCTCTGAGTAACACCGGAACAACGACTGGCAATGGGTGATGAGTCTGGTCCCATAACCTGTCTAACAAACCATGTAGCAGACGGTTCTGTTGTGAGAGCACAGGAACACAGCATAGTAATAGGTAATGTGTCTGGTTCCATGTCCTGCTTGCGACATCATTTAGCAAAGGATTCTGCCTCAAGAAAACAGTAGTCCCCTTAGGAACGGTAATGTGTCTGGTCTCATGTCCTGCTTGTGAAACCATGTAGCAGAGGGTTCTGCTCAGAGATAGTTTGTCAACGAGTAACGTGTCTGGTTCCATGTACATACCGTGACACTGTGTAGCAGAGGGTTCTGCTCAGGGCACAGATACACTGTCTGGAAACAGGTAACGTGTCTGGTTCCGTGTACTTACCATAATACTGTGTAGCAGAGGGTTCTGCTCAGAGCACAGATACACTGTCTGGAAACAGGTAACGTGTCTGGTTCTGTGTACTTACCATGACACTGTGTAGCAGAGGGTTCTGCTCAGAGCACAGATACACTGTCTGGAAACAGGTAACGTGTCTGGTTCTGTGTACTTACCATGACACTGTGTAGCAGAGGGTTCTGCTCAGAGCACAGATACACTGTCTGGAAACAGGTAACGTGTCTGGTTCTGTGTACTTACCATGACACTGTGTAGCAGAGGGTTCTGCTCAGAGCACAGATACACTGTCTGGAAACAGGTAACGTGTCTGGTTCCGTGTACTTACCGTGACACTGTGTAGCAGAGGGTTCTGCTCAGAACACAGATACACTGTTTGGAAACAGGTAACATGTCTGGTTCCGTGTCCTGCTCGTGACACCGTGTAGCAGAGGGTTCTGCTCAGAGCACAGATACACCACCTGGATAGCGGGTAACGTGTCTGATTCCATGTACTTCTCGTGACACCATGTAGCAGAGGGCTCTCAGAGCACAGATACGCCACCTGATAGCGGGTAATGTGTCTGGTTCCATGAACATCTCGTGACACCATGTAGCAGAGGGTTCTGCTCAGAGCACAGATACACCACCTGGATAGCGGGTAACGTGTCTGGTTCCATGAACTTCTCGTGACACCATGTAGCAGAGGATCTCACTGAGGGCACAGAAACACTGTATGGTGATGGGGAATATGTCTGTGCGTATGTGGTTGGAGGGGAACCAGAGTGTCTGTATATAAGTATTAATGTAATCTTATATATATAAAATCTGACACAGAGGTGTCAACCAGCACCAAAAATGCTGGATCTGCAGACCAAGGGTTGCTGGAACATTATATGGAACATTGGCCATAATAAAACATGATGCAAGCCATTCTCATATATGTAATGGTGTAATAACCACTTCCACCAGTAGGTGGCAGGAGAGATGCATCAAGTGTCCCAAGCTGCTGGAATAGAAGGGCAGTGTGTGTGGTAGCTCCATCAGGAGACCGCACACACACACACACACATGGCAGGGGGAGGGGGAAGCAGCATCCCTCAGTGCAGGCTCTGGAGAGAGCCAAAAGGGGGAATGCCACGGTCCGCGCTGCACCCGAAAAGGGGCGGGGCCTACCGGGAGGGGGCGGAGCATCTTACTGTGAAGGCTCCACCGAGAGCCACAGGTAAGATTAAGGTGGGATGCTGAGGCCCACCCGACTCCCGAAGGGGGCGGGGCCTGCCGGGAGGGGGCGGAGCATTCCAGTGCAGGCTCCACAGATAAGAAAAAAGGCGCAATTCTCCGGGCCGCGCGGCACCCGGAAGGGGCGGGGCTTACCTGAGAAGGCGGGGCATCCCCAGAGCAGGCTCCAGTGAGAGCCAAACATAATGAGAAGTAATGAAGAGGGCCGCGCAGCGCCCGAAAAGGGGCGGGGCATATCAGGAGGGGGCGGAGGTAGCCCTGTGTGTACTCTGGAGAGCCACAATATAGGGAAACAAAGGGACAGGATGCCGCGGCACCCGGTAAGGGGCGGGGCTTAGGGAAAAGGGGCGGAGCATCCTTTAGTATGGTCTCTAGAGCCACATGAAAAGGAAAAGTGCGGGAAGCTGCGGCCTGCGCAGCACCCAGTCAGGGGAGGAACATCCCTCACAGTGGCACCCAGAGAGAGAGACACACTAATAAAAATAAAATGGTGGAGAGGGCTGGCCTGCTACCGACTGAGGGGAGAGGAGCATCTGCCTGGGGAGGGCTGCAAGTGACTGGAGAGGGAGAGCTGCCTATGTGGAGTAAAATGGCGGCCTGGGAGGGAGGGCAGGGGGAATATACTCACCTATATAGGAGCACATACTCACCATTGTCGTCTTCAGCCGGTGGGTGCCTCACCTTACGCGCCAAGCTCTGGGGGGCGAGGCGGGAAGGGGCTGTGCGGATACAGAGTCCGCAGAAAGGCGACCAGATAGTCAGACTGATCTGGGGCCCTGGTGTCACGTTGCCGGCCGGTGGCGACCGAGGGTAGACAGTCCATCTATATTTATGGTCTGTTCCCTGGTCG
This sequence comes from Dendropsophus ebraccatus, assembly GCF_027789765.1. Classification (NCBI taxonomy): domain Eukaryota; kingdom Metazoa; phylum Chordata; class Amphibia; order Anura; family Hylidae; genus Dendropsophus; species Dendropsophus ebraccatus. The sequence goes on along the minus strand of NC_091460.1, from coordinate 37,829,352 downwards.
CATAGTGAGGGGATCAGGGTGGGTCTAGATTACCCACCGTGCCCAAGAATCCATAAGACCTAGAAGGAAAAAGAAAATCTAACTAACTAAACATAAAGGAAGAAACTGGCCTGGAGAACCCAGACCTGTGTCTGCCTCCTACTGACACTAAGCTAAACTGGTTTACCTCAGTGCCTGTGGGCGGGTATATCCTGCTCAGGAGGAGTCACTTCCTTTGTTTCTCTTAGTGTCAGCGCCTCCTAGTGGCAGCAGCCTATACCCATGGTATCTGTGTCCCCCAATAAGACGCACGAGAAATTTGCACTGAAACTGTATAATACTTCACTTCTATTTTAGTAGCGTTGCATGGAAAGTTAACACTTTCCCTATAGTATCCCTATAAATTACAGCTGGTCACTAGAGATTCCAGCAAGGGGACACTGGGTGACCTTTAAAAGCCATATACATGAGCATCACTAATAAAAGTCCGAGCTGTCGTCTGCTTTCGGTCCTATGACAGTATAACACAGAATAAAGAAAAAAAAAATCCTGACAATTAATGTTAGATAATAGGTGAGCAGAAAGAATGACCATTGCTGATGGTCCATACTCACTAACACATGAAACACTGTAACTTCTATGTAATGCTGGGAGGATTAATCGCAGTGAGTTCTTTAGCAACTCAACCTCAGAATAACCCTCCCAGTATTACAAAGAAGCTACAATGTTGCAGATAAAGCCAGTCAAGGACTTGTTTACATCAGCCGTCTCAGAAGGTAAGAGGGGAGGAGGGGGAGATGGGGAGAAAGGCTCACAGATTTTTGTGTTTTCAGCAGAAAGCAGCAGCTCAGAACTCTGGGAAGGAGACTGAATAGATAATAACACGTATGGAAGGAATTGTTAGTCTCACTATGGGCAGCAACATATGAAAAGTTATGTTTGAGTGGAATACCCTTTTAAAAAAAGTAAGGTTCTCTATTAGAAGTAAATCGCCAGAGCTGCATGTGGGCGCCAGCATCAGTTTAAGAGCAGTGGCCTTACAATTATATAGAGAAATAGTTATAATAAAGAGTGTGCACAATGATTTGCTTACATCTATTACATAGCATTAGGCTGCTCATACCATATGTATGCTTTAGGAGGCAGATTGTCCTGCTTCCAGGATCGCCCTTGTCAGGGCGGAAAAAACACTGGACTAGGTAGGGTCTACAGCAGGGATGTGGAACCTTTGGCCTCCAGCTGTTGCAAAACTACAATTCCCATCATGCCTGGACAGCCGAAGGAATAGTAATTTTGTAACAGCTGGAGGGCCGAAAGTTCCCCATCCCTGGTTTATAGTGGTTAAAAACAAAAGCAGTCATCAACCTGTTCTACTTATCAATGTATTTATTTTGCACTTACATTTTGGTGAAGCTGGTGTGACTAATTTGGTGAATGTGGAGGTCATGCATTTGCACTAGTTTATAGGTTAGGATTTCATACCATTACAATAAAGGTTATGTTTTAGAGGTTATCAATTTGATCATATACACCCCTGGAACCTGTAAGACCTAGATGTTCTGCCTAGTGCATAGATACAAGTAACACATGTCATGGACCACGGCGGATCTTTGCTGTTATTTAGAAGCAGAATCAGTGATGCAATGTATTAGGAAAAAACAATTACTGTGCACCCTCCTCCCCGTTAAAGGGGTTATCCAGGCTTAGAAAAACATGTCTGCTCTGTACCAGAAACAGCACCTCTCCTGTTCTCAATTTGGGTGTGAGTTTTGCTGTTCAGTTGCCTTAAAGTGAATTGAGCTAGATAGTAATACCACACACACAACCTGCAGACAGGGGTGGCGCTGTTTTGCAAGAAAGTGGCAGTAGTTTTTCTAGCCTTGGAAAGGCCCTTTAACTCCTCAGGGGTACACATTGAAGGTGTAACCAGTTGATGTGGCACCTATAGATCTCCCCCTACAATATAAATCCCATTCCATCATGTGATTGGTGAGCTCTATTTAGAAGTGTAAAATCTACCGTGAAAAAGTTTCCTCTGGAGGAACTTTGATCTGATACTCCTCCTCAGAGTGTTGATGGTTATTGTCCCTGTCCCTTAATCGAGCAATATTCTGACATGAGATCAGGAGAGGCGAGAAGGACAGTTCCTGGATCCGGGACAGTACAATGTCCTCCGTAGACTGTGAGATAAGGACACGGAGAATTGCCAAGATTCCAGATATCCATAGCTGGACGGTGCTCACGGAGGCCTGTGTTAAATCAATATATAAAATGACTCAAAACATACTACCATAACATTGCAAAGAAATAGTAAACTCTTATGTGGGGCGTTAGCCATTAGCTATGACTGGACCTGACTCTCTACTTACCATAGTGTATGGAACAACGAACATGCTTCTCAACAACATGTCTACAGGACGTAGGGAAGAAGGAGCCAAGGTTTCAAATAAACTATTCAACACCCCCAGAGCTTCATGAGAGTCTATGTGCATCTAAGAGACAGAAGAAGTCATCAAACTTCATTCATCATCACAACACAAGGAAGTAATGAAAAGCACAGGATAGTAACACATACCTGCTGCTTGGCCAACATGGGTAAGATGACATCGGCTATCTGTCGGGATAACCGCTTCCACTTATCTTCGTTCTCTTTGTGACACTGCTGTAGCACCAAGATGAACATTTCTAGGACCTAAAAGATACAAAGTTCTAAGAAAATAAGGCCATGCTAGAGAGAAAGGAACACAGTGCTTTGTATAAATTGGGGTCAGCAAACGAGTGGGCAACAAAGCATGCAATAAGAACCCCACATTCGGATAAAACCAAACTGGGCCTGCTTCTGAGATGAGGAAACAGTGTTAGACTATAAAACGTAGATGCCCGAGGTTTGGAGATGGCTCTCCTGGATTTCACTATATTACTAACATTTCCATATTTATCTAAACTCCCTATTGCTTGCAAGAACAACAGTGAGAATTAGTGCCGTATCAAACTGGGTGATCATCGTGCAGAAAATCGTTATAGCGTTTGAATTTAAACGATAATCGCCCTGTGTAATTGCAGGCAGTGATCGAAAAATATTTTGCGTGTCGTTGATCGTTGATTTAGGTGTGACCCTAAAATCATTGTTAATCGTTCACTGTAATTCCACATTAGTTTACTAATCATTGAGTGTAATTGCACATTGTTCCTTCTTTTGCTGGGATCAGATAGAGTAAATGATCGGTGTAACGATCGTAACTAATCGTGAACGATTTCAGGTTTCTCGTTTGCGATAGTTTATGGTTAAAAATCGATTTGTCTAATAAGACTGTTACACACTGATGATGTAAATCAGTGAACTGTGAAGTAATACAACTTGAATAAACTGCAGCCCTAACATATCCTATACTCTATATACTACTATGTGCGGGCCAAAGAAGGACATGCAACACATATGACAGGTAACACCTCATCCAACTAGCAGAATGAAGGAACAGCAAAGCCTTATTTTGCAATGCAAGGCGTCCAAAAGCTCTGACACCAAAGGGCCCCCCACATTCTGCTGGATTGCAAAACCAGAATGACCAGTCTCTTAATGGTGTCCCAGAGATGAATGTTGCATAAATGATCAGAATGCACCTTTCATGACAGAGCTGTTCATTTCCTGAGGGCTAAACAGTGTCAATAATTCTGGGCAGGTTTGACCCCTATAAGGGTAGTCACTCTGGTCTGTCGAGTTAAGTATCACTGAATGAATAAGAGTTCATTTTTTTTACTTTACTGTCTAGAAATGGAAATGCAATGGCTGACGCTTCCTCACCTGATGATACTGGATCAGTCGGAGCAGCATTGACACCACAACTTCTTTCTGAGTTTCCAGTTCCTTGCCCGCATCGGCTTTATTTGCTCCCCTTAATACGAATAAGTCATGGACTATGGGCTGGAGAGCTGGAATAGCTAGGAGACAAACCCAAACGCATAGTGACTCTCTTTATATTATTGTAACACAATTGCATTTGGGACAAGATGGCTACATTGTAGTGGAACACTACGGTCACGTAATAACATGTAATGTCTACCTACCATGGGTCACAGCTTTTCTCCCACTGGCCATTATACCATCACACAGCTGGATGATTTTAGGAATGCCAATGATCTGCTTGGAATGATAACGCTCATAGGACAATAGTACCAGGAAGAAGAATACATTAGGAATGATGGCTTCAGATTCCCTGTTTTGTTAAAGGAAAGTTAAAATTGATGTTGTATAAATTACAGATATGTCTAATAAACAGAGATATGATAGGTACGAGAACAGCTTACCTGAACTGACCCACTTCAATGTACTCAAACTGCTTCAGTACAAAGCCAATAAAGACCTAAAAGGCATGAAAAATAATGGCTAAAGCTTAAAATAACACAGAGATTATATAGCACACATGTCTAAAAGAGACAGACCGGTTTATTCCCTTGTGCCCACTGCTAGCAGCTTCTAAACAAGTCTACATAATAATATAGTGTATACTCACAGTCATAATAAAGCCTACAGCGGGCCTCGTTTCTTTATAGTGGTTAGGGTTAGATGAAACTCAGCAAAATATTACCTGGTCTGAATCTAGCAGGCAATAGTTGACACGGAGCTGGACAAGTTGGGCTAGCAGGTCGAGGACTTGTCTCTGAAGTTGCACAGATGTAGTTGTGGTGTACTGCTTCAAGGCTTTTATAACCAGGGGCTCAAACAGGCGAATGTGATTGTGAATGGTATTCTGTACAAAAAAATAACATAGAAATAAATAAATAATATAATAAAATAACATATAATATATTATTATATATATATATATATATATATATATAATATATTATTATATATATATATATATATATATATATATATATATATATATATATAATATATTATTATATATATATATATATATATATATATATATATATATATATATATATAATATATTATTATATATATATATATATATATATAATAATATATTATATATATATATATATATATATATATATATTATATATATATATACACACACACACACACACTGGTATAGGGCATCTTACATGCAATGCTTCCTGGGAAATGTATGCAATTTATCTCTCCTCCAAAAGAAAAAAAAACAACAACTTAACACTAAAGAAACGTGTAACACTACTAGGGGTATAAGCCAAGCCAGAGACACCCACTATCTTCTATCTTCTGCAGGAGAGATCATTTACTTGGAGCATTGCTTATGAATCTAGTGGTCACTACTAATGTTAGCTTTCTTTGCCTAACAAAGCAACTCTGCAGGGTCTAGGCTGCCAAAAAACAGGATCCTCATTCCTTATTAGTTCAAGGCTTTTTATTTGATAATAAGAAATAATATGGACATCTCTGTGTACCAGCAGTTTTTTTTTTTTAAGGTCAGACTGCCGTTTCTGCTTTCCCTTTTAGAACAATGAGGAGCCAAGGAGGGTTCTCCACTAACACATATGGGACCCTGAAAGGACGTAAGCGAGCGCAGATCAGCAAGATTGACGCTTGTTTTCAGTGTCTTCAGAGGTCACAAATAATTGTGCAGCCAGGCCACACGAACAACCACTGTATGGTTTGTGAGGACATTCCCAGTTTGAAGCTGCATAAAAGATCAGTCGATGAGCTGTTTTTCCGCTGCTTGGCTGATTGCTGACTCTATTACACAGCCCGGGTATCAGGAGAAGAAGCCTTTCTAGCAAAACTTCTTGTCAATAACCAGCTTGTGTAAAAGGGCTTTACACAGTTGGACTTACCTACCTGAGCGCCATCTGTGCTACCCTGTGCAATACTATAGTAAACTAAATAGTCTAAAAAAACAATGACAACCCATGTGTGTGTATAATATCTATCTATATACACATACATACATACATACATACATACACACACACACCTATCCATCTATTACTACTTTTTCAGCATAGCTGTACAATACCGGGACAAGCAAATACAGACAAGATCACAAAGGTCAGTAATAGATCAATGACAATTTAGATTACTTTGTCGGCTCGATGCTTAGTAACGTTGGTAATGCTGTTCTTCAGTTGGGAAGAAACTTTCTGGAGAACATCAAACCATCTGTAGGAGATAAATACAATAGGTAATTCATCTAGAAAACTAAAAAAAAATAGGCAATCGATTTATCTCTGAACAGGCGATCTTACCCCGATGCGTCCTGCTCTTGGTCGGCTTGAACCATATTTCTTAGACTGGCATCTGCCAATGCCTGGGTGAAATGTGTGTAGGGAGCCATGAAGCAGTAGTGGTACAAGCCAGGTCGCAGGTTAGAGGAGCCCAGGCGCTGGGCTTTGCCTTGTGACTTTCCAGGGTTGGAAGATAAAGCCTCAAACTGTGATGCTAAGTTAGTCCCAAACAGAGTCTTTAAGAGCTGAAGAAAGCAGATGGGATGACTAAATAAATATATATGCAACAAGAGGACTAGTAAAAATAAAGTGAAACTCTACTTTTGATCTATATTTGCTATTGACTAGGATGCTTTTAGTATTTCTTTATCATTTTTACTTTACTGTTTGGTAGATCAGTTGACAGATCATTTTGGCTCATGTTAAAAAAAAAAATTAAAAATTCTAACTTCCTCTGTATATAAATAGTATCAAAAGTATATAAAGTTTTCACGTGTTAAGGCATCCTATATACCTGCACTTGATATTTCTTCTGTGTACATGACAGAAGCTTCAAAAAGGTTCTCAGCACTGGATAAACCCTACTTGTAAGAGGGGCTCTTTGTCCCCTCCACCATCGGGGCCCCCAGGGATCAGCTATAATTTGTGCAGTAACTTCACTGTAAATTTAAAATTTTCCTGAGACGCCACATAGGGAAAAATAAGCATTAAAGGGGTGTTCCTATACAAGAACAATTACAATGCTTAAAAGGAATATGCAGGTACAAATTGAACAGGAAGCACCAATGAAAAACTGGCAATTATTGAACCTAAATAATGCAGATACAGCAAAATTACAACTTCCATCACACTCTAAAAGCTAAAGGCCATCAAGGCATGATGGAGGTTAAAGTCTTGCAACAGTGGGAGAGCCACTGTTCTGGGGGCACTGTTCTTGGTGATAGGAAGCATGTATCACCAACCAATCTATGTGCTGCCCACAATTCTATCCTTTTCTAGAAGACTGTGAATTTCAGCTTTATCACATAACATGGGGAAAAACTGTGCTCAATATTCCTGCAATGACGTTATACCCGGGCTTTGGACTTGGGTTGTAAATATCCGGATAAGTCCTTGGTCATTGATCCAGACTGCTGCAAACAGACCTCCTGCTCTGGAGGAGTCACAGCTACTGTGTATGTTACATGCTGTCATATTCACTAGGGGGGCATCCTGTAATACTACACTTCTGTAGAGTTTCCCTTACGTGTAAAAGTTTATCGCTTCATGGCTTGTAAAGCTAGACAGATTATTTACAGAAAGTGTAATTCTCTTGCCGCTATTGGTTTAATCTTACCTGCTGAACACACACAGTGGCCATCACTGGTTCACGGCTGAAACAGGACTTTAGATAACCCAGAATTTCTTCAACGCACTGTCATAAAGAGAGGCACAAGCAGATCAGACATAGAGCCGAGGATATTAGGTCACTGCTCACAATAACTAGTAGATAGTAACATGGCTGAACGACAAGGAGAAGGGTAACACCTTGTTGTCAATCCATTTAAAGGAGAAGTCCGGCGTTTTTTTTTTTTTTTCAATTATTATAAAATCCAGCAGGAGTAGGAGAGATCATAAGGAGCAGCTACTTACCTCCCTCCATGCCTACAAACCGCTGTGCCAGAAGGCCCAGGACCCCTGCAGGAAGGCATTTTTCCTGAGGTGTAAAGACGTCACAACATCCTGCCCCAGTCATTGAATTGGCTGAGCAGGCTGTCAATCACCCGGGTCGTAATGTCGGCTGAAAAAATGATCCCAGAGGCCAGGGGGGGTCCCAGAGCGGCCATCCAGTGCTGAAGTAGTGGAGGTTATTATGTCCTGCCCCCTGCCCCCCCCCCCCCATTTTCCAAAAATAATTGCAGCCCCGGACTTCTCCTTTAAACCTTTTTCAGTAAAAAAAGAGTTTGGAGAAAAAGGTCATGTTCTGTTCTGTCATTGTTATTTCATGAGCAGGCCGAAAAACTTACATAGTACCTGTCAGGAGAACTAAAAACATTACTTTTTATATAGTTACACAATTGAACTGTTAACCTTAGTGTGTTGTATCTCAAGAATAGAAAAATCCTGTATGAGGCAGATGCCAATTACAAATAACATTCTCAAAATATGGAAAAAGAAGCCCTATGGACCCTACCTTGCCAATATCAGTTAGTGTAGCAAGTTCCAGAATCTGTGACAGCACATCAAGAGCAGCACGCAGGAAACTTCCAAACTTCTCATTGTTATTCTGAAGGTCAAGGGTCACCTATAAAATCCAGAAAAATAGTTTCTTTTGAAATTTGGTCCCTTTCTCTCGCTGTCATGTTGACAGCGGTTTCCTAGGATCCCGACTGCGGCTATTAGCTTCGAGAGCAGTGGGCAGACCAGATTAGTATGTTTTTACTACTATTATGTCTCCCTCTGACATCCCACATGTCAAATATGTAATGTCAGAGAAGGACACAGCAGTGTTAATACAGGCACATGGGTAGGACGCAATATTTTACATGTCATACGGTCTTGATGAAAACATACCTTGTAGTTGGTATATGTAGCCTTCAATACATCATATAGTTTCAAATATGATGGAAGGTGATAGAAGCTGCCAAGAGATTTACTTGCTTGAGCTGGACCTGAGGCATCTGTCTGCCTAGACGCTTTAAAAAAGTAAGAAAATAGGTCAGGAACATTCACTGCTATAAAACAATGGTTCCTGAAATTTTCATCTTTGTTAAGGTAGAAGACATTAATATCTGTACTGTAAGGGGTCTGTAAGAGAGACCAATGCTCACTGTTAGCAAGCACTGATCTTGTCGATGGGTGGTCTTTACAATGCAAGGTTCGAGCATTGTGTAAATCATTCATGGAGCCCCTTCTTGCAATTATTCATCGGCTATAATACACAAGGAGACGGGCAGGCGACAAACTAGCGTTCACTAATGTGTGACACAAGGTGATGTTGGCCTATATGGCTTATAATCGCCCATGTAATACGACTAACTTTAAAGAGGACCTGTCACCCGCCGTGCCGGGGTGACAGGCTTCCGACCCCCTGCTAGAGCCCCCTAATACTTACCAGATCACGCTGGGTCCTGCTTCTTGATGGAGATTTCAGCGCCCGAAGCCCGGCGCGCGCGCTCCTGAGATGAGTCCGATGCCCATAGAGAATGAATGGTGAGTCCGACGCTGAAATCTTCATCACCGGATCAAGAAGCGGGACCCGGCGCGATCAGGTAAGTATAGGGGGCTCTAGCAGGGGGTTGGGAGCCTGTCACCCCGGCACGGGGGTTGACAGGTTCCCTTTAAAGCTAGGCATACCTTTCAGATAGTTATCGGACAAATGCTCTAAGGTTTCTGCTCAGTAGGTGTTCAGAACTTCAGCCCAAACGGCTTTGTGTCCCATGTACCTGTAGTGGCATCAGTGGACTTCTTTGGGCTTAATGGAACCGCTGTTTGCTCTGCACTTTCCTTCTCCTTTCCTTTTCGTCGTATGGGACTTAAGGAGGGTGGGTTAGTAAGAGATGGGAGTGTTGCCTGAATGGAAAAGGAAAAGAAAGAAAAATTTCCGTAAGAATGTGTTCACGTGTGCATCAATGGGCAGGCAAAGGTGGTTAACATCGCTATGTTAAAGGATCTGCTATTAATCAGAAAAATCCAAGCTAGGGATAAAAGTAGAGCTTTTTATGGACAGCCAACTTCAGGCAACACAATAAACTCCCCCCCGCAAACCTTCTTTACATAAGCCTTAATCTTACCTTCACCACAGGGCCAGGAGTAACATCATCAATCACATGAGCGCATATGTTGATAGCCTTTAGTAAGTGAATAAACAGCTGATCCACCATGCTAACTATCGAGCGATCACCTAGTGCAGGCCATGGCTCTTCTTGTTTGTTAGCTCCCTGGTTCGCTTCATCCTCAGGTGTCCATGGGTTTTTCAGAGACTTTGGAGCTGTAGCTGGGAAATAAGAACCCAGTGTGAATGGGCTGGTGATATACGAACATCTCACACATAAGCACACTAGATGGCATGCAGATATACTCACCGGACAACAGGTTTCCAGTCAGGATCAAAGCATCCTGATGAGCAGAGAGATCTAGGGGGAACCAGGCAGATGACAGCAGGGACAGGATCATGTTGGCCATGCCGGCGGTGCAGCTCTTACGAGGCTCCTCTGAGGGGCTCTGCTGGGAAATGCTGAAAGCAACATAAAACCAACATTGCAAAATCTAAACAGTAAAGTAATGTATAGAGCTGCTTAGTCTCCATTATGGCACATAGAAGAGTCCGGAGTGGTAAACTACCCTCTCTATGAACTCCATATGCTCTAAGATAGATAGGGGCTACAAAGCATCTTCAAATGTCATCAGGCGAAGAATGGGTCACAGGGATGCCAATATAAACTTATTCTTTATCCTGTGGGGGAGTTCAAAGTGGCAAATTAAAGTACCATAGAACAGAACCATAGCCCAAAATTATGAAGTGCTGCGGAATCTGTTGGCTCTATATAAATAAAAAATTATTATTAATATTAACAGCTAAACTGACTTGTAAAACTTTTTCCGCTGTGCTCATAGTGATTCAATCGCAAAAGATTTCCTGATCTCCTCTGAATATATGAATCTTGCTGCTTAACCCGAATGCGGTAAAACGGAAGGCCCAACTTTATACATGTGCCAATAATAGAAAAACCCACCCCTAACAACTTCCAACTCCCACTTTCTGTACGAATCCTCTACCACTTTATTTTCTGTGATTTACCTGAAGGACCGTCCCCTATTCTTGTACACTTGGATCCGCGAGGCCTGTGCACTGGAGGAGATGATGTACCCACAATGCCAGCCAACACTCCACGTACATACTGGATATGCAGTTGACAACAGACATAAAGCTTCACAGCAGCCAAACTAGAAGGGAAAGGGGAAAATAAATTTTGTGCCAACACGAAGCTACTTTTGTTATGTGGGGATTACACAAACCTTACAGCTTCATTACTTGTAATTGGTGCATCCCAGATGTCAGACCCCCCAGATCATAAACACATCCTAGAGCTGTGACTTGACTTTATAAAATGGAGAAGTGCCTTTAAAGTGCAACAGTAATTTCAAACAACAATATCAATAGTACAAGCAATTTTAAGAAACTCTGTAATAGGTTTTTATTAGGCAAAAGACCTTCCTTCTGTACTCAAAAAGCTGTTTCCCAGCCCCCCCCCCTTGATTCTTATCTGTTCATTATCAGGAACAGTTGTCTACATTACAGAGGAGAAAAGTAAAGATGGGGTTGCTGTGTCCATTATAACCTATGGAGGAGGGGGCGGGGTTAAATGAGCAGGAAGAGGAGAGAACCAGCCCTGCAGTTTGGAGACTGTCTGGCCACAGAAAACATTGGATTAACAGGTGCTGCTCAGTGCCAGTCTAGGACCTTGATATGATAAGACTGCAGGATGTTGTGCTGTGCTGGCTCCTATACTGCAAACTGCACGGGCTGGTTCTTTCCTTTCCCTGCTCACTTATCCCCCTCGGCCCCTCCTCCCTCCAGAGGGATCTGCAACAGATCGGTAGTAATGTGTGTGTGTGTGGGGGGGGGGCCTTTGGAATACAGGAGAAAGCTCTTTTGCCTAATAAAACCTATTACAGAGTTTCTTATAATCACTTGTACTATTGAGATCTGCAAACTTGTTTGAAATGACAGATACAGTTTAACTAGTCCTAAAGCCTCAGTATTTGCAACCAAAACATATGCACAGTGAGCAGGTTACAAAGGTTACAAATTTTGATATCTGTTCAGCAAAGAATTTCAGAAAAATTACCAGAATTATACTGGTATTTTATAATAAAATTTAAAAATAACCCCATGTTCTCCATTCTTATGGCTGGGTTTAAAAGCAACTAAATAAAATTACCGTGAGAGCTCGTGTGGTCGATGTGGTTAACGCATGGGAGACGGCTGTGATGACCTTGGACAAGTTATTCTCCATGCTGACATCTGTTGGGACTTGCAGAATGTTGTACCCTCTGTAGATCCTGCAAGCAGTTTAACAATCATTAGACTAAGGACCCTTTTACACAGAAAGATTATCTGACAGATTATCTGCCAAAGATTTGAAGCCAAAGCCAGGAATGTATTTGAAAGAGGAGAAATCTCAGTCTTTCCTTTATTACCTGATCTCTGTTCATAGTCCACTCCTGGCTTTGGCTTCAAATCTTTGGCAGATAATCTTTCCGTGTAAAAGGGCCCTTAGAGTAACAAGCTGTAAAGCCTTGGGAGCACACACACACTTTAAAGTTACATTTGCCAGGGACGTAACTAGAAATGGCTGGGCCCCATAGCAAACATTTGATTGCCAGCCCCCCGACTGACCATAAACTCATCAAGTGTAGTCATAACATTTAACTGCAACTGTTTGCCAGGAGGGCCTGCAGTTAAAGGGACGCTTGCAGCACCCAGGAGACAGTTTGGTCACCAGGTGCTGCAAATGAGGACGTCTCAGTTCATTGAAGGAGTAGGCCACTGGGCCCCCCGAGGTGGCGGGCCCTGTAGCAGCCGCTGTGGTGGTAGTTACTCCCCTGACAGGGTTCTGGAGCAAAGCATGCTGTACAGTAATCAGGGCCCACTGGAGGATCCCCCCCACTGGGCCAGCTTGATGCCGAGATCCAGCTAAGCCTTCTGAGATGGCAGAGGATGATGTGTTGTCTGGGAAGAGGAAGGAGCTGGAGAACTGCTGAGACAATACCCAAAAAAATACAGAAATACACAATTTCGTGTCGGGGGCGAATGATGCGAAAGCATCCTAGAGCCATTACAACTTGGGTGATATTGTGTTTATATAAAACATTTCTGATACTCGAACAGCCCTTTAAATGATTTTTATTTTATTAAACCACACAAGGGGCTGACCTCCTCACCTGGTGATGGTACTGACGGCAAAGTGAGACGCAGGCTGAGTCTCATGCATGAGGAGCTTCAGATATACACTGCTCTGGTCTCGAGCCGCTGCCACCACAGGATCGGCTTGTCCCAGATCACAGCTGTAAAATAGCTTTGGAACCAGCCTGTGGGGTTAAGAAAAAAAACCATGCAAGTCAATAAACATAGGGTAGGCACTTGTGCTTGTCCACACAAACGTAAAGTCTTGTTATTGGTCCTTTCATGTTCTTTTGATTTACAAGGCTTACAAATTTTTAGAGACAACTCTAGCACCATCAGTTTCTGCAGCAGTTGATTCTTAAGAGCTTTTCCAAGATCTGGGGGACTTTAGTATACAGAAAAAAAAAGACTCTTCACTACTGGGCCCACTGCTGGTTTTTTGGGCAATGATGTCATGTTTATTGACAGGCCACCTGACCCTAATGGAAAACCGTGGACCAGCTCTATAAATGTAACGTCTCTCCCCAATAGATTTGCAGCTGGGAAAATATAGGGTTACAGCAATACATATCTTTTAGGGTTTTTTTTAGTATATCAAGTCTAGTTCTGCAGCTTTTAGATTTTTTTTTTAACGTTGTCTCATTAAAGCGGGGATTGGGAACCTAAAGCCCTCCAGCTGTTGCAAAGCTACAATTCCTATCATGGCTGGACAGCTGAAGCTTTAGCTGGAGGGCGAAAGCTCTTCCATCCCTGCAGTAACAAGTATAATTCCAATGATATCGACTCCATTCAATCCTGAACAAAACCGTTAGGCTTACCTAACCAATGAGGCCGCCGCTATGTGTCTCACCCTAGCATCTTCATCTCCTAGAAGACTTATGATGACGCCATTTAGTACACGGTCCTGAAGATGCAGCAACTGCAATACAGGGGAAATACTGAGGATAAATCATTCATATTAGAGATACAGACAGAGAGCAGAGCAGCATTTCATCCTACTATCTTGCACTGCAGCAGACACGATTAATACATGTTCAGGCTATACACTACATATTGTCTACCTAAAGATCAAGTATAAAGCATGACTATGTCTTGGCTTACAACAATTCAACAGTAGAGATTAGCGTGGCTCCCACGTGCTTGAGTCAGATCGCTCAGCATTTGGTTATCAGTGGCTGAAGAAGTTGTATTCAGCCCTAGAAAATATGGATACAGCCATAGGCCATATCCATGTTTTCCAGGACTCCCTAGGGCTGCATCCAAGTTAGTCAGCCACCGATATTCAAATGCCGAGCAAACCGACTCAAGCATGCTCGAGACGCACTCATCTCTATTCAACGTTTTGTTATGCTTAACATTTCCAGAGTAAACTTAAAGATGTATAGCTACTCTCTGTTACATATTCCTATAATATTACCTACTCATTCTGCAAATACAAGAAAATATTAGGCATATTTACCCCAGTATAAAAATGGACACCTCTATGTAATCCTTCTGCTCGGCCTTCCAAAAAACTTACTAACCTGTGGAAAGATAAGTGGAAGATATGATGTTGCTTATACTGCAACAACACATTCTGCGGCACTTCACAGCTCCTAGTGCACAACTATCCCTAATGAGACCGGCTAATTTTGTCAAAATGTGTACAACATAAAGTGAATCTGTCACTAGGTTTATTCTACCTTAAATACGGGCAGCATAAACTAGTGATAGAAGTGCTGGACAGAACAGCATATTACTTACATGATTCTCTTTAGCTGTTTCCCTTATACGCCAGAGAATGGGCTTTGTGCTGTGTCACGTCATCCACCCTTAAGTTGCTGATTGACAGCTGTCTGCCTATATACAGTATAGATAGACAACTGCCAATCAGCGGCCAGTGGGCAGAGGGAGCTGGTGCTCATGAATATCAAGGACTACCGGGAACACACAATGTAGAGGACTAGTAAGCAGTCCTCACTATTCAGGAGGATATCTCTGAATCAGCTGCACAGAACAATGTAAGTAAAACATCAATCTGTTCAGCTTCTCCTAAATAGGGCAGCATAAACCTACTGACAGTCTCTTTGACGTGTTAGATAGGAGCCTCTCAATAGAAAATGATGTAGAATCACAAATGCAGAAAAGCCAAAAGCTGCCACTTGGAAAACTTTTATCACTAGTGCAAGGTGAACATATATAGGCTGCATAATGTAGCTGCATAAACTCTATAGACTCCTATCCCTTCCTCACACTAAATTATGGTTAATTCATTCCAATAGCAAAAATAGGCACTCTGTGTTAACAAATGTATTTAAGCGAACTCTGTACCCACGAACGGTGCAAGGTTAGGGCATAGACACTCTAGGCCACACCAATTTGACACTGGGCTGCAAGTTTATAAGTAAGTTTTTATGACAATAACTGCATCACCTGCCGAATGGACCCCAGGACAGATCTTGGATTAAATGCAGCTATCTGACGGTACAAGCGGTTTGGGCCGGGACAGATTGTGGGTACAGAGTCACTTTAAGACTATTACTAGTCACTTGCTATGAGTCCTTTGATATGTTCCTGCAAAAATATTTAGTACAAGAATAAATGGGCGGCCGAGGTCAGGGTCCCATAAGGCCAAACAATTTTTCGTTTCAATAAACAATAGCAAACAAGCGCTTTTATGAACAACCTAAAATTGATCACCATAATACACAGAACAATAGTCAAAGTTATGAGTGTTATTATGATCCTATGTATACTCTATACGCAAAAATGATATTATGTTCTTTCTTACCGAAAATCAATTT
Source organism: Dendropsophus ebraccatus (assembly GCF_027789765.1). Lineage (NCBI taxonomy): Eukaryota > Metazoa > Chordata > Amphibia > Anura > Hylidae > Dendropsophus > Dendropsophus ebraccatus. The sequence goes on along the minus strand of NC_091460.1, from coordinate 37,813,530 downwards.
CTGCCAGAGTTTCTAGGAGCTCCGTCCTGACAAGCCAGTAGGAACTGTTCTTAAGTGTCAGCAGATCTATGATCAGCTGCAAACCAAGCTGGCTGTATGTACTGCAACATAGACTGGATATACAATGCTGAAGGAAAAAAAATGTTGAGGTTACAGGATGTTATTCACAAGATAGGGGATAAGAAGCTAATAAGTGGGGGTCTGACCGCTAGGACCCCCACCAATCCTAAGAACAGGACAACATTATCCCTGGAATACTCCTTTAAGTCAGTGTGTTGGTCTAATTTTGTTGTCTTTATCCCAACTTCCTGTCTGATGTACATCTTGTAACAGACTTCCTGTACCTAGCTTGGAATTCAGCCAACGCTATCTCCCCTCCCACTGAACTATCCTGACTCTAACCATAGACAGAGCAGGCTAAACTCCTGGCTAGAGTGTACACAGGAAGACCGCTACAGGACATGCACCAGAAAAAACATGGGACTAATGAAGAAAGCAGAGTAGACAGTTTGCAGAAAGACCATATAAAAGTAGTAAAATAACCATTTACCTATAAAACCTACAGTCTAATAAATTTTATTGTCAGAAAACCCCTTTAACACTACAAGAGGCAACAATGACATCATGACTATAGGTGATTATTAGGGCTTTCAACAATAGTCTGACAGTTATATAGGTATTAAAGACAAGCTATTACAGCTTTACAACTTCACATCAACCATACAGCTATATAATGTCGAATGGGGTGAACGGATGAGGATCAGCATCAGAGTCCACTCTATAGACAGCAGGACTCGGCTGCTATGTGTAGCAGACCCCTAAAGATAATGACTGACACCAGTGATCCCATTATGCTTATTACAGACCGTGTGTGAGGCAAAACCTCCCCATGTACATACTGAAACCCCTATTGAATTGCTTATTAGATACCGTCACATTTACCTTTGGTGTCATGGCTTTTACCTGTTGGATTCTGGCCAATACTCCGCATACAGTGCTTTCCTGTTTGGGGCACTATTCAGCAAATAATATGGCCCAATCACTTTATAGAGAGTGGATTACAGATGTTCTTGTTAGATTAAAAAAAAACAAAAAACCTTCCACTCACCCTGACTGCTGAACAAGCCATCTTGCATGTAACTGATGATTCATCTTTAAGAGATTTTTGCAATAGAGGAATGCAATCTTCCACAGAAAAGTTATTTCCTATGAAATAAACCACAACATTTTATTTTACTTCAGAAACCACAAGCTGTTATCATCCAGACAAACTGCACCAGGCCGTATATTTCTCTGCAGTGGTATTTACCAGAGGCTTGATGGCCTCTCTTTGTAGGCAGCTCAATAGAAGAGGCTTCCAAGCATCCCCCTGACCTAGAACAGGGAGGATTCATGCCAGAGACCCCAGAAGTTACCTGTTCTGTTTTTGACAACAGTCAGCCAATGTTCGGCATCATATCGGGACTTTGTCAGTATGGAGTAGACAATGGTGCCACACAGGATAGACGTGGCTCCTCTGACCTGGGGATCCCCATGATTAATGTAGCACAGGATGTCTGACACATACTGCATTTCTGGCAAGGAGAAGAACAAAGTGATCTGTCAGCACATACCCCACAATGTGAATGTATCACAGTGCAACAAGGATAAACCCTTATCTGTGTCATGTACAGGTGCAGCTTTGGTACAGATTATTTGGCACAGATCTCTGTCTAACCAGGGAAAACAGTGAATGTAGGTGGCTATACAAATGACCAGAAACGCAGCCCAACCACACACTGACTAAGCCTTGTATAGTGTAAAAGGACCTTTAGACATCTTAAAACTGGACCAAACAGGCAGAGGATATGTCATATTTAAAGTGGCACATGCTGGGATTCACATAAAACATACTAAGGTACACGTTTGATGTGAACCTAATAGAGATGAGTGAGCCTAGAGCACGCTCGAGTAGATCCGAACCCGAACTTTCGAAATTTGAATAGCGGGGGCTGCTGAAGTTGGATAAAGCCCTAAGGCTATGTGGAAATCATGGATATAGTCATTGGCTGTATCCACGTTTTCCAGACAACTGTAGAGCTTTATCCAACTTTAGCAACCCCAGCTAATCAAATACCGAACGTTCGGGTTCGGATCGACTTGAACCCGAACCCAGTTCGCTCATCTCTAGAACCTATCATTTCATGGTGACAATATGCTGTAAAAATCCTATATGTACGCTGTCTGTTCTAGTGCACGCTGGAGACTAAATTCTTCTGGCAGTGTTGTTAACTGCATTGTAAGTTTATGCAGTCAATGGGGCTTCCTGAAGAATTACGTCAGCATGAAATGATTGGTATACTTTAATCCCTGCAGCGTCCAGCTTATGATATCTCACTGATCGCTGGCCCTTTTACATGGGCGAATTATCTGGAAAAGGCTTCTTTTTTTCACTCTTTCATACTTTTTTAGCTATGAGAGTCTCATGTAAATGGGCAGTTACGAGACAACTAAAGACACACAAAGAGGTATGATCATGTTACCTGGATGGTCTAAACTCTCTGGCTGCAGCTTGTAAAGCCTGCTGAAGAATGCTTCAGGGTACAGAGCAACAGCTGCCCCGACACAGCTCAACGCCAATGCCTTCACACTGACCCGCACCACTCTGTCTGGGACCATGGCTGGAGAACACAAAATTACAACACGTTTAGTGAACTCCTCCAGTAAGTGTGGATGATTTATCAGAAATTTTAATGCTCATGTATCACAAAATGTGGTTCTTGCAGAAAGCTGATCCTTTGTATAGTGTTATATGCTGTATACATTGGCTTTGTCCATTATCAGCAGCTGTGACAAATATCTACTTAATCAATAGCTTGTATATGTCTATAGATGACTGCAGTCACTGACAGGTCTGCTGTAAAATTTTCAATGTGTAAAGTTCATAGAAACAGAAACTTTCTACATACATTGCTTTGTTTACTATGTACTTGTCTGCTCTCACAGCCTCTATCATTCTCAGCTGTCTTAACACTGTTCATGATGGCGCGCTGTCAGATCAGCAATGAGTTCCGCTGTTAATCCAGAAGTTTGGGTCTCCTTGGATACTAACAAGACCATAATGCTCGACCCTACATTGGATCCAATGGGGGTTGCACTCATTATTGTCTCATTGCGTGTTTGTACCCAAGGAGACCTGAACTTCTGGATTAACAGAGAACTTTGCCACTGAACCAGGTGTCAGGACAGGTACACTTTATGTACAACAATTCCATGAAATGCTTAATCGAACTGTGTGTTAGATGCACATGTCGGAACAAGTGAACAGTCTCTACTTCTCTAAAATTATTACAGCAGTGTTCTTACCCCCCTTCTGTCCAGTCAGTAGGAAAGAAGCAGATAACAGGCGAACACAGTGAATAAGGGGAGCTGCATCCTCATCTGTATAGTGTCCAATGTCCCCCTTTATCCTGGAAGGCTATCACAAGATATAAAAAAAAATTAAAAAAATGATTATAACCACTAGTATAACGGGACTATACTGGGAGACACACGTGTGTAAAGGTAGCATTTTGGTTTACCTTATTTTCCAGATCTCCAGGCTCTACCATTTCCTCCTTGGTAACAAAGCGATCAACGCTGCTATCAGAGGACTGACGGCTGTGGCCCATGGTTTTTAATAGGTGACTCTGGTTCAGACCTTTATAAATAAATAGTCAGATTTGCAGATTTCTAAGAAAAGTGAATCTCAAGAAAAATACATAAGTCTAGTCAAATATATCTTCAGGGAAACTGAGATGGAGAGAAAATATCATGGTAACTTAAGTATTGTCCATAGAAGTCTACAGAGAGGGAAACAAGAGAAGACATGGAGAGTAGCTGCAGAAAGAAAGAGGCAAAGGCACTGTTCTTTTTAGTAAATATATGTGTTTTACAATCCACAGCCACAGATGCATAAGCAGCAGAAAGACCACATTACAGCAGTAGGCACTAGAAACAATGTCACTGGTAATCTGTCTCTGTCACTGAAGCTGCTCTCCTCTACATAGAGATCCCTGAAAGGAGTACTCTCATCTGTGCTTGTCATATCCTGCCCATCTCAGGTGCAAAGTGTCAAAAAGGCTTTCCTAGGTGCCTGAAGTGCCACAAACTGGAATGCCTTCACACTTCCGATCCCGGATGCTGCTTGGGACTCCAGCTTCCAGCTGGCTGTCAATAAAGCAGGGATAAAGATGGGAAGGGGATCAAGGAGACCTTTGCAGCTTGCTGTGCTGCAGGAGCTTGGGAAAGCCTTTTTGTAACAGAGAATAAGGCTGGGTTCACACGGCATTTTTGCAGTCCGTTAAACATATCCATGGTCAACCACGTTTTTCTGCATGGCAAAAAATAAAATAATTAAAAAATATATAAAAAAAATAAATAAAATAATGGAAGTGAATAGAAAAATGGATCCAAATGGATGGCACACAATTGAATCCGTTTTTGCATCAGTCCCCCCCCCCCCCCCCCAAATAAAACATATACGTTAAATGGACTGCAAAAATGCAGTGTGAACCCTGCCTTAATATGTTTATTCCACGTTATGGAAGCACAGACAGCTATACCAAAGGTACCATGAGTCTCCGTGACCTAACAGCATCAGCAGCTTGGAACATGAATTACAGCGGACGTATTCACTTTAATTACAACTATTGTTCTCGATTTCTTACAATATACCCCTGATGCAGGTACTGGATGCAGAATATAACAAAGCATGTTCACAATGCTAGATTCCCGCTACAAGAAGAGAAACCCATATAAAAATATAAATTCACAAACTAATGTAAATTTACCAAGAGATGGGTTTCCAAAGCAATCTGCTGTCTCGCCCTGATGAATGAGGGCCCCTTCATCTTCCTCATCCTGAAGCTGACCTATCTGCATTCCAGAATACTGGTTCTCAGCCCCATCGATCACCTGAAAGTAACAGCACAGTATGTCAATGATAAGTGATCAGATCAGTTTCCCGTAGCGTAGAGTAAGTATTTGGAAGGGATGCTGCAATATTTAGGGTTTGAATAGCATGACTGTAGTTTTCATACCAGTCTCTCAACAACTTATAGAGATAAACTGTATAAGCATCACCAAAAATTAGAAGACATCATCAATAAAAAACATCATAGCGTTTGGAAATTTCAACTTTAGTTGGGGGTATATGGTAAGTCGACAAGAAAACTGAGCAGAGGGATATAGGGCAATAATTTATCCCCCTATGTGGATAAATTTTAATATTGAGAAAAAACGAAGGTGTTGTGTAGGATTAACATAACATAAATGGCTGCTTCCTCTAGAAAAAGCACCATGCGTGTCTGTGGGCTGTGCCCGGTAATGCAGCTCAGTTCCACTGAAGAGTATAGAGCTGAACCAGAATACCACACATATACTGTGGATTAGTATAGCACATGTTCTAGAAGAAAGCAGCTGTATGGTTTGTTTTTCTCGATTTTTAATCGTGTAAAACCACCTTTAAGTAGATAAGAAAACGTTATTGCTTAATGCATTTAACAAACTGCTCCTTATACTACATTTCTGATCAAGTACCAAAAAAAAAAAAAGACAGAAGAATATGGAGACTGTAGAACTGCATAAGGCTTAACCAATGTACAGTTTTTACAGACAGCACAGCTTTCCTGACTGGAAACTGGTTGACATGTAAGTAGGAAACCAGAGTAAGAAAGGGGCAAGGGGGTGATTCCGAAGTGTAAATCCCCAATGACTCTTTCCCTAGAAAAACAGCTTTAAAGTCTTGGCCACTAGGTGTCTCACTTCCCAGAAACCTGAGGCCAACTGCATATTGTTAGGGAAAATCAGACCTGTGCCTGGGCTGTGTATCAGCAAGATCCAGTCTGCACTATGAGAAATAGCCATGTACCATGGTGGCAGCTCACTAGCAACATTGAGAGCACTAAAATCTCCTGGTCATTACTCTGAAGGGTTAATCTGATAAAATTATGACTATTTTATTTTAAATGATAGGTAAGCTTAAAAGGTTATGGAAATCCAGTACTATACCTGATTTAATTTGTTTACCAATGTAAGTGCTGAAATAAAATCTTAACTGAAATCTTAACTGCGTCATTGAGGACTGGTGTGAAAATGACTACAGCAAGTCTGCAGGGCTCTGAAATAATAGAATAAACTGCAAATTAAATAAAGCGTGCTTTGGAGAAAAATAATTAAATCTAAAAAAAGTGGGTTGCATCTGTAATAAAGTAAAGATAGATGCACAGTCGTTCCTTAAAAAAAATGGCTCTCGGTGCACCATGCATGGGTGTCCTCCTAGGAGGTCATGCTCTCGGGTTGAGGTATGCTGACCTTGTCAAAACTACTGGCTGAGAGTGAAAAGGAGAATGATGAATAGGTAGATGTTTCCAACTCTGGGCCCTCCATGGAGGAACTCTGAGACATGTCCGGCCCTTCAGTAGAAGACCGGGATACCCCCTCTGCCCGTTGCACACTTACAATTTCCGAACTGTCCGAAGGGGTCACAGCAGAATCTGGACCTTCTGTGGTGGTCTGTGAGCTATCACTCACTGGTGAGGAAGCCTGAGTGGTTCCCTCATTTAAGTCCATGTTTGTATCAGACTGGACAGTGCTGATCTGACTTGAGCTGCGACTTAACATGTCCTCCTCATCGCCTTCAGTCACCGTGCTGGCCAGGTCAGAGCTGCTCAGGTCTACAGAGTCCGACTGCAGGGTATGTTGTGACCGTGGCTGTTCTGTTATAATATCATGAGTTGTTGCATCTAGAGTAGAGGTAGCAGCTGGAGCAGGAGCACCAGAAGATGCTCCCATGTCAGATGAGTCCTCGCTCTTAACACCAGCTAAAAATGAATGAATAAAACAATATTACACAGCAAGTCAAAGATAATAAGTACCATACATACTGCAGGGTGTGCTAACAAATGGAAGGTGTAGGAACCTCACCAATCACTAATTTAAAGGAGTTATCCCAAGATTACAACCCGTCACCTAGCCACAAGATAGCTGGATATTCATTTGGTAGGGGATGGGCCACTGGGATCCCCACCAATCATAAGAGGGAGCCACTGTGCATCTTCAGTGAATGGAACTGAAGATTACATGCTTAAAGTGAATGTACAATCAGTTTATTCGCTTTAAGTCTTGCTCATGGATATAACGGCGCTGGCACAAGGAAGCCGGTGCCCGTTTTTTTTTCCTTTTCTGAACCACGGCCCTGTTCCTCTTTGACGTGGCTCCCTTAAACGCCAGCCAACCTCCAGTGCTTCACCCCCAGCCAGTGCCCAGGAGTAGAATGGCGTCATATATGGGAACTTGGCCACTTAAAAAAAAAAAAAGGACCAGCCAGTGCCGCTCTGTCCAAGTGCAGAACTGAAAGCAAATTTACTAATGGTACAATCGCTTTAACCATTGTTCTATTTATTTACTATGGGACTTTCAAAAGGTAGCTGAGCATGAGATTGAATATTAAACATAATATAAAAATAAATGTAAATATAATACATGACACCTCCTGTAAGATAAACACATTGTTGATGACATATTACTGCCAAAATAAAGAAGAAAAAAATTATTTCCCTTAAGGACCAAAACAAGCAAATCCGCAGCTTCTCAGTATCAGTTCTGACGTCATAACATGAAGAACTTACAAGACTGACCTATAAACGGAGCCGCAGTGACATCAGCCTTCGGTTCTGTCTCATCTTCTAAGCCTTCCTCCTCACCCAGCTGGAGTTTACCTGACCAGGTACAGATAATAACATGTCATCACCTAGTGCACAGAATCGGGGGCTATTCCTAAGGTGACAGGTTGTTGTTGTTTTTTTTACATGACCAGGTGTTTAAAGTGTCACTGTCGTTTCACACAACTTTTGACATGTCATAGAGATGTGTGAAAAGTTTAGATCAGCCCAGGTCTGAGTGTTCAGACATGTACCAATCGGGACACTCTCCCGGCTCAGTCATGTGATCAGACAGGCTCCATAGACCTTCATTATAAATCAGACTGATCACTTGACACAGAGCAAGGAGAAGACCACACTAAGCGCGGTCCTCTCCCAGCTCTATCTCCCGATCGGTATGGGTGTGAACACTCACACACTACACTGTTCTACACTGAAGACTCTATGACACGTCAAAAGTTTTGCAAAACTACAGTGACACTTTAAATAAATTAATAAATGAACGCATATTCAACTGCCCCAATACACCAGAGGAAGAAGGAAGAGGCTGCGCCAGCAACAGGACTTTATGATTGATGGCCTATTCACAGGATAGGTCAAATCAATCGCTGATCAGTGAGGAGCCAAAGCCCGGAACCCCAAACACTGAGTTATTCAGTCCCCTGCTCAACACAGTGAACAGTGCCAGAAGCCCTGTGCTATTCCATATATAGTGGAATACAGGCGTTTATGACCAACTCTGCTCAGTTTCTCTTCTGCAGCCTTCTGGCTTTCCAATTCCAACATAGAAAAGGTTACTGTGTCCTGTTCACAGTGAAATATGCCCAATAGCTTGGTCTCCAGTCCTTCTGTTTCCACTCCAGAAAATCATCCAAAGATGACATTTCATCTGATCATTAGTCAGCTTAGAGAGCAAGACACAGTTGTCTGCATTGGGTTGAAGAAGAACCGAGCAAACTTTTAATAAAGTTCTTTGGGAACAAATTCTTTTTGCTCCATAACATGTACAAAGCAATATAAAAATGCATTAAAAAAGTAGCTACAGTACTTAAAGGGGACGTGCCATAGGAGTATTGGCATATCTAAGCAAGCCATCCCAAACATATGCTGAGATGAGGAGTCAACTGCAATATATGAATAAGCTGGTTTATGGTCCCATTGAATATTTTTGCATTATTCCTACAATATATACTGTCAGACAATAGAACAGAAGTACTTTGTGCTAGAAATAATTTTTTTGTGGGGAAATTCTTTAAAAAGATTATGAATGTAATTTTGCTATTGCAGGGCACATATTATGTTGCAAAACCATTTCCCATAAGTCTAGGTTTAAAATTCTTACCCAGTTTCTCTTTTGCAACCTGCATGTTCTCACATATAGTGCAGGCTGCTCTGTCCAGTTCAGAGTGAAGTATCAGTCTGGCCCCCCAACTGCATAGTTTCCAGCCCCATTCACGCCTCTCCTTATTGATCTTTCAAGGGTGGTGCTGCTTTTTCAAGAAAATAGCCGTGTAGCTGTGATTTAAGACCACATTAAGGCCTTAAAGGGATACTCTGGAGAAAATCTTTTTCCCAGTAATTGAAACACATTACAAGGTTATATAACTTTGTAATATGCTTCAATCACCTATCTGCCCCTCTTACCCCCACCAGGAAGTGAAGTAAACTCATTCTTACCTAAGGACTGTTGACCCCAGGCTGTGGCAGCCATTTTGTGACATCATCAAGAGGGAGGGTCTAAACCCCGTTAGTAGAGCCTCCCTTTGTCAGATGACTCAGGTCGCTAAGCTCTGATTGGCTGAACAAGATGTAAGCCATCTAACAGTTTTACAGAGTCAGTTAGACATCACAGGAGACAAAGTGCATCATGGGAAAGCCAAAACCAGGAAGTGAAGAAAATGAAGACACAAACTGGAGCTTCAGTTTCAGGACAACTCTGGCACTGATAAAAAAAATAAAAAATAAAAAAGGGAAGCTGGCCTAACAGGGCTCAGACCAGTTTCCAACTTGATGATGTCATTGTCACAAAATAGCTGCCACAGAACAGCCTGGGGTCACCAGTCATTAGGTAAGAATGAGTTTACTTCACTTCCTGGTGGGGAATTGAGGGGGGAAGATAGGGAGGGAAGGGGGCAGGTAGGTGATTGAAGCATTTTACAAAGTTATATAACTTTGTAATATGTTTCAATTACTGGGAGAAAGATTTTTGACGGAGTACCCCTTTAAGCTCTTAACTCTACTGATTTTGACTCTGTATGCGACAGACTAATGTCCACTATACGTGATAATATGCAGGCTGTATTATGCATGGTACACAAACAGTCCTCAGATAACTCAGACCTGTTTCGGGTGTGATTCTACAAAGTAATAGCAGCCATGAGTAGGGGTGCTTTGTAAAGTAGCACCTGAAATGCGTTGGGAGTCATCAGGAGACGGTTGGTTCACATTGGTAGATTTGAATAAATCAGATTTTGCGCTTTACTGATTTTTATGCTTTTACTCTTAAAGGAGAAGTCCGGCGAAAATTTTTTATTAAATATTGTATTGCCCCCAAAAGTTATACAAATCACAAATATACACTTATTACGGGAAATGCTTATAAAGAGCTTTTTTCCCCTGCACTTACTACTGTATCAAGGATTCACTTCCTGGATAAAATGGTGATGTCACTTCCTGGATAACATGGTGATGTCACTTCCTGGATAACATGGTGATGTCACTTCCTGGATAACATGGTGATGTCACTTCCTGGATAACATGGTGATGTCACTTCCTGGATAACATGGTGATGTCACTTCCTGGATAACATGGTGATGTCACTTCCTGGATAACATGGTGATGTCACTTCCTGGATAACATGGTGATGTCACTTCCTGGATAACATGGTGATGTCACGACCCGATTCCCAGAGCTGTGCGGGCTGTGGCTACTGGAGAGGATGATGGCAGAGGGATGCTCAGTGTCCTTCCAGTGCCCTGTGTCCCTCAGTGTCCCCCTGCCATCATGCTCTCCAGCAGCCACAGCCCGCAAAGCTCTGGAAGTGGGGTTGAGACATCACCATGCTATCCAGGAAGTGACATCACCATGTTGTGCAGGAAGTGAAGCCTTGATGCAGTAGTAAGTGCAGGGAAAAAAGCACTTTATAAGCATTTCCCGTAATAAGTGTATATTGATGATTTGTATAACTTTTGGGGGGCAGTACAATACTTTAATAAAAATTTTGCTGGACTTCTCCTTTAAGCAGTACAGAGTTAAAGTTGGCTCCTACTAATCCTTGGTTAACAACAGCAATGACACAAAAGCATTCTGAACAATACTGGTGAACAGCATAGAGACATAGGCAAGCAAATGATTGTACAGAAAAGCAGTAAGTGCTGCAGTAAGCAGAGCTGGGGAGGGAAGAAGAAACAGTAGTCACCTCTTTGTTTCCTGGACAGAACAGGACTGCAGGTAGAGCTCCCACCAGCTGCAAATCACAGAGAATGGAAGAGGGGAGAGAGATTAACAGGGAGCATGCGGTATTAGATGAGGGGAGCGCTTCTCTCGCGTGATTCGTGTTAGAGGATCAGCCCGCAGTCATTTCAGAGATTCGTTCATGAAAAAATATTAATAAAAGAGAGTTTAACAATGAGCGAGAAACCAGGCGGATTATTATCGGGCTGGCAGACATCCACGTGACCATTGTGATGGAGGACTATGAGGTTGCCAGAGATGGCAACTTCTGAGTGAAGCTTTACCTTCAGGAATATTTTTGTAATAAATGATCTATACCTGTACACAGCTGAGCAGTAGGAGACTACAGACGCCAATGCATGTCGGTCTGTACACAGAAAATTTCACATTCCTCAAAATTCATTCTTGAAACCATTTTAGATTGGGTTTTCTAAATTATTATTTCAAATAATGGCCTCTCTTTAGAATCAATACCTGATCGGTGAGGTGCTGACACCTGGCACTGTGCCCACATACACACTGAATGGAGTATAAAGCCGACAGCTCTGTATAAGGTGCAGGGGTAGGGCTAGATTATTGCAGCTCAAATCTTATATACTCCAAAAGGAAGCTAAGCTGCAGTAACCCAACTTAACTAAATACACAATGTACTTTATGTATTGTCGGCACCACATAGCTGATCAGTGGAGTGCTAAGTGGCGGACACCCCACCGATCAAATATTGATGACCTATGCAGAGAAAAGGCCATCAATAAAAGAAAAGGAATCAATAGCCCAATATCACGAGGTCCAGTATGGCTGACTGTGCAGGAGTTTGCTGTTGAGCATCATGCTGCTATCTGAGTGAATTAATGCACATTCACATAGGTTAGGCACAGTATAATGCAACTTAGACTAATAAAGTGATGGGAACTGCAGTGGCTATAAATGGTACAGTGTAAACGTAGCCTAAGAAAAACAGGAAAATTATATAACCTAATATAAAAATAAAGGGTTAATGCATGTTGATTCTATTGTTATGCTGTCATTACATGTCCTATTGGGGATAATGGAAAGTAAAATGACATACTAATGCCCCTATTCCACGAGTCGTTTGGAGGAGCAAACGAGCACTATTAGCGCTCGTTTGCTCCTCGTTCCCTGCTCGCTGCCGCCGCTATTCAACGCTGCGTCAGCGAGCGGGTGAGTGCGGGAGGGGCAACGGGGAGCTGCTGGGGGGGGCTGACCGGGGGATCGCTGATCGTCCGGGCAGCCCATAGGATATAGCAGCATCTGCTGCCGACGGTCCTATTCAACGGAGCGACGGCAGCAGATCGCTGCTATATCAGTCGCTTGTTTTTCAACATGTTGAAAAACAAGCGACTGCAACGATCAGCCGACATGAACGATGTCGGCTGATCGTTGCACTCTATTCCACGGGACGAATATCGTTCGTAGCGGCCGTTATCGGCCGAATACGAACGATATTGCTCCTCTAAACGACCCGTGGAATAGGGCCTTAAGCTAGGTTATCTCAGTATACACACCAAGTAAAGCTGGCCATACACCATAAAGCTGTCAGAGTTTGATATATTGGCTGATCATCTAATGCATTGAAGGGGAAGTAGTGGCCCTATAACTGTTGCTAAACTACAATTCCCATCAGGATAGGAATTGTAGTTTTGCACTAGCTTAAGGGCTGTAGGTTCCCCATCCCAGATTTATATGGGAGAGTCATGAGGGCCCCCCCCCATACACACATAAGAGGAGAATGAAGGGGCATGCCGGATTTTAACCCATTCCTCTAATCTTTTACCCCCTCACCCATTGTTACCACATGGTCAGTTGGCTGAACTAAGCGTGCAAGTGGTGCTCATAAAAGCCGATCAGCCAAACATGTCTAAATGGCCAGCTTTACTCTGTTGTGACACTGATAAGTTCTGCCATTATTACATTACATAAACTATATGGATACCTAGAATAATTAGTGCTTAAAAAAATTCAACCAAAGTAATGTTCTGTTGTGCAATTAAAGGGGTCCTGCAGAAAGTGATATATTCTCTCCAGCCTGACACAGTGATCTCTGCTGCCACCTCTGTCCGTGTCAGGAACTGACCAGAGCAGCAGCAAATCCTCATAGAAAACCTCTCTTGCTCTGGTCAGTTCCTGTCACGGACAGAGGTGGAAGCAGAAAACACTGTCAGACTGGAGAGGATACACCACTTCCTGCAGAACATACTTATAATTACTGTAAGACTTAAAGTGTCACTGTCGTTAAATTTCTTTTGCAGAAATCAATAGTCCAGGCGATTTTAAGAAACTTTGTATTTGGGTTTATTAGGCAAATATGCCATTATCTGCATTTAAAAAGCCTTTTCCCAGGTCCCCCCCTCCTCTCCTTTTTGTCATCCACTGCTCAGAATTAGGAAATCTCAACTGTTTTTTTTATCAGTCGGATCCTGTCTGAGCTATGGAGAGGGGAGGAGAGACGGAGAGCAGAGAACAAAGGATTACTCAGAGGGGGAGCTATTCAGAGTGCTATTCAGAGGTCAGTGGTGACTGTCAGAGGGTGATGTTGCTGTAAATTAACTCTTTGTTGTCCTGTTTTGGTGCTTCATTTCCCTCTCTCCATAGGAAAACCATGAAGACAGGGGGGAGAGCTTCAAACTGCTTTTTCATGATAAAAATTTATTTTTCGGCAAATAAACCCAATTACAAAGTTTCTTAAAATAGTCTGTACTATTGATTTCTGCAAAAAAAAAATTTGACAGTGACACTAAGATTTTTAAAATAGAAGTAATTTACAAATCTGTATAACCTGTTCACATCTGCTGAGTTGAAAACAATTTTTGTACCCCTTTAATAACGTTATAGTATGCCTGTAACTATCCCAATGCTGGTCTCTAAAGAGAACCTAGAATAAAACTAAATATTACTGAGAAGCATCTAAATGCCTTTGGAATATTGAAAGGAAAACCAAGAATCATCTGTTTGGAAGAAATGCATGGAACAAAGCAGAATAATAAAGTCAGTATACTGCTTGCCTATGAGTTCTACGATGCTCCCACTGCGGCTGCGGCCCTGAGCTTCGTCTCGACATACACTGACATGTGGGATGCCTCCAGGCGCGCTCAAGACGTGGAGAAGTTCGATGGGAGGCGTCCTGAATATCTGCTGCAGCAGCTCCAGAGCGCCCGTCACCACATTATGATCCCGATGCTGGGTGTAATGTAGCGTCAGCTCATAGATCTGCAAAACACAGAACAACGCTCAATGGGAATCCGCTAACCAAGTACAATGAAGGGACCATTAGAGGTGTTATCCAAGCTTAGAAACACATGAATGCTTTCTTCTAGAAACAGCACCACTCTTGCCCTCAGTTTGGGTGTGGGTTTTGCAGTGAACTTGCAGTGGTTTTCAGTTCCACTGAAGTGAATAGAGCTGAAAAGGGTTGGCCAGTAAGATAGTCCAGTGTACAGTATTAGTAAGTGTACTCACTGTATATACTGACAGCAGCTTCCTGTGTACTTCATACAGCTACAATCAGACTCTCCTCCTTCAGGCAGTATTCCCCTGCCCTGTGGCGAGTCTGTCCATAAGATGGCTGACATGAAGAAGCGTGTGACCATGCCCCGCCCCCAGTGTCCTCCACAGACATATACAGACAAAATGGTCAAGGGATGGTCACATGCTCCTCCATGTTATGGACAGACTCACCACAGAGAAGGACAGCACAGCTCTATGAGGCACACAGGGAGCTGCTGTCAGTATATACAGTGAGTACACAGAACTATTTTACTATAAAGTGGCCAACCCCTTGAATCATAATACTACACACAACCTGAAGACAGGGATGGTGCTGTTTTGGCAAGAAAGTAGCCGTGCTTTTTCTAATCCAGGACAATCCCTTTTAACACTTTAGTGACGCCAATTTGAGCATTAGGCCGCATGTACACGATCCATGCTCCCTTCATGAATCACAGAGGGCAGGCACAGACAGAATCCCTGTCCTGGAGTGTTCCCTGCACAGCATGATGTATTAGGGGCATAATGTATTAGAGGTTATTCAGCGCAACAAAAACATGGCGACTTTCTTCCAGAGACAACACCACTCTTGTCTCCAGTTCAGGTGTGGTTTGCAATTCCATTCACTTAAATAAAACTGAGCTGCAAAACATGCACCCAAACTGCAGACAGGAGTCCGGCTGTCTCTGGAAGAAAGTGGCCATGTTTTTCTAACATTGGATAACCCCTTAAAATATTTGCTATTTGTCATGCTGTAAAAATATAATATTTTATTCTAAGGGTCAGTAAAAATGACACTTTTCTTTTGTACAGTTAAAGAAAAATTAAGTTTTATTAAACGAAAATTGTAAATGATAAAATGAGTGCACTATGGTAGTCCAGCAGCCCCAAGGTGTTCACCTGTGTTAGCTGCTCCACTGATGGGGAGATTTCAGCCTCTTTCCGTGTCACCCCAAAACTTCCCTTCAGGCTGGTGTCCTTCACCTGCTGCTGTAGTAGCGGAATCAGATAGCGTAGTGTTAACAAGACCCCCAAGATCAAAAGAGTTGGACGTTCATCCTCAACAGGAATCAGCAAACCTGCAAGAACACAAGAGCAAAACTTTACTAGAAGCCACAAAAAAAAGGTAGAAGGTATGATGGCTGAACTATAGGTGACAATGCAATGGAATGAAGTAAGACCAAGGAATGTACCCAGGAGTACATTGAGAAGCCACGAGTAGAAATACTGCGTTCGCCGCGAATGCTGACAGATGTGGACGGCAGAACCAGCTGCTGTGCGTCGGATTGTGGGAGAGCTAGATTTCAGATTAGCTACAAACGCTTTCAGCAAAACCTGGAATAAAAGATTTCAGACTTTAACTACATACAGAAAAAGCATAATATACATCCTAAAGCAGCAATGGGGAATCTTTGGCCCTCCAGCTGTTGCAAAACTACAATTCCCTTCATGTCTGGACAGCCAAAGCTTTAGGTTTGGCTGTCAAGGCATGATAGTAACTGTAGTTTTGCAACAGCTGGAGGGCCAAAGATTCATCCCTGTCTTAAAGGAAGTCTGGCAATTGTTTTATGCTGCCCAAACCATAGCACAATGTGCTACTCCACAGAATTTCAGCGACATTATAGTGGAGGAGTGAGCCGGTAACCTGGTGTAAAGTTGAGGAGATGGTTCTCCGATGCCCCTAGCTGCCTTGCTGGGCTTGGCTGACAGGTCTCTCCCTACAAACTCATTAGGAGGGAACGGTCACAACCAAAAGGGCTGGACTTGACCGACAGGTCTCTCCCTGGACGCACAAAGGAGATAGTTTGTAGTTATAACATAAAAGGGGAAAAAAAGCCAACTGGCCTAACTCAAAGTTGCCAGCACTGCCGCGAAGCGCAATGGGGAGGTAAAAATAAATACAATTTATATTAAAATATTGTACACAGGTATTATGTGTTTCAGGAACACTTTCCCTTCCTCAGATACAGTGTAGGGTATAGAACAAATTCACAAAAAAAGGCTTTAAAAAGGGGGGGGGGTAAAGCATATACAATAATGGAAAGGGTAGTGAATGGACAGTGAAAAAATACATATTAAAGGAAAAGGAACACATATGTAATGATATATGGCAAAAAGATGTGACATCGAATATACATAATAGGCAACAGTCACCACTAAACCTTATCTAACAAATAACATGGATAAAAGGCCAAAGGGGCGTACATACGTGGGCCATTAATATGATTCAGTAAAACAAAGTACAGATTCGGCAGAATTATAGAACATTCTTGATGTATTCATTGAGCCCCAGCAGATTTAAAGACTTTAATTTGTAAATTCAATATTTGTTCTCTCTCTCGATTTCCAATGTGCGTCTATGGAGTCGTCTAAAGTCTGAGATACAGAGTGGGGAGAGGAGCGCACTGCAGCACAGCCCTCTCCTGGCTTATTCTCCTGAGCGGTTGTGGTCTGAACATTCAGACCCTGACCGTTAAATACTATTGACATGTCAAATTTCTTTTTTACTGACTCTTTAACACTCCATATTCACTAGGGATGACACAGCAACAAAGAGAAGACCGTCTGCAGGATGTTTTTTAACCTACTGTACGTACAGCCAAGACCATGGAGATTGTTTGCACTGTGACAAAACACTTGGGAGAACTAGAACATGATGTACAGCATGCCAGATCATTGGATGTACCAGGAATTCTAGTTTGAGAATGAATTGCAGTGGTTAAGCCTTACCTTGATTTCATGGTCATTCGCAAAGTTACCGAAGGCAGCCATGATTTTGGGAACGGCAGCAGCCAGAGTCTCTTGTACCGATTCTTCCTGACGTTTGCATATTTTGGTGAGACAGGGGAGCAGGTTCACCAGGTAAGGTCTACACATATACAGGAGAGGCAGATTAAGCGGGATTAATAGTAATTATTATGAAAAATGTTTTCTTGCACTGTACACATTACTACAATGAGCTCGGTGCCAGTCAGCACTATGGAAATGTTTCCATCTGCTCTCGGAGGCTTGACAGAACATGCAGCTCATATGCATATAATAGGCCTTCTCCACACAAAGATGATTACATTTGCATTTGTTTAGGCTGGGAGATGACAAGAGAAACTGAATCTTTCCATAGAAAAGGTAAAGAAAATTATTTTCAATCAATGGTTGTCATTTCATAGCTACATCTAACACATATGGGCATCAGGAAAAAAACAGGGCTCAAATTAAGACAATGGTGACAGTAACATGCACCCTAGAAATAGAGAGCCTTGATACAATTAATATGGTAAATACTGTATATCCAGAGCGCCAGGTCTAAGGGCTTTATTACACAGGGCAATTACCAGTGGAACAGGTCGACATGGCCCGATGCAAGAGCAAACATTGTTTGGACCCACAAAAAAAAAAAAAATACATCGGTCACGGGCTCCACATCTTTCCATGTAATAAAGGGATGTATGGCCTATGAGTGATGGCGCAAAGGGTGCACAAACAATCTTTTTTTTTTTTTTTGTGGTATCACAGTAATGTAATACACTTCATTTTAATCCTTTACCTGCACTTTTGTGGTCGTACAAGGTGTGCCAGCTCAGCAAACCTCCAGAGGGCCGCCCTAAGGCTCCGAGGTGCGCCATTCTAGAAGACAAGTGTCATATCTATTATCTAGATGCCAGTCTTAAATTTTTATTAAATGCAAACCTCTAATAAAATATTGGTCAGACCTTGATTTTGCTTACTTTTGCTTCTACAGCTTGCTTGTACACAGCCTATGTCATTCTTCACAGCATACTCTCCTCTTTTTCCAGCCTTTGTGAGCTGTCCTCCAAGGTTTCTCTACACCCTGTCTGCCATCTCTATCTGAGCTGCTGTTATCTCTAACACAGAGAGAGCAGAAAGTCTGTTGACTGACTCACCCTCCCCTGAGCAGCAACTAAATGGTAGGATATTTTTAATGAAGACTATCTGGAACGTTGATTCCTACTGCATTCAGGAAACAAACCACCAATAAAAGAATAAAAATCAGGGCAAAGGTGTCCAGAGCCTTTGAGAAAACAAGGGGCTAATAACATACAGACATAGACCTTAACCCCTTCGGGACCAGGCTAATTTTCGTTTTTGCGTTTTCGTTTTTTCCTCCTTGTGCTTAAAAGACCATAGCACTTGCATTTTTACACCTACAGACCCACGTGAGCCCCTATTTTTTGCGTCACTAATTGTACTTTGCAATGACAGGCTGAATTTTTGCATAAAGTATACTACGAAACCAGAAAAAAAATTCAAAGTGTGGTGAAATTGAAAAAAAAACACATTTCTTTTATTTAGGGGGAATGTGTTTTTACGCCATTCGCCCTGGGGTAAAACTGACTGGTTATGCATATTCCTCAAGTAGTTACGATTAAAACGATATATAACATGTATAACTTATATAGTATCTGATGGCCTGTAAAAAATTCAAACCATTGTTAACAAATATACGTTCCTTAAAATCGCTCCATTCCCAGGCTTATAACGCTTTTATTCTTGGGTCTATGGGGCTGTGTGAGGTGTCATTTTTTGCGCCAAGATGTTTGCTTTCTATCGGTACCTTGATTGCGCATATAAGACTTTTTGATCGGTTTTCATTACATTTTTTCTGGATTTGATGCGACCAAAAATGCGCAATTTTGCACTTTGGGATTTTTTTGCGCTGACGCCGTTTACCGTGCAAGATCAGGAATGTGATTAATTAATAGTTCGGGCGATTACACACGCGGCGATAGCAAACCTGTTTATTTATTTACTTTTATTTAAAACCTGGGAAAAGTGGGGTGATTCAGACTTTTATTAGGGGAGGGGGCTTTTTACTAATGACACTTTTTTTTGTTTTTTTTACATGTATACTAGAAGCCCCCCTAGGGGACTTCTAGAATATACACTTTGATCTCTCATTGAGATCTTTGCTGTATAGATATACAGCAAAGATCAATGAGATCGGCACTCGTTTGCTTTCGGCTGCTGCAGCCGAAAACAAATGAGTGCCAAGTCGGGCTCTGAACGCCCGCACCTGTACAGTTACGACCTCGTGCGGTAAAGGGTTAAGAGTATGTTATAACTGTAAACGTTCAAGCTTCTTATGCGGATGTTAAGAAATGTATTATAAAGTTCAGATTGTGGAGGAAATATTTTACTATTTATGGAAGTCTTGAGTCCTAATAAAGGACACTGCTGGAGGCCATTCCTTACAAGACATAATACTGTGCTGAACTATGTAAAACAAATTCTTCATGTAATGTGACTTGTTCTTCAAGTTAGGTGGCTTACAAATAATGTTTATAGCCGGTTTCTTAAGACTGTCCTGTATTTCATTACATCAAGTTCAGTAGTCTCATAACCATATTTGGTCCAAGGGGCACATTATGAGAATGCATCAGTTCATGCCGGGTCCTCACGCTACAAAACTTTTATTGTGACCAAAAATCTGCCAGCAATCACATTGTGGGAGTGTCAGACACCTGATGTGGAACCTGTTATTTAGACCATTTCAATTCTGGAGATCGCCGTGCACTGTGGTACTGAAGGGGTTATAAGACTGCCACCAGCGGGATCGTTGGTGTCAGTCATAAGAAGCAGGGGTCTGCTACACATAGCAGCGACACCCTGCTGTATATGAAGTGGGCTCAGCTCCATTCACCCCTTCCTATGAGTATCTCCAGTTATAATAAATGTTCCATAAACTTAGTAATGTAACATCACCAAAATGCATCTTGTGAGACTCTCTTCTCCTCCTACTTCCTGCAATGAACTCTCACTCTAAATATAAATATTAAAATCCATTTACATGAGACAGAGATAGGAGATGGATTTTCAGCTTCACTGAGATCAGAGTACAGCTGCTGCCCATAGAAATCTATGGAGAAGGAGGGGGAGGAGGAGCGAGCAGCTGCAGAAAGATAGACATAATGTACTTTACAAAGTTATCTATCTGCACTTGTATTCCTCAAGTACGCTCACAAATTGCCTATCTATTCTGGCTATTACTGTGGAGGATATGGAGAGGAGCATTTGTATATTGGTTGCCTTTAAAAGATGTCCCCTGTAATGCTCTGTATACATGTTTTGCAAAACTACAATTTCCATCATGCTTTAGCTTTGGCTGTCCAGGCATGATGGGAATTGTAGTTTTGCAACAGCTGCATGCCCATTTGACACCTGTGGTGTATGGGATGAGCTGTCACTGGGAGGCTGGAGACTGGCACGAGAGCAGCATAGGACATAAGGTTCTCCGTATACCATAGACATGAAGTGTGCATGGAACCAGCTGATGTATATTGCATGAACTCTATTCACCAATTCAGAGCACGTGGGTGCCGCCTGTGTAAATAAATTATAAGAATAGAGAGCGATGTAGTGAGGGGGGAGAGGAACCCACCTTCTTTATTTCTTTGTACAGCTCAAGTTGTAGCCGTGGGAGATTGGAGTCCATCAAAGCCTGTAACAAGAGAGCGGGATGGTGAGAGAAACACAATCACACCGCCGAGGTCTCCAATTCTATCTTACAACAGTTCTGCATATGTGTAGTGTTTACAAGTCACATAAAGCAGGCGGAAGGTCAATGCTCATATCCAGGTCTGGTCTAAGAAGATAGCACAAATGCATGACAGATGAGAACGGCTGCATAGAGCAATATCTAGGTTTTAAGGTTCTCATCTCCTGACCAGGGTTGACAAGAGCTACAGAGAGTGTTACCTCTTTAAGGGGGTTGTTAACCAACAACAAAAAAAAATTGTTTCAGATCAACTGGTGCCAGAAAGTGCAAGGGATCTGTAATTTATTTCTATAAAAAATTCCCAATTCTTCCAGTACTTCTCAGCCGCTGTATGTCCCACAGGAAGTGGTATTCTTTCCAGTCTGGAGAGGAGAAGAGGTTTTCTATAGGGATTTGCTGCTGCTCTGGATAGTTCGTTTCCTGGACAGAGGTGGCAGAAGTAAGCAGTGTGTCAGACTGAAGAGAATCCAACATTTCCTGCAGGACATACAGCAGCTGATAAGTACTGGAAGGCTTTAGACTTTATAATAGAAATGTAAATTAAAAATCACTGGCACTGGTTGATTTCAAAGAAAAAAAATTAGAGAACAACCCCTTTAAAATTATTTAAGAATTTATCAGAATAATTTTTCCTTCTAAAAGTTAGTATCCAAATTTGAAAAATAATCCTGAAATCTTCCAGTTCTTATTCTTACCACTAGGCCTGAAGCTAAACTGAGATTTCCTGTTCTGTCTGTGATGATAAGGAGGAGGCTGCTGTAAAGTGATCTGGACAGAATTACAGTGAAAGGTAACACTAGTAGATGGAGAGAACAGATGACGCTTACGGCTCATCCTTTCTCCTCCCCTGTAGAATGAACTCTGCAAAAAGTTACAGAGTACGCAAGTAACGTTTCCCATTCATGTCCATAGGACAGATTCTAAGAAATTGTCTATGACCATGAGGGTTGCTATAAATCATATCTATGCAGGCTGTTAAAAATAACTCATGCAAGAGGTGTACCCTATAAAAAAAATAAATAAATAATACTAATAGCAAACAGCAAATACAAACAATTTTCAATATCTAGCTCCAATCAGTTAAAAAAAAAAACAAACAAATAAAAAAAAAAAATTAGACATGTGAAAGTATTAGTTTGTCATCTATCTTCTCTATGTAATACTTATTGCATTCATTTTTCTTCTCATAAACTGATACGATAAACGGACTGTAAAAAGGCAGCGTGGTCCTACACTAAACCTAAGCTACGCTAGTAGGATCAGGTGAGTCTCTGGCTTTCTGTGCAGTTTTCAATATCAATATAAATTCCAGATTGTCTTGCAGGTCTCTACTTGAAAACAAATTCCTAGGCCATCAGAATTTTTGGATCATCGGATGCCAGGAGTGACTTTACAGGATGTCAGACTGAGCTGGACAGAATAGAGAACACTTTAGAATCCATATACACCGGTCACACAGTCTAGTGAATACAGTGGTACCTCGGTTCTCGAACTTAATTGGTTCCGGAAGGCAGTTTGAGAACCAAGCAGTTTGAAAACCGAGCAGTGTCTTCCCATAGGAAATAATGTAAATGTGATGAATTGGTTTCAGCAGCCACCAATAATTACCTACAATACTCATTTATTACACTGATAAGTGCTCAGTATAATCACTACAGTACAGTACAGGACAGCACTATACTGTACAGGACATTAAACATAAGAAATGTTCATCAGAACCAGCAATTATAGTACAGTAGTCACTAACTCCTCACCCATCCTTTACTGTATAGCGTCCCCCCCATCCAAGCACTGTAACGTATGGGAGATGGTGGTGCACTGCCTGTACTACTACTGCACTGTATATGCACTCCAGCAGTCTTATACAGCACTGTACTGTATGGGAAGCCTCACCACTGCTTAACTCGCCAGGTACAACCCACCATCCACGCTCGCAAAAACGTTCGAAAAACATTCGAAAACCGAGCAAAGTTCGAATTCCAAACACTACTTCTGGGTAAATTTTCGTTAGAATACCAAGCAGTTCGAGTTCCAAAGCGTTCGAAAACCGAGGTATTACTGTATATGAGTCAGGGCTCCAGATGGCGACCAAAATGGTCGCCAATGCGACTGATATCTTGCAAATGGCGCCCAGATTTATTAATCTGGGCGCCATTTGCGACTGGCCCTGGCGGCGGCTGTCTCTTTAAGGACTTCCGCACGCTGCACCGAAGCACGTGGCGCCTCTGCGGCCGTCCGTCCAATGAATGACGGACGTGCTGGATGACGTGTGCAGGGACACGCTTCTCCAGTGACGTCATCCCGCACGTCCTTCATTCATTGGACGGACGGCCGCAGAGGCGCCACACTCCTCCAGCGCCTCTCTCCCGCCTCTCCTCACCCGGCGGTTCTTCAAGTGCACCCCAGCGGCACCAAGATTGTGGATAGTGGGTGAGTACAACCGGAGGGACGGCAGGGTTGGCGGCCGGCCACTAATCTGTGTGGGGGGACCGCGGCCTGGGCGGCTGATTGGTAGTGTCTGTTGTGATGGTGGCCAGGTGTGGTAGTCAGTGCGGGGGGGGGGGGGGGTGTATGTATACACTGCACAGTACCACGTCCCTCAGTGTCTGTATATACACTGCACAGTACCACTTCCCTCAGTGTCTGTATGTATACACTGCACAGTACCACTTCCCTCAGTGTCTGTATGTGTATACACTGCACAGTACCACTTCCCTCAGTGTGTGTGTGTATACACTGCACAGTACCACTTCCCTCAGTGTCTGTATGTATACACTGCACAGTACCACTTCCCTCAGTGTCTGTATGTATATACACTGCACATGTATGTATATACACTGCACAGTACCACTTCCCTCAGTGTGTGTGTGTGTGTATATACACTGCACAGTACCACTTCCCTCAGTGTCTGTATGTATATACACTGCACAGTACCACTTCCCTTAGTGTCTGTATGTATACACTGCACAGTACCACGTCCCTCAGTGTCTGTATGTATATACACTGCACAGTACCACTTCCCTCAGTGTCTGTATGTATATACACTGACTCAGAACCTGACTTGTAGACCACCTCACACATTCTAGTGGACTGTATATTGTTGTCAAGTTGCAAGCTTTTAAGTTCAAGTTCAGAAGAGTAAGCCTCATTAAAAGGCTAGCCAAGTGAAGCTGAAGTACTGAGTCAGACTGTATATGGTTGTCAAGTTGCAAGTTTCCATGTTGAACGTTTTCAAACTAAGGCCCCGTTCCCACTGGGGAAAGGTAGCGGAATTCCGCGACGGAATTGTCCGCCGCGGAATGCCGTTAGCCTCCCGCTCATAATGGGAGTCTATGGGAGGCGCGCGCTCCTTCTCTGTACGCGCTGAAGAATGAACATGTACATTCTTCAGCGCGTACAGAGCAGGAGCGCGCGCCTCCCATTATGAGCGGGAGGCTAACGGCATTCCGCGGCGGACAATTCTGTCGCGGAATTCTGCTACCTTTCCTCAGTGGGAACGGGGCCTAAGAAAAGAAAGAATCTAAAGGAGGATGCTGCTGTGGCCTCTGCCAACATGTTTTAAAATGTTGGCGACCAAATATTCTATTTGGCGCCTAAATTTTTCAGGTTAGGAGCCAATGGCTCCTAGGTAAATTTTTTAGTCTGGAGCCCTGTGAGTGGTCTCTTAATAGAAAATCCCTTAAATGTCAAAGCATCATCCGAGAAAGCTGATGGCGGCAGCAGTAAATGTCTAGGTACATTGGCCGCTTGCCGCCAGGATATGTGCAGCTTGGCACTGTGTTACAGCTTCCATTATAGCAGAATGTTATTATATGCACTATAATAGTGACAATGGTTCACTCCCTATCATCAAGTGTGTCCACAACAAAGGGAGAGATAACTTATTAAAGGTGTACGGGCACCCTTAAGGCCCTATTACATGAAATGATTACTGGCCGTATTCGGCCGACAATAGAAGACAACGATCAATGTCGGCTGATCTTTGCAGTCGTTTTTCTTTCAACATGTTGAAAGACAAATGACTTCGATAGCAGCAATCTATTGCCATTGCCCCATGGAGTAGGAGCGGCGGCGGCAGACCGCTGCTATCTGCTGCCCGGACGATCTAGCAATCGCCTGGGCAGCCCCACTACAGCTCCACGCGGCCTCCGCTGAACTCACCCGCTCACCCCTGCGCCGCGTGTAATAGCATCAGCAGGGAGCAGGGAACAAGGAGCAAACCAGCGCTGGCAGCACTTATTTGCTCCTCACAGTCGGCCCGTGTAATATGGGCTTTAAAAGGGGGTATTCCTAAAAAAAATGTATGCACAGTGATTGATAAGCCCCTGTGCCTTTCCACAACTGGACAGCCATCCATTATATTCTGGAGCAAGAAGCGCTCATGCCGTCTGACATGTTATAAGTTACTATTCGCGGTATCCTGCTACCCAAGGCGGAAACTGTGAGCTCCACAGGGGGCTTCATGCTCTCATTTACCATTTAGCTTTCTATTTCCAATATTCATCCCATTTATTCTGGGAAGGCGACTTGTGAAATACGGCATGTTACACACACAGAAGGAATTTCCAGAGACAATCAGCCAATTGTGGATGGGGGAGGGGGAAGAGATCGAAATAGAAATCTTCAGCTGGGACTATTGTTGGAACACGGAATAGAAAGATCACAGAACAGCTCAGAAAGTCAGGTAAGCAAACTTAGTACTGAATAACTTGTGATCTGTGATATTTCTATTTTTTTTTTTTTTTTTTTTAAGTAATTAAACATACATGTTAGAGCAGCAGTTGGTGCTCCAGAGCTGCTTTTAGTTCTGTAAATAAGAAAAGAACCTTGCAGACATTGCCAGACAAGTGATATAGATTTGTAATTTACTTCTATTTAAAAATCTACAGTCTTCCAGTCCTTGCTGTATGTCCCGCAGGAAGTGTTTTTTCTTATCAGTATGACACAGTGGTCTCTGCTGCCACCTCAGTCCATGTCAGGAACTGTCCAGAGCAGCAGCAAATCCCCATAGAAAACCTCTCCTGCTTCGGACAGTTCCTTTCATGGACAGAGGTAGCAGCAGAGAGCACAGTGTCAGACTGGAAAGAATACACCACATCCTGCAGGACATACAGCAGCTGATAAGTACTGGAAGACTGGAGATTTTAAAACATAAGTAAATTAAAAATCTGAATAATTTTCTGCCAAAATGAATGTTTATTTGTAACCCTACATGAATGAGAGGTTTTAGTGGCTTAGAAAAGCATTAATTCAACTGAAGGTATAAACCTGCTAACCTGTGCCAGCCATTTGCTGTCTATGCTACAGCTTATAAACACAGAAATGGAAGGGTTAAAAAAAAAAAAAAAAAAAAAAAAAAAACACTACATACACATATATATATATATATATATATATATATATATATATATATATATATATATATATATATATATATATATGTAATAAGGTACGCCGGGGTGGTAAATTAGAGTGAATGTTTACTGACTGTATGTCAGGTCCGGTTTGCGGCTACGAAGGTGATAATGTGCATATGGCGTCCCCCGCAGTGCTAGCACCTGCTATAGCTCAGCAAATAACACGAACAACGGGAACCAATGCATTCAGAACAGGACTCCAAAAGAAAAATTAATGGGCAATTTCCCACATCACAATGAGCTACTTAGGTAAAGATACAGAGGGCTGAAATGTGACTATTACACTAAGCACCGAGTGTTTAGGGGTCTATAGTCACAAAGAAACAGGATGGAAAATGTTTTTATATCTTTCTGTGCAATCAAAGGGCTTTTATAGCAGCTTTTTTTTCCTTTTATGTATAATATTACATAAGCGTTCCTTATCTGTAACGCTCACTAGCGCAGTATCATTAACCCTTTCACGACCTGGGGTCATTTACGCATCAATGCCCAGATCGTTTTTTGGACATCAGCTTATGGGATCATAATGATCCCATAAGCTGATGTCCATGTCTGCCCCCTCTCCTCTGTCCCCTGCCACTGTTAAAATCTTGTGACGGTGGCAGGGGAGAGAGGGGAGGAGGAGATTACACGGTTCCGATGCTGAGAGTTGCGTCTGGACCCTAGATATCAACGATAGCCGGGTTCCGCCACGGATGACACAGGCGCAGCTTCTGCATCTGTGTTATCCTCAATCGTAAATTAACGTCGCTGCAGCCTCAGGCATAGGCTGCAGCAACGTTAATTTACAGTGCAGTGGCGGGAGGAGGTTAACATATAAACCTAGATATACAATTTTAAGTGTACAGGTCATTAGAAAAAACGACGTAACGCACAAACGCATCAAAAGTTTTGATTAGTCGGAGTCTGAGTATTACATCCACAACCCCATCTGTGTCACTTGACCTGAATGGCCACATAATGTAAGTCTATGGAGCCATCCAGCTCATACAGATACAGAGCAAGGAGAGGAAAGCACAGCAATACAGTAGTCTCCCTGCTGGTTCTCCTGACTGGTCGCGATCCGAACACTCAGACCTGGACTGATCAAAACTTTTGAATTGTCAAAAGTGTTTTCTAATCACAGGTACCTTTTAGGGCCATTAGAAAAAAAAACTAATGTCTACGAGGACTTCCTGACTCTCCCTATGTAGATGTCTGTGTTGGAATTAGGCTGCCCAATCATCTCATTTTCGGAGAAAAGCCGCAACCACAGGAATAAGGCAGCGGCTTAGCCCACCTCTTCCTATAAAGAACATAAGAAAGGAAAAAAAAACAGCTGAGCGTTCATGTTCATGGAGGGATCAGTTAAATGAGTCTGCAAAGTGAACATTCTCCTTTTATAGCCCACGAGGCATCATTGATGTCCAGTTTTTATACTTAAAGGGGTATTCCAGGTTATTTTGATATTAATTCTACTGATTTCTCTTGTAATATAATTAATATATCTCATTGGTTTCTATAATAAATTTTGTCTCTCTCTCTCTATTTTTATGTAAGTCACGTGTTTCTGTGACGTCACCGAACCGGAAGTGTGGGGACTTCCCCGACTCGGCCGGCCTCTTGGTGTTTATGTAGTTAGAAAGCTAGCAGAGCTTTACAAACGGCCTCCCTGCGCACGGGAGGTCACATGACACCCTGTTCCCGGGCGGCCTGTCAGTGTGAAGGAGGTCGCATCCACCTCCTGTATAATCACTAAAACCCTCCACCCCCTGCCAGTATAATCATACCGATGTCTCCCCCGGCCCCCTCCATCCTGTGTATACAGTCCTTTTCAAAGATCTCTCACCCCATCCCCCGGTCTCGGCACCTCTTGCACTCAGCTGACAGTCTCTCTCTCTCTCTCTCGCTGTGTGTGAAGCAGGAGAGATTTCTTTCCTGCTCCGTACACAGTGCCTGGCAGCTGAGTTTTATCGGGGCAATTGACAGGCACTGTGTACGGAGCAGGAAAGAAATCTCTCCTGCTTCACACACAGCGAGAGAGAGAGAGAGAGAGAGAGACTGTCAGCTGAGTGCAAGAGGTGCCGAGACCGGGGGATGGGGTGAGAGATCTTTGAAAAGGACTGTATACACAGGATGGAGGGGGCCGGGGGAGACATCGGGATGATTATACTGGCAGGGGGTGGAGGGTTTTAGTGATTATACAGGAGGTGGATGCGACCTCCTTCACACTGACAGGCCGCCCGGGAACAGGGTGTCATGTGACCTCCCGTGCGCAGGGAGGCCGTTTGTAAAGCTCTGCTAGCTTTCTAACTACATAAACACCAAGAGGCCGGCCGAGTCGGGGAAGTCCCCACACTTCCGGTTCGGTGACGTCACAGAAACACGTGACTTACATAAAAATAGAGAGAAAGAGACAAAATTTATTATAGAAACCAATGAGATATATTAATTATATTACAAGAGAAATCAGTAGAATTAATATCAAAATAACCTGGAATACCCCTTTAATCTTATTCCCTACACACCTCAGACTGCAGTGTCTACTCTCCTTCCAATCTACAGTCTCATACAGTGCTGTCTGTGTGATCTGCCCTACCTAAAGGCTTGGATACTTTCCTTCTTCTCTACACAATCTAATCTTCCTTTTTCACGGTAGCAGCAGATTAGGTAGTGCACTGTAGATAACAGTTTGGAGAATGAGGAAAGCATCCAAGTTTTCAGGGAGGGCAGATCACACAGACTATACTGTGTAAGAACAGCAAACAGATCTGCCAGGAGCAGCGTGCAGACATAGCCATGCCCGATTTACCAGAGCAGCTCGCTAGGTGAAAGAGCTGCACAGACTCTACAGCAGCAAAATAGTAGGAAATATCTAAAGAAAAAACTCCTTAGTATGGTGAATAAGTTTGACGTTTAGAAGGTAAATGATAAAAGCAATAAACAATATAACATCAGCAGCACAAAGGTGTCTATACCAATGAACTGTTACTTATTTACTGTCTGATATAATTTGTATTATGAAACCTAATAAGTAACGCAAGGAACTCACTACGCACTGACTTTGTAATAAAATAACAACACGTAACAAGAAGCTGGGATGAGGAGACATACTTTAACCACTTTGTTGAGGCATTCATCAGCCACCATCCTGACGTCTGACTCGGCATCATCACTGCACAAGAGGAAGAGCTCCATGGCGATGCCAAGCAGCTTCTGGAACTCAGGAGAATTCCTGCAAACAGAAAAGGAAAAATACTGAATACAACAGTGTGGTTCACAGCAACCTGCGGAGACCAGCTACTCTTCACACATGACCAGTCTGCAGGAGTGTCGGGACCCTGCCGATCACACTGTGACAGCCTTTCCTTTGGATAAACAATGTTATAAATGCAGACACTTCCTTTAATCTGTCAGGTGTATATCATGTTCAGAACAGCAAACATGGGCAGAACACTGATATATATATGGAGATACAACAAGTCTCTTTGCTGATGATTAATTGGAAATTAGCCCAAGCATTATAGAGGCCGGGCTAAGCTGCAGCATGCACATCTCCTCCCTCCCTGTATGCTTAAAGGGGTTATCCAGCGCTACAAAAACGTGGTCACTTTCCCCCTACTCTTGTCTCCAGTTTGGGTGAGGTTTTGAAACTCAGTTCCATTGAAGTAAATGGAGCTTAATTGCAAACCGCACCTGAACTGGAGACAACAGTAGGGGGAAAAGTGGCCATGTTTTTGTAGCGCTGGATAACCCCTTTAATGTTCAGTACTACACATACTGTGCTGGAAGCCACTGAGGAGGAGAGAGGAGTTATGCATGCTGCAGCTCAGCCTTAAAGGTACTCAAGCTTGGAAGGAAAACACAAATGTATTACTTATATGTACCCCAGAATTGTAAAGTGCTGAAAAATACGTTGGCCTTATATAAAATTAAACTATTATTATTTATCAGCTGAGGATCATATACATCTGACAGATTCCCCTTAAAGCAAATTTATCATCAGTATATTCGCTTTAAGTTTTGCACATGGATAGAACGGTGCTGCTGTGGGGAAGTCGGTGTTGTGGTCCTTTTTTTGAACCGCGGCCTGGTTCCTGCGTATGGTGCTGTTCTATTCTCGGGCACCGACAGGGGGTGAAGCACTGGAGGCGGGCGGCCCCTCTAGGACGCGACTGCATGGCGCTGCACGAGGGAACAGGGCCGCGGTTCAAAAGAAGGACTGGAGCACCGGCTTCCCCAAGCCGGTGCCATTCTATCCATGTGCCAAAAATGATGGTACATTCGCTTTAAAAGCAATATTCCAGGAAGCCCATCCATAGCATAGGCCTGGGGGCCTATCATGTCCATCACGCCTGGACAGCCAAAGCTATACTGACTGGAACATTGTATTAGATAATATATTATGGCTAGCAATATAATCTGTATAGAAAGGTTCTGCCAAATATGCTGCATCAGATGCTTTCTGTACAACAAACAGGAACACAAGCCAGGGGATACGTCTCTAATTTTAGCCATAACATCACATACAGGTCTTCATATCCTAAAACCCTTACAATACCATCTCTGTGGCACGCATGCCCTTCATATTACAGAACTGGTTTGGGGACATTTAAGGCAAATCGTTTCATTCTGTATTAAGCATTGGTCCTACTAGCACAGATCTGGAGAAGAACTTATCTTTCAGCTAGCTGGCTTCTTTACCATAAATCACAGATACAACACTACGGTAAATGTTTTATAGCTGAGCTTCCTGGCTTCATCCAACGTCCCTCGAAGACATGAAAGGAAATTACATTAATGAATGGCAGATGTTTTTCCAAACCAAGCAGAGAAAAAAAAAACCTGATGGATTCATCTAGTAATTTGCATATCTAAACAAATAACAAAACAAGTCTATGGAAATTATTCAGCGAGTAAAAGGGAAGGTTCTTACAGATCTTACCGAGATGTACAGCACCTGGCTAAAAGAAAAATAATACAGCCACATATCAATATCATATCAATGGAAAAGACTATAAAAATGTTTTCAAGATGGAATTACAACATGGAGTGTGGCAAAAGATGTTGGTTGATCCTGGTGCGAGTATGGAAAAGTTGTAATGCTATAAAAAGAATATACATGTCAAAGCAATATCTCTGGAAATTTTACATACTGAAAAACCAGCAGAAATGCTATACAGAAAAACATGGGCTAAAGAGAAGTGTGGAGGATTGGATGAAAGTGATAGTCAGTGATTTGATTCAAATCTATATTGATCAAGCAGAAGATGTTGCATAAAGAGAGATGACACCAGAAGAAAACAAATCACATAAAAGGTAAAGGGCTAGGGAAGATGCCAATTTTACCTTTTGAACAATTTTCTTATTTCATTGAAAGAAAATACATTTAGTGACTAAGGGCCTTATTAAACGGGCCCATTATTGTTCAAAAAAATCGTTAGATTGTTCGGATTTGAATAATAATTGTTACATGTAATAACAGGCAACTATTAAATGACCAACGAGAAATTATTGACTGCTTGATAGAATCTGGACCTATTTTTATCGTTAATTGGTCCAGTGTAATAACATGTTGTTCGCTCATTCCCTAGTCTATCGGCCAGGAAAGGACGAGCGCAAGAACGACCGTAAGCAATGATCATTGTCCTGTGTAATAGGGTGAATGATTAAGATAGTTTGTCACGGTGATCGTTTGAGATCATTTATTGTTAATCGGCCCATGTAATACCACCCTAAGTCATTTTTCTGGATTTTAATGCATCTTGTCACAGAGCAATGAGTGTTAAAGATGTTTTCGAAGTAAACCTTATTGAACAGTTCAGATCTCAAATCTGAAAATTTATGATAGAAATTACAAAACTGGCCCATGACGGGGCTTTATTCTACAAAGCTCATCTGTGGCTGCCCCTTGAGAAGGTTGAAACCATCACGATGTAGAACACTGCCTATTATTAGTGAAGGATTCACATGTCAAAAGCACAAATAGGAGGAATAAAACACTTGTTTCATGTAGGAAAAACATATGGGAACATGTGGGAAACACATATACCATCAAAAAACTAATTTTCTTCCATTTGTTTAAGGCAGGGATGGGGAACCTTTGGCCATCCAGCTGTTGCAAAAATACAATTCCCATCATGCCTGGACAGCTGAAGGCTTTCCAGGCATGATGGAAGTTGTAGTTTTGCAACAGCTGGAGGGCTGAAGGTTCCCAATTGCCGGTTTAAGGTATGTTTGATGAAACCAACATGTTCAGGTTTGGGATTAGCACATGGTGCTGCCTTCTTAGCCTACTATCGGCTGAGGCACTGTTGGCTGAGCGACCAATACCATGTGCCAACCCTAAACTCAGAAGTGCTGGCAGGAATATGAATAATATATATATATATATATATATATATATATATATATATATATATATATATATATATATATATATATATATATATATATATATATATATATATATATATATATATATATATATGATGCCCAAGATTTAAGTATTTGTAAGAAGTGACCCTACTTTAAAGTATGGGGATTCCAGGAATCTTGCCAGAGGCTGAATATATGAATAACATTTTTATTACTGAAAATCCTTTAACTACAGTAGGTCATGTCTGGACAGCCAAAACTTTGGCTTTAGCTGTCGAAGGCATGATGGGAATGGTAGTTTTGCAGCTAGAAGAATGTGACTTTGACACCCGTGGTCTAGGTCATTCATGTACAACATGACAGGTACATTCACAGTACAATATCCTGCAGAATAAGTGCACGCACAACGCTCCAACCAGAAGCTTACATGCAATGTGGGGGACGCAGCCGACAGATTGGATGTTACGGTTACTGTATGGCCCGAGGAGCCTTTCTGGGAGGCAAGCTATAAGAATAATATAGATCCTGCAGTATGTAGCATCATGTGTAATATGGATACCACAGACATACCTGAGAGACTGAGCAACAATGTTCTCACATATCGTCAGACAATGAGTCACTCGATCTTTCTTGTTGGTAGAAGGTTCTTTCTTTCTGGAAATAAAACACACAGAACTCAGGTCAGGTATACCAATGTTAAAAAAGATGAGGTTTACTGATGACTAAATTTACTACATTTTGCCCAGAAAACTGCTTTAAATTACTAAATGCTTTATGGGGATGGAAGGACGCACTCTAAGAATACAGTACTTCCTGCAGGACATACAGCAGCTGACAAGTACTGGAAGACTGTGAAAACGAATGCAAAGCTGTTATTTAGTTTCCATCCTTCCCCTTACTTATGAGTCACTGACATGTGAGCTGGTAGAAAGGCAATTGCCACCCAAGGTAATAAGGATATTTTGACTCTGGAACAAACTCTACCCAGTCCATGGAAATTATAGATTTTCAAGGAAGGTTCAGCTCCCTGAGCGGCCCATGGGGGTCACATCTGAGGAACAGGAAGAGGATATGTTTTATACAGAGAAAATTTATTTCAACATTAATGCACAAAAGTCATATCCACCCCTCTATGACCCACTGCTCAGCCTCGCCGAGAAGACATTGGGGTGGGCTCTGAATGTTACCACCGCTCTGCTCTAAAAGCAGTGGTCAGGCTAGAGTATTTATAGCAATAGCATACATATTTATATCTATCGTCCACTATAACTATGCATCTACTTTATATCTAATATAGATCTGTCCAGACATTGCTTTTAGAGCAGAGTGGTGGTCTGTAATCTAGACAAAGAGCTGTCAACAATGAGAAGGAAAGAGTAGCACATCAGGAGAGGGAGACATGTTTGCTAAATGAATGCATTTGCAAAGTATGTAATTTGGCTATTGAATAGAGAGGATGATAATAATGGCACCTGTCTCTTAAGGTCTGATTCCTGGTATTACTTTACAGACTGGAGGAGACAATGGCAGACTACATATTGATCTGTAGGAATAATTCACACATTGACTTCTCTGGGGATCTGTACTGTTTACAGAAATAGCACCCATATGTTCCTGCTATCGGCTGTAATGGTATGAATTTACTCAGAAGTTATTACTGCTCCCTACTTGGAGTACCTGGTTCTAATATATACACTGCTCAAAAAAAAAAATAAAATAAAACGGAACGCTTAAAGAGGACCTGTCACCCCCCGTGCTGGGGTGACAGGCTCCTGACCCCCTGCTAGATCCCTCTATACTCACCTAATCGCGCCAGGTCCCGCTTCCTGAGTCGGTCGGGTCACAGAGATTTCAGCTCCCGAAGCCCGGCGCAC
Organism: Dendropsophus ebraccatus; assembly: GCF_027789765.1. Lineage (NCBI taxonomy): Eukaryota > Metazoa > Chordata > Amphibia > Anura > Hylidae > Dendropsophus > Dendropsophus ebraccatus. The sequence goes on along the minus strand of NC_091460.1, from coordinate 37,778,729 downwards.
GCGCACACAGCAGAGTCCGACGCTCATAGAGAATGAATGGGGAGTCCGATGCTCCGTCATTCTTTATGGGCATCGGACTCTCCTGTGAGCGCGCGCGCGCGCCGGGCTTCGGCAGCTGATATCTCCGTGACCCGACCGGATCCAAAAGCGGGACCCGGCGCGATTAGGTAAGTATAGGGCGCTCTAACTGGGGGCCGGGAGCCTGTCACCCCGGCACGAGGGGTGACAGGTATCCTTTAAACACCACAACTCCAAGTAAGGGTGCTAACACACACGACTGATGTGCAGCAGATACGCAGTAGATTTGATGGTGCAGAATTATCTGCTGCGTATCTGCTGCATATCGCAGCAGAAAATTCACTGCAATACGGTGTGTGTGTGTTAGCACCCTAAGGGTAGCTTCACACATACCGTATCACTGCATTTTTAACGGTGCGTCTTTAACGGTGCGTTTTTGGTGCGATGAAAATCATGTGAAAATCAAAACGCGCATGTAAAAAACGCAGCAAAAACGCAGAGTTAAAGACGCAGCGTTAAAAAACGCAGCGATACGGTACGTGTGAAGCTACCCTAAATCAAACTTCTGTGAAATCAAAACTGTCCACTTAGGAAGCAACACGGATTGACAATTCACATGCTGTTGTACTAATGGGTAATGCTAATGGGTGCGTTTACACAAAACGATAATTGGCCCGATCATACGATTAACGATGTCGGAGTAACGTTTTTTTTTTCCATAACGATCAGCGTTTAGACGGTACGATATATCGTACGGAAAAATCGTTTTGCGATTGCGCGCCCGCAGCCCGGCCCCCTGCTCATCCGCAGCAGCCCCCTGCGCCGCCCCGATCGCCACCGCTCAGATTGCCCCCACCGCCGCCGTTCCGATCGCCGTGTTTACACGGAACGATCGGCGAATTTTTTGCGAACGACGATTTGATAACATGTTGAAAGATCAAAATGAACGATTTCTCGTTCGTCGTTTGATCGTTCGCTGTGTTTACACGTACGATCATTCGAATTCGATAGTTATCACGCAAATTCGCACAATAATCGTTACGTGTAAACGCACCATAATTTTGGAAATTATGGCAATGGTGGAAATTATTGGCAATTAGAAAGACACACTCATTAAAAGGAGGGTTCTGCAGGTGGGGACCACAGGCCACTTCTCAGTACCTATGCTTTCTGGCTGATGTTTTGGTCACTTGGTGGTGCTTTCACACTTGTGGTAGCATGAGACGGACTCTACAACCCACACAAGTGGCTCAGGTAGTGCAGCTATTCCAGGATAGCACATCAATGGGAGCTGTGGCAAGATGGTTTGCTGCGCCTGTCAGTGTAGTGTCCAGAAGCTGGAAGTGCTACCAGGAGACAGGCCAGTACACCAGGAGACGTGGAGGAGGCTGTAGGAGGGCAACAACCCAGCAGCGGGACCGCTACCTCCACCTTTGTGCAAGGAGGAACAGGAGGAGCACTGCCAGAGCCCTGCAAAATGACCTCCAGCAGGCCACAAATGTGCATGTGTCTGCACAAACGGTTAGAAACCGACTCCACGAGGATTATATGAGGCCCGACGTCCACAGGTGGGGGTTGTGATCCCAGCCCAAAACCGTGCAGGACGCTTGGCATTTGCCAGAGAACACCAGGATTAGCAAATTTGCCACTGGAGCCCTGTACTCTTTACAGATGAAAGCAGGTTCACACTGAGCACATATGAGAGTCAGGAGACGCTGTGGAGAGCGATCTGCTGCCTGCAACATCCTTCAGCATGACCGGTTTGGCAGTGGGTCAGTAATGGTGTGGAGTGGCATTTCTTTGGAGGGCGGCACAGCCCTCCATGTGCTGGCCAGAGGTAGCCTGACTGCCATTAGGTACAGAGATGAGATCCTCAGACCCCTTGTGAGACCATATGCTGGTGCGGTTGGCCCTGGGTACCTCCTGATGCTGGACAATGGTAGACCTCATGTGGCTGGAGTGTGTCAGCAGTTCCTGCAAGATGAAGGCATTAAAGCTATGGACTGGCCCGCCTGTTCCCCGGACCTGAATCCGATTGAGCACATCTGGGACATTATGTCTCGCTCCATCCACCAATGTCATGTTGCACCACAGACTGTCCAGGAGGAGTTCCCTCAGGAGACTATCCGCCACCTCATCAGGAGCATGCCCAGGCATTGTAGGGAGATCATACAGACAAGTGGAGGCCACACACAATACTCAGCCTCATTCTGACTTCTTTTAAGGACATTTCATCAAAGTTGAATCCGCCTGTAGTTAGAGATGAGTGAACCGGGTTCGGGTCTGAGTCGATCCTAACCCGAACGTTCGGTATTTGATTAGCTGGGGCTGCTGAACTTAGAGCTTTATCCAAGGTTGTCTGGAAAACATGGATACAGCCAATGACTATATCCATGTTTTTCAGATAGCCTTAGGGCTTTATCCAACTTCAGCAGCCCCCGCTAATCAAATGCCGAAAGTTCGGGTTCGGATGGACTTGAGCATGCTCCAGGTTCGCTCATCTCTACCTGTAGTGTGTTTTTCCACTTTAATTTTGTGTGTGACTCCAGATCCAGGCCTCCGTTGGTTAATAAATGTGATTTCCATTGATGATGTTTATGTGGTTCTGTTGTCAGCACATTCACCTTTGTACAGAACAAAGTATTCAATGAGAATACTTCATTCATTCAGATCTAAGATGTGTCATTTGAGTGTTCCCTTTATTTTTTGAGCAAATATATATAGTTCGATTCTGTAAAATAAGTTTAAGAGATAGTAGTGAAAGGTTGGCCATCTTGTCGAGCAGAGCTCCCGAGAACCACTAACACCATGTGCACAATGTGGATACGAGTCCAGGTGACTAGCGGGGCTCCCTCCTGTCTGTATAGCAATACACAGCTCATACAGTCACAGCTATCAGCTGCCTAATAAGTTCCCCGAGGACCAACACAGATCGCTGCTGAGAAGCTTATAGGGATCTCCAGCTCCAGCCTGTACCATAATCTGGATTATCAGGTTTACTGACCCTTGCTGTATACAATATATATATAGCGCTCTTGTGGCAGGTCCTTACATGACCCCGTTCACTGGCATTCCTCCATACAAAATATTACAAAATTTTCTTTTACCTGTTTTAAGATGAAAAATAAAAATGATGTATTACATGTCAACGAGTGTGAACACTGCCCAACACCTAAGCGTGGACTCTACCCAATCATTCCATATAACAAAGTTATAAAGATTTACTTTATGGCGAAGCAAAGTAATATCAGGCCAAACTATGACGGTCTAAAGTGACGGAAAGTTATCTCTCTACTTATAGGAAAAGCAATTTCCAGAGAGCAGTCGGATGTGACCAATTTTCCGCTTTACACTCTACAGGCTTTCAGCGTGGACGGCCGGGAGGAGACGTCACTGCCCCTGCTAGATATACAGCAGAGCTGATGCATAGGGGGATTCTTCTATCACTCATCACCCTTCTCCACAGTGACAGAAGAAGCTCTCTCACTGCATCACTCTTCATTCTTTTACAACATTTCATCCACATTTTTTCTTTTTCTGTGCCCTTTATACAAATTGATGAGTAAAGAACAATGACAGATGTCACACCATGGAGGTAAGAGACGCTGAAAGGTGTACCTGCTCACTGCGGCAGACCAACAACACTTGATGGAAATGGTCTACTGGTCACCCTCAGCTTATTAGCTCCAATCACAATAGCGTATTCTGTGTCTAATGGACATCATGACGCAGAGATCCATTTTAACCTCTTCAGGACGGAGGCAATTTTCGTTTTTGCGTTTTCGTTTTTTCCTCCTTGTGTTTAAAAGGCCAAAGCACTTGCATTTTTTCACCTAGAAACCCACACGAGCCCTTATTTTTTGCGTCACTAATTGTACTTTGCAATGGCAGACTTAATTTTTGCATAAAATATGCTGCGAAACCAGAAAAAAATTATGTGCGCAGAGAAATTGAAAAATAAACGTAATTCTTTTTCTTTGGGCGGATTTAGTTTTTACGCTGTTTGTCCTATGGAAAAAACTGACATGTTATACATGTTCCTGACGTTGGTACGATTAAAACGATATGCAACTTGCATAACTTTTATATTATTAGATGGCTTTTAAAAAATAAGACCAATAACCCCGGAAGTTAAAGAAATATAAAATATAATATTCCATTCCTTTCAGCATTACCTGTTAAGTTATATGCTAGATAGCACAGAAATAAAACAGGATTATTATGAGTATATTAAAAAAAGTATACTAGATTAGATTACTAGAGTAATATAGCTTTAAAAAGATAATATAGCAAAATGATAAGTTATATAGTAAATTGGTAGAAGGTAAATGTAAGGTAGTAATAAGATAAGAATAATATAGTTAAGGCGATAAAAATGAAAAAAAGTTATAAGCTAATAGTATAGAATGAGAAGATTAGTATAGGTTTATTCTAGTAATGAGAAAAAAATTGTATAAGTAGGAGGAATATAAGTACAGTATAATATAGAATTAGAGGATACAAGTAGGATAAGGATAATATACAGAGGGTTATGTATGTATTTATCATAGTTATATAATATAGTGATATACCCAGCACGGTTCAGTCCCCAAGCGTTACTTCATTCTCCCAGGCATGCTGGTCTGGAGAAAGGGGGCCCTGGTGGCTGCGGGTGCCAGCCTCTGTCAGTGACGTAACTAGTACCATGAAGGCAGACCACACTTCCATCAGGGCCGCACGGGCCCCATAACAGTTGCATGGTCTACCTCCATGGTAGCTACCTTACTAGGTCGAGCAATGATTTTTCTTAACACCTGATGATCCTATCAAATGGTTTTGGTGATCGCCATACACCTGCTGGCAGCAAAAACAGCTGTCCAACTTGGCTCTCTGACTGTTGCAAAACTGCAATTCCCATCAGTTGTCAGGGCCTGATGGGAGTTGTAGTTTAGCGGCAGCTGGAGAGCTGCAGCTCGGGGTAATGGGTATTCTATAGGCTGGGAAGTTTTAGGGCCTTTTACATGGGCAGAGTATCGGCCAGGAGCGTTGCTAGAAACGCTCATGCGGTCTATAATCAGCTCGTGTAAAAGACACTGTGATCAACTGATCGCGTCTTTAGAGCAGGCTTTAAAATTTATCGTTGTCGGCCGCACATCAACCTGTGTTAACAGGTGTTTCTGTGGCCAATAACCATAAAAGCAAACTGACAGCAGAGATATGCATAGGATATGCTGTACATAAAGGATATGTATATCTCTGTGCTGTCAGTTTCCAGATAACAAGCAGTCTATACTTACATCACTGCTTGTGATCTCTCCAGTGACATTTCCCCATTCCTCCACAGACTGTATCGTCAGGCCCCACCTCCTCCACAATGACTGACAACCGGAGGAGACAGGGCCTGATGATACAGAATATATATATATATTTATTTATTATCTCCAAGTCCATCTCATAAGTGGTGGTGGGATTGTTCACTGGGAGCATGATGTAAATACGTTGTTTATTATGTTGTATACAAGGGTCGGAGTATCCCTTTAAGGCTTCACTAACAGACAAAGACCCACACAAGGATATTTTGGAGAAACATAAGGTGAGAAGGTGGAACAAATATTTTGATACAAGAACCAGGATCCATCCCAGATGGGAAAAATCAAAACCATCAAAATGACAATATATGTGAACAGGACAATATCCGGTGGAGATGTGGGACACGGCATGGACGAGACAAACTATTGGAGTTTTAGGATGGGTGATATTTCTGGACTGTTGATGCAAAACTGAAGCAGATGTGGCTTGTTATAATGACGGCGATAAACACATTTTTTCTATTTAAATTAATTACCTCCAAAAACACTCTGCAAATAAATCATTGCCTATTAACAAGCCCCGGGGGTCATTTATGGATATTCACTAATAGCGAACACAAATCTGAGGGCTCATACAACATCACAGGGGGACAGACCAGGAGCCGCTCCCGACACCTCTCATTCCAAATGCCAAACCTCATATTTACCCCCGGTGAGCCGCAGGAACTTCCAACAAGGAGGCTGCTAGATCCAAAGGTCGTAAATTTGAAATGATGGAGATGTGTTATTTGAACAAGCCCTAATAAATGAATGCCAGGGTCTATCCGTCACCCTGGAGCATAACGGGACAATTTTAAAACCCCAATCACAATGGTCAGGTTGTACAAAATCCTCCAGGGTAAGCTCAGCTCCTCAAAATCTGATACTGTTATGTTTTGATCCCAACATGTCCCAAATCTCAGTATAGTCCACCCACCCCCTTCCTTCTTAACAGGGATGTGGAGTCAGAGTTGGAGTAAGCTTTGGCAGGAGCTTTTAAAAAAAAGAAATCTTTCAAAATTTTCAATTTTAATTTTCATATGAATTTTATAAATGTTCCTTATTAATATATTTTATGTTCTATCAATCTGAGCCCCTTATTAAAACCAGAAAAACCCTTTCTCCCATACATTTAGTTTTCTCCATATATCAGTAATAAATAACTGGGCCTATTACATAAGGGTGGTCAGGGAGATGTCGGTCACTATTTGGCAGTTTGTTCCTAAGCTGGAAGAGTCCATTGTGTGGGGGGAGATCTGTGCTGTTCTCTTCCTTGATGCTGGATGACTGTATATGAGCAGCAGTGTAATATGAAGATATCCTGTGTAATATAGAGGAGAAGAAAAAAAGACATAAGTAGTGAAGCAGTAACCTCAGTGTGGTGTTTTCTCTCTTGGAGAAATTAGTGTGTTTTTCTTCAGTGTGCTATGGCTGCAGCAGGCTGTGTGTGTGTGTGTGTGTGTGTGTGCGCGCGCACGCACTATGGCGACAGCAGGGTGTGTGGGCAACAGTGACAAATCCAGGGGGGCAGGGGGTGGTGAGATCATAATAAAAAAGTCCTATTTACCCGGCTCCCACAGTCCCCACTTATGGTCCCCTGCCGAGCTCCCACTCCTGTGATGTCATGGCCCTACTCAGCCAACCAGTGAGTGAGGCTGGGCACAGCTGCAGTCACTGGCTGAGCGAGTAGTTCCTGTGGGCCGCAATGATTCAGCAGCGCAGACCCTGACATAGTGCTGATAAATCCTTCTTTGTGTATACTTCATTAGAAACATAGAAGATTGTAAGCATAAAAAGACCACCTGCTCCATCTAGTCTAGTTTTGAGTTGTTCAGGACATGGAGGCTGGAGACTGGCTGCATCCACTGTACACACACACACACACACACACACACACACACACACACACAGGGGAATCTGCTTTATATCTTTGCCTTATTCACTCAGAAGTCGCCCCAGGATCATGTAGGACATTATAAAGAAGTTGCTAAGTCAGAACTTCTGTACACCAGTACGATAATAACTTGCCTGGTGTCTCATTAGCCATTTATGAAGGAGCTGGAGTCGGAGCTGGTCCCTGATTCAGGAGTTGGTGTCCACTCCACAGTCCTGCTTAAAACTTCCCTTTTAATTACTTAAAGGGGAACCAATTACCTTCAAAATGCATATATAGCTTTTTAAGGGTACATTCACACGGGGGGGCTCGCAGCGAGATTCTCGCTGCGAGCCCGGCAGGTCCTGTCAGTTCCCATAAACTACATACTTGCTGCGGTCTAAACGACCGCAGCGAGTATGTAATTATACCGCGCTTAACCCCTTCTACTCCCGCCGGCTCCCCCGCTGTAAGCAGCATACATTACCTGTCCTTGCTGCACGGGTCCGGCGTCCTGCTCTCCCGTCCGGCCAATTAGTGTGTTGCCCAGCCGCAGCCACTGGCCGGACGGGAGAGCAGGACGCCGGACCCGTGCAGCAAGGACAGGTAATGTATGCTGCTTACAGCGGGGGAGCCGGCGGGAGTAGAAGGGGTTAAGCGCGGTATAATTACATACTCGCTGCGGTCGTTTAGACCGCAGCAAGTATGTAGTTTATGGGAACTGACAGGACCTGCCGGGCGCGCAGCGAGAAACTCGCTGCGAGCCCGCCCGTGTGAATATACCCTAAATGTGCTGATAGAGCACACAGCACACTTTCCATACATGTTTCTATATACTCCCTGCCTCCCCTGTGTAATCCATAAAGTAACTTTATAAAACTGGCGCCCGGTATGCAAATTACATCAGGTAGTCACCTGGGCGGTGTTCGGCTAGATTGTAATCACAGTCACAGGTGCCCTCCCGAGTGATGTCAGAGCTACTGGGTGATTTGAATCACGCCCAGAGGGGCGTGATTACCGACGAAGAACGCCCAGGGGACCCGGACTGACTGTGACTACCATCTAGCCCAACCACCGCCCAGGTGACTACCTGATGTAATTTGCATACTGGGCGCCAGTTTTATAAAATTACTTTATGGATTACACATGGGAGGCAGGGAGTATATAGAAACATGTATGGAAATTGTGCGGTGTGCTCTAACAGCACATTTAAAAAGCTATATTTGCATTTTTGAGGTGATTGGTTCCCTATAAAATCATGCGGTAAGTATTAAAAGCACATACTCCCGAGCGGTTATGCCCATTATCATCTAATTCTTGTAGCCCTAGAGTTAATGTCAGTGCTGGTTATGATTTATACAGTGTGTGAGCATCAGGAGTAGCCCCTTCAACATGTTTCACTGTTACACACAGCATCCTCAGGAAGCATAGCTATCCAGCTACAATAGCTAGGCTTCCTGAGGACTGGTATATGACTGGCTGCCACACTCCAGCTCCTGTTGGTGCCATAACAGTACACTACTCTGCAGGAATTTACCAGTTTACATTTTTAGGTCTAAATTACCGAAATAAGAGGAAATCAGTTGATAAAAGAAAAGTGTATATCATACTGCAAGACGCAGAAACAGCAATATGGAAATGACCAGGACAGGTAGGATTTCTGAACGCCGCACATTTCTCTCAGTCACAGACACCTCCGTACTGTATTGGAAAGCATAGGTGGTGGATGGTGAATACTATGGAAACCTGTGTGAGCGGGGGAGACAGGAGATGACAGGTGCAGCTCCACCCCAGCACTACACCACAATACATGTCACACCTTAACCCCATCACTCCTGCTGAAGTGCTACTAACACACTACTACACAGCAAGTGCTCTTCATACAAGTCCCCATGTTCCTCCGTACAGGGGGCTCTATGGCTGCTGCCATTACTGAAGTCAGATTAAAAGTTTTCTTGTCCACAGGAGAGAGTATAGCGAGCTGAACGGTTCTGGATCAGTTGTAAATGAAGCGGTAAAGCACGTGCTTTAAACCATTTTACCACCAAAAATAAAGCAGCAAGACATGCTTAGTCGTTTCCTAATCTGGTCTCCATTTCCCATGACCTAGTATAGAGAGTGAGGTAAAGTATCATGGATGCACTTGCACAGGGTCTTATCTACGCATAGCAAGTGATAGATCAGTGACATAAAACTTCGGTCCCCTAACTCATCTTGCATGGTCTCTGCGTATTCCTACGAGATGCAGCTTCAGTCTGTCTCCGTGTAATAGGTTTCTCCCAGTCACCTTTCAGTAACAAGCTGCATCTCATAGGACAATACAGGATGTAAGTACTGAGGTTTTTTTTATATATATATATATATATATATATATATATATATATATATATATATATATATATATATATATATAAAACCTCAGTACTTACATCCTGTATTGTCCTATGAGATGCAGCTTGAGGTTTTTATATATATATGTAATTTAGAAATCTGTACAAGTTTCTGACATGAGTTGATTTGAAAACATTTTCTTTTCCAACGGAATAGTCCTTTAATAGTTCTCTTAGTACTCTACCACTGCGGCGAGCCATGCTGGACACTGTACTTCACTTAGAAGAGCGACAGTAAGCAGACGACTGACACCTTTTTAGACATCAATGTAATGTTGTCCACAGCCTGAGGTTGTATTCTATCCCAAAGAGACTGAACACAATCTGCAAACAGACGCCATTACAACTCATATCCAGATACTGCAGCAGGAAGGTGGCTGAGAGTGGATGGGCCAATAAACTATTATGTGCATATTTTACACAAACAAATATAGGCAGAGCAGCTGTAGATCACAGACTCTCAGCTGGACTTTGTCCTAGGACGCTGTGACAATGACTCATCCAGTTACACTGCTGTTACTATACACAACACACGGCATCTTAGGCTAGGCTTACACAGTGCTCTCCACTGCAAAAAAATCACACAAATCACATAAACATGTTTATATTCAGAAAAGTCTATTCATAGAGTGACTGTGCATTTCATTACTTTTACTGCACTGATCCGGAGTTACCTCCTGTATTATACTTCAGAGCTGCAGTCACTATTCTGCTGGTGGGGTCACTGTATACATACATTACATTACTGATCCGGAGTTACATCCTGCATTACACTCCAGAGCTGCAATCACTATTCTGCTGGTGGAGTCACCATGTACATACAATATGTTACTTACACTATACTGATCTTGAGTTACAACCAGTATTATACTGCTGCACTCGCTATTCTGCTAGTGGGGTCACCGTGTACACATATTACATTACTGATCCCGTACTGATCATGAGCTACATCTTTATTATACTCCGCAGCTGCACTCATAGGATGTAACTCTGAATCAGAATAAGTAATGTAATGTAACACAGTGACTCCACCAGCAGAATAGTTAGTGCAGCTCTGGAGTATAATACAAGATGTAACTCAGGATCAGTACAGGATACATAATGTATGTACACAGTGACCCCACCAGCAGAATAGTGAGTGCAGCTCTGGAGTATAATACAGGATGTAACTCAGGATCAGTACAGGATACATAATGTAATGTATGTACACAGTGACCCCAGCAGCAGAATAGTGACTGCAGCTCTGGAGTATAATACAGATCAGTAATGTATGTACACAGTGACCCCACCAGCAGAATAGTAAGTGCAGCTCTGGGGTATATTACAGGATAAGTAATGTAATGAACACAGTGATCCCACCAGCAGAATAGTGAGTGCAGCTCTGAAGTATAATACAGGATGTAACTCAGGATCAGTGCAGGATCAGTAATATAATATATGTACACAGTGACCCCCATCAGCAGAATAGTGAGTGCAGCTCTGAAGTTTAATACAGGATGTAACTCATGTTCAGTACAGGATAAGTAATGTATGTGCGCAGTGACCTCACCAGCAGAATAGTGAGTGCAGCTCTGGAGTATAAGACAGGATGTAACTCAGGATAAGTAATGTATGTATACCATGACCTCACCAGCATAACAGTGAGTGCAGCTCTGGAGCATAATGCAGGATGTAACTCAGGATCAGTACTGGATAAGTAATGTAATGTATGTACACAGTGACCCCACCAGCAGAATAGTGAGTGCAGCTCTGGAGTATAATACAGGATGTAACCAAGGATAAGTGTGGGATACATACGGTAACAACGTATGGCTCAATCAGCAAAACAGTGAGTGCAGCCAGACACTAGAGCACAGGAGTTAAACCTGCAGTCCTTCAGCTGATACAAAACTACAATTACCATAACGCTTTGGCTGTCCAGGCATAATGAGAATTGTAGTTTTGCAACATCTGTGCTTTAGGGTGGACCTTGACCATATACTTGTATAGCAGTGTGTTCTATATACAGCAATTCCCCTGCCATCCTCCCGGTAGCCCGGGGGCAGGAAACCTTGGCTCTCCAGCTGTTGCAAAACCAGCTTTAGCTTTGGCCGTCCATGCATGATGGGAGTTGTACTTTTGCAACAGCTGGAGGACCAAGGGGCCCTACCCCTGCCTTAGCCAACCACTAGTTACAAGCTGCTGCTGCTATTTAGCGGTTTCCCTTTTGTCCTCATAAATGCTGCATGAATGTCACGGTGGCAGGTTACTTCCTCCCGCTTGGTCCTTAGGGCACAGCAGAGCCGGGTGCGTGCAGCCTGTATGGAGGTAAACAGTGTGCACAGCTGTACGGTGGCCACCACTACATGTATACAGATACTCTCCTGTAGAAGCATTGCTTATATACTAATCCTATGTACACAGCAACACTACAACACCCAACCAGTAGAACAGCAAGGAGAAAGATCAGTCAACAGCACTTCTGAGAAAGCCTAACACAGTACCTGTTCTGCCCCCTTATAACCCAGCATGGTGCTTTCCTAGAGATGGTGCCCTCTGGTGCTGCGGCATCTATGTTATTACAGGAGACACCCTATACTTATTACAGGTGCATGCTGGATATATACATGTGCAGCTTTACATGGCACAACTACACATACCGGGACAGCCAAAGCTGAAGTGTATATTACCAGGTTATCACAGTGTGTAATGGAGGGATATGCAGGATGGATATATACTACTGTCCCCATAGTCCGGTTATACAGCTACCCGTCCGGTCCACATGGACCATCACCTGCCTAGTCAGGATGTATTGCAGCCCCCACACTTGTTGCACCCATTCAGCATATACCGTCACCTCCACAACCAGGTACCCAGTCAGCGCCACTTGTACAGTTAGTGGCCAAGCCACCATGTGCTGCCACTTCCCGTGTCATCTGGTCAGGATATACCGACACATAGCCGTCATTTACTATAACCTCCCCAACCAGTGATCCAGCCAGGACGCAGCGATAAGATGCACAGTCACAGGCAGTCAGGAGTCACCTCCTCAGGACATATCATCACCTAGAAGTAAAGCGCCTACTCAGGATGTACCACTACTTCCACAGTCAGCAGTCAGGATGTTATGACACTTCCACAGTCAGGATGTAGCGTTATCTCAGCAGTCACCCACTAAGTATGTACACACCTTCTGCAGAGGGGGGTTCAGTCAGGAGGTGCCGCCACCTCCACAGTCAAGATGTAAAGTCAGCTCCTGGATATATATATATACACACACACACACCGCCACCTCCACTCTCAGTATACAGACGCATCGCCACCTCGGCTGTCAGGATACATACGCACCGCCACCTCGGCTGTCAGGATACATACGCACCGCCACCTCGGCTGTCAGGATACATACGCACCGCCACCTCGGCAGTCAGGCTACATACGCACCGCCACCTCGGCAGTCAGGATACATACGCACCGCCACCTCGGCAGTCAGGATACATACGCACCGCCACCTCGGCAGTCAGGATACATACGCACCGCCACCTCGGCAGTCAGGATATATACGCACCGCCACCTCGGCAGTCAGGATATATACGCACCGCCACCTCGGCAGTCAGTATATATACGCACCGCCACCTCGGCAGTCAGTATATATACGCACCGCCACCTCGGCAGTCAGGATATATACGCACCTCCACCTCGGCAGTCAGGATATATACGCACCGCCACCTCGGCAGTCAGTATATATACGCACCGCCACCTCGGCAGTCAGTATATATACGCACCGCCACCTCGGCAGTCAGTATATAAACGCTAGGGATGGTCCAAACAGAGTTCGGTTCGGGTTCGTACGAACCCGAACTCTCGGTAATGATTCCCGCTGTCTGCCCGCTCCGCGCAGCCGGCTAATCCAGCGGGAGGACCGCCTGGAAAACTGGGATACAGCCATAGGCTATATCCCAGTTTTCCAGGCGGTCCTCCCGCTGTATCCACCCTCTCCACCGAGCGGGCAGACAGCGGGAATTTGATGCCGAGCGTTCGGGTTCATACGGGGACCATCTCTAATAAACGCACCGCCACCTCGGCAGCCAGTATATACGCACACCGCCACCTCGGCACCCAGTATATACGCACACCGCCACCTCGGCAGCCAGTATATACGCACACCGCCACCTCGGCAGCCAGTATATACGCACACCGCCACCTCGGCAGCCAGTATATACGCACACCGCCACCTCGGCAGCCAGTATATACGCACACCGCCACCTCGGCAGCCAGTATATACGCACACCGCCACCTCGGCAGCCAGTATATACGCACACCGCCACCTCGGCAGCCAGTATATACGCACACCGCCACCTCGGCAGCCAGTATATACGCACACCGCCACCTCGGCAGCCAGTATATACGCACACCGCCACCTCGGCAGCCAGTATATACGCACACCGCCACCTCGGCAGCCAGTATATACGCACACCGCCACCTCGGCAGCCAGTATATACGCACACCGCCACCTCGGCAGCCAGTATATACGCACACCGCCACCTCGGCAGCCAGTATATACGCACACCGCCACCTCGGCAGCCAGTATATACGCACACCGCCACCTCGGCAGCCAGTATATACGCACACCGCCACCTCGGCAGCCAGTATATACGCACACCGCCACCTCGGCAGCCAGTATATACGCACACCGCCACCTCGGCAGCCAGTATATACGCACACCGCCACCTCGGCAGCCAGTATATACGCACACCGCCACCTCGGCAGCCAGTATATACGCACACCGCCACCTCGGCAGCCAGTATATACGCACACCGCCACCTCGGCAGCCAGTATATACGCACACCGCCACCTCGGCAGCCAGTATATACGCACACCGCCACCTCGGCAGCCAGTATATACGCACACCGCCACCTCGGCAGCCAGTATATATGCACACCGCCACCTCGGCAGCCAGTATATATGCACACCGCCACCTCGGCAGCCAGTATATATGCACACCGCCACCTCGGCAGCCAGTATATATGCACACCGCCACCTCGGCAGCCAGTATATATGCACACCGCCACCTCGGCAGCCAGTATATATGCACACCGCCACCTCGGCAGCCAGTATATATGCACACCGCCACCTCGGCAGCCAGTATATATGCACACCGCCACCTCGGCAGCCAGTATATATGCACACCGCCACCTCGGCAGCCAGTATATATGCACACCGCCACCTCGGCAGCCAGTATATATGCACACCGCCACCTCGGCAGCCAGTATATATGCACACCGCCACCTCGGCAGCCAGTATATATGCACACCGCCACCTCGGCAGCCAGTATATATGCACACCGCCACCTCGGCAGCCAGTATATATGCACACCGCCACCTCGGCAGCCAGTATATATGCACACCGCCCCCTCGGCAGCCAGTATATATGCACACCGCCCCCTCGGCAGCCAGTATATATGCACACCGCCCCCTCGGCAGCCAGTATATATGCACACCGCCCCCTCGGCAGCCAGTATATATGCACACCGCCCCCTCGGCAGCCAGTATATATGCACACCGCCCCCTCGGCAGCCAGTATATATGCACACCGCCCCCTCGGCAGCCAGTATATATGCACACCGCCCCCTCGGCAGCCAGTATATATGCACACCGCCCCCTCGGCAGCCAGTATATATGCACACCGCCACCTCGGCAGCCAGTATATATGCACACCGCCCCCTCGGCAGCCAGTATATATGCACACCGCCCCCTCGGCAGTCAGTATATATGCACACCGCCCCCTCGGCTCTCAGTATATATGCACACCGCCCCCTCGGCTCTCAGTATATATACACACCGCCCCCTCGGCTCTCAGTATATATACACCTCCTGTCAGTATATATACCCCGCCCCCTCCGCATATATACCCCGCCGCTCTCAGTATATATACCCCGCCACTCTCAGTATATATACCCCGCCGCTCTCAGTATATATATACCCCGCCACCTCCGCTCTCAGTATATATACCCCTCCTCTGTCAGTATATATACCCCGCCAACTCCACTCTCAGTATATATACCCCTCCTCTGTCAGTATATATATACCCCTCCTCTGTCAGTATATATATACCCCTCCTCTGTCAGTATATATATACCCCTCCTCTGTCAGTATATATATACCCCTCCTCTGTCAGTATATATATACCCCTCCTCTGTCAGTATATATATACCCCTCCTCTGTCAGTATATATATACCCCTCCTCTGTCAGTATATATATACCCCTCCTCTGTCAGTATATATATACCCCTCCTCTGTCAGTATATATATACCCCTCCTCTGTCAGTATATATATACCCCTCCTCTGTCAGTATATATATACCCCTCCTCTGTCAGTATATATATACCCCTCCTCTGTCAGTATATATATACCCCTCCTCTGTCAGTATATATATACCCCTCCTCTGTCAGTATATATATACCCCTCCTCTGTCAGTATATATACCCCTCCACCTCCGCTCTCAGTATATAGACACCACACAGGGTCCCAGCGGTCCCATCATCCTCCATTGAGTTGCCTGGAGACATTCGCTGACACATTTCCATTGACTTCTATGAGGAGAAGGATGAAGTCCCTGCAGAGCCGCACACCGGCCCCGGGATACGGCCCCCTGGACATTCTCCGTGACGGGGTACTCACGCCTTGTGCACCGGCTCCTCCACCACCGCCGGTCCCTGCTGCTGGAAGGACTTGAGGGACTCGAAGGCTCTCATCAGCTTCTCCATGGTGGCCATGTTCCTTCAGCAGCGAAAACAAGGCCGCAGCCGGCTCCTCACGGTCACCACAGCCCCGGACAGCAGAGCTCACTGCGCGGTCTGCACGCTCCGCCGCCGCTCGGTTACCATCCGCCGCTCACTAACCGCCATCACCAGCCGCCAGCACCGGGAGGAACCATCACTGACAGCTCCAGCCGCAGCCTAACCCGCTTCACCTCTCCCAGCCAATGACAAGCGGCGCAGCCAACAGAGTGACGGCAGAATCAACCAATGACGAGGCGCTGCCAGGTGACATAACCCAAAACCTGATTGGTTTAACAGTGCGGAGGCGGGACCAGCTAGACACGGGTAGTGAAAAGAAGGTCATGGGGCGTAGTGGAAGTGGAAGCCCCGCCCACCGTTCGCAGTGACTGTGGAGCACGTGGGTAGCAGATGCCGGGACTTGTGTTTACTATTGTGTCAGAGCTGCGCGAGGAGGCGGAACCCAGTAACCAATCCGGTCACTGCTTTCATTTTCTAACCCGCCCGAGGAAAATGAAAGCTGTGATCTGATTGGTTGCTGTGTTCAGCAGCGTTGTCGTTAGATGGACCTCATTTACATAGAGGGCGGAGTTTATGCAAATCTGTTTTTAAAAGGTTCTATGCAGAGGGGATGGGGATCACAGTGGGAATTCTGTCTGCATGAATTGGAGATATGGGAATGCAATGTGTTATTGCTATCTACACCTTGTGGCCGTCATTTCTATGGCAGTGTTGTGGCTGACACATGGAGGTCTTGTTATTGCCCCGGCCAGGGTGGATTGGTGCACTGGGGGCAGTAGTCCCACCCCCAGGGCACCAAAACAACATATTTGCATATGGGGTATACTCTTAGTATGGCAGAAACTACACTGACCATGACGGTAAGAAAGATGAAGATTTGAAGCCAAAGCGATTTGAAAAGAGGAGAAATGTCAAGCTTTCTTATGACCTGATCTCTGTTTATAGTCTGTTTTTGGCTTTGGCTTCAATTTTTTGTCAGTTAATGTGTCAGATAATCTTTCTGTGTAAATGGACCCTTAGCCAGCAACTTTCTTCCCTTTTTCCCACCCATAGGGTCCCATACAGTAGTAATTGCACTGCTTGGTGCATGTGCAGTTAAAGGGGTAGTGCGGCGCTAAACATTTATTCACAAAATAACACACATTACAACGTTATACAACTCTGTAATGTATGTTATGTATGTGAATGGCCCCCTTCCCCGTGTTCCCCCCACCCACGCATGAGGGACAGATGGAGCGATTCAGCCGGCCTCCCGAAGATGACATCATTGTCACAAGATGGCGGACGGGGGTCGACACCAATGCGGTAAGTATAATGCACCAACACTTCCGGGTCTAGCGTGAGTGGGGGGAAACATGGGGAAGGGGGCCATTCACATACATAACATACATTACAAAAATGTATAACTTTGTAATGTGTGTTATTCTGTGAATAATTGTTTAGCACCGCACTTCCCCTTTAAGTGAGAAGAACTGTGGGTTGCCCCCTGTATGTAGGATCGATCCCCTACTGTGCTCCATTGTGTGAACTGACAGGTTCTCTGCGGCCGCAATTCAATGTATGCGTGATTTATGTAAAACGGCCATGATTTATGTAAAACATACGTTGTGTGAACATGGCCTTAGTAAGCAAGCTGTTCCTGGTGTGGCCACCAGGGGTTGCTAGCTGGTGTTATATAGCTGGGCATAGGTGGTCTACCCATGAGGCACTTGTCACTGTAGCTTGAACTTAGTTGGATAGGCTGGCTTTAAGAAGAGAGGAGTGGACTGAGGGCTACTCCAGGGATGTTGGGGACCGTACCTAGACCCTAAGGTACTCAGCTGTGGGCTTAGAGGAAAAGTACATAGAGTATGCCCATGGGTATGAACTTCCACCTTTTTGCTGTCTATGGGCACTGAGATACATAAAACAAGAATGAAGGCCCCAACTTTATGGGTGAAGCTAGCCATCGGGGGGACCTCTAAGGAAACCTAGGTTTGGGGTCTTGTACAGGGGAGCCATAGCAGCAGCTCTCTCACAGAAACCCTCACTGGAACAACGACCATAGATCTCCCTCAGGAAATAAACTACTCCCTGATTGGGTAGAAACCAACTGGAAGGCCTTAACGCTGGCAGTGATTGGTGAGATAACATGAGGTACCAATTGGTCAGGGGAAAATCACCTTATACAACAGTGGCAGTTGGACAGTTAAAGGGGTAGTGCGGCGCTAAAAAATTATTCACAGAATAACACACATTACAAAGTTATACAACTTTGTAATGTATGTTATGTCTGTGAATCGCTCAGCCAATCGTGGCTGAGCACAGTAATGACGCGGCGGAGGGGGGACAGCGGTAGCGATTCGGCAGTCCGTCCGAAGATGACGTTTGGCACAAGATGCCGGACGGGCTCGACACGGATCAGGTAATGTATAATGCACTACACACTTCCAGGTACACGGGTGGGGGTGGTGGGACACGGGGAAGGGGGCGATTCACAGACATAACATACATTACAAAGTTGTATAACTTTGTAATGTGTGTTATTCTGTGAATAATTTTTTAGCGCCACACTACCCCTTTAACCCTTTGTGTACAATCTCCTTCAGCTGTGCATACAATACATACAATACAGTGACATCTAGTGGTATTAAATAGGAAGTGCATTCAGAAATAGGAAATACAACTTATCTTTATACGTGAGATCATGTTCCTAGCTAGGAAAGCTATCTCTCTAAGGTGGGTGGATCCTAGACCCCCTACTATATGGGAGTGGAAAGCCCTCGTCAATACTGCCATCTCATATGAAAGGTTGGTGTTTAAAGGAGTTATCCAGCACTACAAAAACATGCCCCAATTTTGCCCCACTCTTGTCTCCAGGTCAGGTGTAGTTTGCAATTAACCTCTATTTCAATGGAACTGAGTTTCAAACCTCACACAAACTGGAGACAAGAGCAGTGCAAAAGTGGTCATGTTTTTATAGCACTGGATAATTCCTTTAAGCATAGGGGCTGCCCGAAAAAATTCAACAAAGTTTGGGGACAGTGGTGTCGGTATGCTGACACTAACAATTCCGGTAGTAGATAACTCTGATTGAGGGACTCCTTTACCTCTTCTGTATCTTAGTTTCAGTTTTACTTCCGAGACACTGCTATCACCCAGCAGTGTCCCGGCACCTATCCCCGCGGCGGCTCTGATCTCCCTCCCTCCAGCAACA
Source organism: Dendropsophus ebraccatus (assembly GCF_027789765.1). Taxonomy (NCBI): domain Eukaryota; kingdom Metazoa; phylum Chordata; class Amphibia; order Anura; family Hylidae; genus Dendropsophus; species Dendropsophus ebraccatus. The sequence continues at coordinate 37,759,149 of NC_091460.1, read as the reverse complement.
GCTCACCCGTGGTACCAGCTTTCTATGTGGGTGATGCTGCTGGGGGAGGGAGAGAAGTCAGGGCCGCTCCTATCAGCCAGCGACCACGCAGGGGCACTGTCAGTGACACCCCCGGACCCAATCAGCTTGAAATAGTACCCGACTCCCCTTCCCTCCCGGACCGCACTCTGATGATAGCGCCAGCCTGCCCTTCCCCTGGCTCAGCATCGATCGGGTCCCGGGATGGAGGGAGCAGGTGCTAAGCGGCCTCCGTGTCAGGGGCGCAATCACCAAGCGCCGCATAGCACTGGCGCCCTCCATCCCGGGACCCGATCGATGCAGAGCCAGGGGGAGGGAGGGCGGGCTGCCTCTATCCGCAGAGTAGGATCCAGGAGGGAAGGGAAGTCGGGATCCTATAGCAAGCTGAGCGGGGGGATGTCACTATAGCTGCAAGAAATCATCATGGAGGCCTGGACCTGATGGAGAGGAAGAGGAAAAGTGACGCCTCAGATCAAAAAAGACGTCACTTGTGAGTCACTGAATGATGTTTTTTTTCCCCCCCGTAGAACGTTATTTAGTAGGGGTGCCCCGAGGTAAAAAGAAATTTCCAAGGGGTGACCCCTCGCAGAGCTCTCTCAGTTCAGCATTAATCAATAGCAACATCTAATCAACCATCAAAACATCTGGCTACATGGGGGGAGGTATCTGGCTACATGGGGGGAAGTATCTGACTACATGGGGGGGAGGTATCTGACTACAGTAGGAGGTATCTGGCTACATGGGGGAGGTATTTGGCTACAAGGGCAGGTATCTAACTACATGGGGGGAGGTATCTGACTACATGGGGGAGGTATCTGACTACATGGGGGAGGTATCTGGATACATGGGGGGAGGTATCTGACTACATGGGGGGAGGTATCTGACTACATGGGGGAGGTATCTGGATACATGGGGGGAGGTATCTGAATACATGGGGGGAGGTATCTGACAACATGGGGAGGAGGTATATGACTACATGGGGGGGAAGTATCTGACTACATGGGGGAGGTATCTGACTACATGGGGGAGGTATCTGGATACATGGGGGGAAGTATCTGACAACATGGGGAAGTATCTGCCGACTTTATGAGGTATCTGGCTACATGGGGGAGGTATCTGGCTCCATGGCGAGGTATCTGGCTACGTTGGGGGAGGTGTCTGGCCACGCTGGGGGAGGTATCTGACTACATGGGGGAGGTATCTGGCCACGCTGCTGGAAGTATCTGGCTACGATGGGGGAGGTATCTGGCCACGTTGGGGGAGGTATCTGGCTACGATGGGGGAGGTATCTGGCCACGTTGGGGGAGGTATCTGGCTACGATGGGGGAGGTATCGGGCTACATTGGGGGAGGTATCTGGCTACGTTTGGGGAGGTATCTGGCTACGTTAGAGGTATCTGGCTACGTTGGGGGTGTTATTTGGCTACTGGGGGCATATCCAGCTCCATGGGACACATCTGGCTAGCGGCAAATCTGGCTCCATGGGACATACCTGGCTGCCAGAGGCATACAGTACCTAGCCAAAAGGGGCATATGTGGCTGCAAGGGATGTATTTGGCTGCAGGGGCATACCTAGCTGAAAGGGGCATATCATTACCTGTCCAAGATTCTGCCGGCTTCCCTGGCTCCTAACTCACTGACTGCCCACCTCAGCCACTGATTTGTGACCTGCGAGACTGAGAAGCAGGTTGGAGCGTGGTCAGGTAAGTATGATCTGTCAGGCCACATACGTTAAATAGGCAGTAGCTACATTCTCGTAGCGGAATGAAAATCTGCTGCAAGAATGCAAAACCATATACCATAACAGTACAGAGTATCGCAGCGGATTTTGCTGCAAAACGTACGCATGCCTCTACCCTAGGGCAAAGATTATAATCAATCGTATCCTTGGGGGTACTCGGCTGGAGCTTCTTGTCGCATGGGGGTACTTGGCTTAAAAAGGTTGAGAAACACTGGGGACTAGACTATATGTGATGGTCGACCTCTGATTACAGACCGGCGCTGCCCGTCCTGACCTGTGAGCCTGTCCAGACCTTGGCTGGTACCCTGACAGCTCACTCACACAGGAACCAGTCCTAGAATTAGCAATCTGGTAGCTCCCTGCAGCAAACTCTAGATACTTGTATGAGGGTTAAGAGATGAAAGTCAGATCACATAGATACACTCAGGAGTGACCCTTTTCCCCTCTGCCTATTATGAATACATGGATGTGTATAGGTAGCATGGAAAGGAACAGCTGTCAGCCAAACAACTGTTTGCCCGACTGCCATTAAGGATGTATGGCAACATTTACTCTTCAAAGGTTTTCCTGTACAGATGAGCGTGCGGCATTTGATTACCGGTGGCTGAAGAAGTTGGATGCAGCCCTATGGAGTCCTGGAACAAATGGATTTAGTCTAAGGCCTATGGCGGTACCCATGTTTCCCAGACAGCCTTAGAGTTGCATCCAATTTCTTCAGCCACCGGTTATTAAATGAAACCAACTCAAGTTTAGATAAACTCGATGTTCACTCATTCTTAACAATTAGGTTATGTTCACACACTGTACTTTTTATAAGACGTTCTTTTCATAATGCAATGATTTGGATTGAAGTTAGTGCGAACAACGGCAGTAGATTTTGCCTCTAGAAGTCACTAACCATTTCTTTTCTTTTTTTTTTTTATTTCCATGTTGCTTATTTCAAATCTGCAGTAGAAAAAGATTTGTGCCATATAAACCATAGCGCGGAATTCGTCAGAGTATCCAGATAGGAAGCTGAAAGGTGGACATTCCCTTATTGATGTCTTGTTTGTTTTTATTCTTGCTTTTCCTTATCTTCTTCTGTCTGCCATCTTCATGCCCAACATGCTTTGTGATGTCTCAGCTCACTGGAACCAACATATACTTTGGATTGTTCTTCTTCATTGAGGGACATCATATTAGTATAGTATGCATTGTGTATACAGTTATGCCCTGTCTGCTATGTATAAGTTGTATACACTTGTTTTACATTATGGGAATGGGAAAGATATGTTATGCAACCCTCGCTGAGGTCCCGATAGGGACAAGCGTGTATTTATCAGTCTATGTCTTACACCAGGATGTAATGTGGGTTCAGAGAGCCTACACCCAAAAGTAGAAAAAAAAAAAGTCACTTGACACCACCCACCTGACAATTTACAGGCAGTGATATAAGGCTTGCATGCAGCTGCTCAGCCATGAAAACTCATGCCATAAAGCTCCTAGTGGGGCAGCGCACTAATTAGGTGGGTGAGACGTCTAGATGCCGGGAGCCCCCGAAGTGCAAACCCAGTAATGTATGCACCGGGCTGCAGAGAGGTTAAGGAGGCTGCCTTTTACATACTTGCAGGGGGGGGTGACAATTCCGCTGCAAGTATGTAATCATGTTGAAAATGACAGTGAAGGAATCACTATGAACTTGCAGCGTGAAATCCACTGTGGATCCGTTACATGCGAACCCACCCTGAAAGAGAACCTATCATCTAAGTTTAACTGTCCCTATTATAATAGTTTCTCTCTCCCTAAGTCTATTCATGAAGATAACGATAGCATTTGCAGTCTGTATCCAATACTTTACCCAATCCTCTGTACCGGGGCAGTAAGGCCGGACGCCGCCATCTTGGTGACATCACTGTGTACCAGTGCTGAAACGCAAGTGACGTTATCAAGATGGTGGCGTCCGGCCTTACTGCACCGGTACAGAGGATTAGGTAAAGTATTAGATACAGAATGCAAAGGCAATCTCTATCTTTATGAATAGAAGGGAGAAGTACAGGGACAGTTAGAAATACACAGCAATTTTGAGCTGTATATATAGCGAGCAATCACTATTTATTGACGGAGCGGCGGGCAAAGGCTCATGGGAGCCCTTATCCACTCTGCATGCCAGGAGTTTCCTGTCTCGCTCTAACTTATTTGAAAAGAACTAGTGTGAGGCGAAAAAAAAAAAGAAAATGTAAATAAATAATAAACGCAGAAAGAGAAATAAATTAATTATATTTAGAAATATTAATAAAAAATAAATTTAAATTAAATAGAAGAATAAAAAATAAACAAGTCAGCCATGATTGTTTCTATTTAACCCCTTAAGAACAGAGCCCAAAATGGCCTTAAAGAGAACCAATCATGGAGGAAACAAATATCTATGTTATTTTAAGTTTTCCCAATGAGCCCGCCAGGTCCGCCTTAAGATACCATTCCGTCTGGCGAAACAGAGATGGTTTGAATGATTTGGTACTCACTCAGAAACGCACAGATAAATGGTTTCCATTTAGTTATGAAATGTTTAGTTTTTTTGGACTTGCATCGTTCTGCATCTAGTTGATCCATTTTCAGATAGTACTTCACTTGATTAATTCTCAGAAATAAGGGGATTGGAAGGCTGTAACCACTGAGCCAAAAGACACTGTTTGGCCACTAAGATCTGCATATCTGAGATAAGACATTGGTCAGTGACTCACAGGTGATGTCTTCTTTGATCTGAGGCATCATTTTCCTTTTCCTCTCCTTCTGGCCCAGACCACCATGATCTCTTCTGAACCTGTCAGACAAACATCTTAGGCTCCGCACTTTTGCAACAACTTCCCCTTTTTATGACGTCTGTGCTCTGCCCCATAGTAATAACCCCCCCCCCCCCCCCCCCCCCCCCCCCCCGTGCTGTCCCTATGCTAATAATACCCCCGTGCTGTCTCTATAGAAATAATCTTCCCTGTGGTCTGCCCCATAGTATTAATCCCCCCTGTGCTCTGTCCCCATAGTAACAATCGCCCCTGTCCTCTGTCCCCATAGTAATAACCCCCCCTGTGCTCTGTCCCCATAGTAATAATCCCCCCTGTCCTCTGTCCCCATAGTAATAATTCCCCCTGTCCTCTGTCCCCATAGTAATAATCCCCCCTGTCCTCTGTCCCCATAGTAATAACCCCCCTGTGCTCTGTCCCCATAGTAACAAATCCCCCCTGTCCTCTGTCCCCATAGTAATAACCCCCCCTGTGCTCTGTCCCCATAGTAATAATCCCCTCTGTCCTCTGTCCCCATAGTAATAACCCCCCCGTGCTCTGTCCCCATAGTAATAATCCCCCCTGTGCTCTGTCCCCATAGTAATATCCCCCTCTGTGCAGTCCCCATAGTAATAATCCCTCCTGTGCTCTGTCCCCATAGTAATAGTCCTCCCTTTGCTGTCCCCATAGTAATAATCCCCCATGCTCTGCCCCATAGTAATAACCCCCCTGTGCTTTGCCCAATAGTAAAAATCCCCCCATGATCTGCCCCATAGTAATACTCCCCCCATGTTCTGCCCCATAGTATTAATCCCCCTACAATGTTCTGCCCCATAGTAATAACCCCCTCCCAGGTTCTGCCCCATAGTAATAAGCCCCACCCAGGTTCTGCCTCATAGTACTAATCCCCCCTCCCAGGTTCTGCCTCATAGTACTAATCCCCCCTCCCAGGTTCTGCCTCATAGTACTAATCCCCCTTCCATGTCCTGCCTCATAGTACTAATCCCCCCTCCCATGTTCTGCCTCATAGTACTAATCCCACCCATGGTCTGCCCATAGTAATAATCCCCCCAGGTTCTGCCCCATAGTATTAATCCCCCCTCCCATGTTCTGCCCATAGTAATATTCCCCCCAGGGTTTGCCCCATAGTATCAATTCCCCCTCCCATCTTCTGCCATTTAGCAAAAATCCCCCTCATGTTCTGCCCCATAGTACTAATCCCCCCTACAAAGTTCCACCCAGGGCCAGACTGGGACTGAAAATCGGCCCTGGCATTTCAAAGCACACAGGCCTACTTACCGTAGGGGGGAAATTATATGATAAAATGTCACTGCAGAACAGACACTATATACCATATAATCTTGTTGGACATACCGGGAGCTACAATTCTCAGTTCCTGAAAGTCTATAGCTGTCAGGGCATGCTGGGAATTGTAGTTCACAATTGATGGTGTTTGGTATTACTTAATTCTGGGGAATTCATTTTACATAAATAAAAAATATATATATTTTGTAGCAGGCCCGGATTGGTAATCTGGCAGACCGGGCAAGTGCCCTCTGGGCCGCCAGGATTACCAGTCCGTGGGCCGCCGGTTCCACTAGATACTTACACCGGCGGCCCTCTGCAGCTGTTGTGAACAGCGCGGCACTATTCACTCACCTGCTCTGCTGTCTGCAAAATCCCCAGACAGCCCCCACCCCAGTGTGTGGCTAGCAGTAAGGGGCCGCTCTGCCCCTTTAAAATTCCTTTCTGTGTAGCAGACGTACCGCGCGCAGGCACGTCTGCTACAGCCCTCCTCCTCTGACGGCTGACGTCACTTCCTGGACGCGCCGCAGAGGATCCAGGGCAGAGCGGAAGATGCCGGTGGCAGCAGGTACAAGATGAAGACGCTGGGGAGTCAGGGCTGGGCAGTTAGAGATTGTCCGCTCCTCTTACAGGAAGCCAACAGGACAGTGCAGTTCCGTGTAGTTCAGAGATATGCTACAGCAGCCCTGACATACAGGGCTGAACTCTGCCTCAGGGGTCATTAGTCGGCTATATGTTGTAGCAGCTGCATCTCTTACACAGGCCGCTTTCCTGTCAGTGAGGTGACCTGTAACCCCTGCACGGCCTGAGTGTGTCCTCCCTCCTCCTCCCTGTGCAGCGTCCTCTGGCTCCCTCCATGCCTCCCTGTGCCCCTGCTGGTTCTTAAAGTAAGCCCATGTCCTCTCCTCTGTCTGTGTCTGTCTATCTATCTATGTCCTCTCCTCTGTCTGTCGGTCTGTCTCTCTTATCTATCTCCTTATCCATCTAAGTCCTCTATCTATCTATCTATCTATCTATCTATCTATCTATCTCCTATCTATCTATCTATCTATCTATCTATCTATCTCCTATCTATCTATCTATCTATCTATCTATCTATCTATCTATCTATCTATCTCCTATCTATCTATCTATCTATCTATCTATCTATCTATCTCCTATCTATCTATCTATCTATCTATCTATCTATCTATCTATCTATCTCCTATCTATCTCCTATCTATCTATCTATCTATCTATCTATCTATCTATCTATCTATCTATCTCCTATCTATCTATCTATCTATCTATCTATCTATCTATCTCCTATCTATCTATCTATCTATCTATCTCCTATCTATCTATCTATCTATCTATCTCCTATCTATCTATCTATCTATCTATCTATCTATCTATCTATCTATCTATCTATCTATCTCCTATCTATCTCCTATCTATCTATCTATCTATCTATCTATCTATCTATCTATCTATCTATCTATCTATCTCCTATCTATCTATCGCAAGGGAGCAGCCGCACATCCAAATCAAAGCAATGGGTGCTTGTGCAGAGAAAGTCCTTTGGCATAGGATCCCAAATGTAGAAAATGGCAAAAGTCTGCAGCACACCGAAGTAAAGGTGAAGAGTGTTTATTCCATCAACAGGTACAAGATACAACATTTCGATTCAATCCAGAATCATTTTTAAGCATGCTTGAAAATGATTCTGGATTGAATCAAAACGTTGTATCTTGTACCTGTTGATGGAATAAACACTTTTCACCTTTACTCCGGTGTGCTGCAGGCTTTTGCATCTATCTATCTAATCTATCTCCTATCTATCTATCTATCTATCTATCTATCTATCTATCTATCTCCTATCTATCTATCTATCTATCTATCTATCTATCTATCTATCTATCTAATAAGGGGCATAAGTTTATAGGGGGTATACCTGATCAGAAGGGGGAATAGGTCTGCAGCGGGGCATACCTGGCTACAAGGGGCATATTTGGCTCCAGGAGGTATATCTTGCTATAAGGGGCATATTTTGCTACAATGGGCATACAAGGCTGCAGATGGCATATCTGACTACAGTGGACATAACTGGCTATATGGGGCATAGCTTACTACAGTAGACATACCTTTCTACAGGGGCCATTGTATCTGACCACAGGTGTATACTTTGGATGCATGGGGCATGTTTTGTCTACAAGAAGCATTGCCTCTAGCCACAGAGGGCATATCTGGTTGGAAGGGTCATTATTAATGGCTACAGGGGGCATTGCTTAACACTACAGAAGGTACTATATCTGGCTACAGGTGGCATTGTACAAGAGTACAAGAGGCATTGCTACTGAGGAAGGGGGCATTATTATTTATTACTTGAGCATTATTACTGGGTCCTACATATTAGTCACATTGTTATGGGGGGGATCTGATCTGGGAATCAACTGCTGACAGAGGACACCATGTGAGTCACTGGATGTAATAGCACTTCATGACTTGATCTATAATAATTATTTTTATTACCAGCTGAAGTGTCACAGTACCGCCATGTATGTCATTCAGACAGAGCAGGAAGGGGCGGGGGCAAGAGGTGACACTTCCGCTGGTAATATATCAAGGAAGATATGTTATATGTGGGCTGCTGAGGTTTGAGTGCCAGGGCTGATTTTAAGTCCCAGTCCGGCCCTGTTTTGTAGGGAGAACTAAAACTCCCATCAGTTCCTGAAGATCTCTAGCTGTCAGGGCATGCAGGGAGTTGTATTTTACAATATATGGGGTTGGGTGTTACATAGTTCTGGGGTATTCATTTTAAAATGAATACCCCAGACCTATGTAACACCCAACCAACCCCTACAGATTGGGAACTACAGCTCCCATCATGCCCTGACAGCTATAGACCCATATATTTTAAAATCTATGGGGTTGGGTGTTACATAGTTCTGGGGTATTCATTTTAAAATGAATACCCCAGACCTATGTAACACCCAACCAACCCCTACAGATTGGGAACTACAGCTCCCATCATGCCCTGACAGCTATAGACCTTTAGGAACTGCTGGGAGTTGTACTTCTCCCAACAAAATAGATAATTCTGGGGTATCCATTTTACCTTAATAAAAAAATATATATTTTTTTGGGAGAACTACAACTCCCAGCAGTTCCTGAAGGTTTATAGCTGTTTGGGCATGTTGGGAGTTGTAGTTCACAATCTATGGGGTTGGGTGTTACATAGTTCTGGGGCTGCGGCAGGACAGCGGACTGAATGGCTGAGCGGGACACCAGGGTGCATCAGAAGCAGGCCGGAGTGCGGACGAGTTAAGTATTCACCAGGCAGGGCCGGGGTAAGGGGGACGGGGCTTTACATACAGTGGAAGCAAGAAAGTAAACCTATACAAACTGGCAGGACCGGGAATAACAGCGGATTTTGCTGCGTAACTTACAGCGTGAAATCCACTGCAATTCCGCTACATTTTAATACCCTTATTAATACCCTTCCATTGCCACACACTGACTACACACACCCGTATACTGACTACACACACCCTTCCACTGCCACACACTGACTACACACACCCTTCCACTGCCACACACTGATTACACACACCCTTCCACTGCCACACACTGACTACACACACCCGTATACTGACTACACACACCCTTCCACTGCCACACACTGACTACACACACCCTTCCACTGCCACACACTGATTACACACACCCTTCCACTGCCACACACTGACTACACACACCCTTCCACTGCCACACACTGACTACAGACACCCGTATACTGACTACACACACCCTTCCACTGCCACACACTGACTACAGTCACCCGTATACTGACTACACACACCCTTTCACTGCCACGCACCCATACACTGACTACACACTGTGGTACAGACTGTCTCCTCACATTCTCCATCCTTTGAGGGGGTCAGTACCTCTGGCCCCAGGAATATAGATGATGGTCATCAGGAGCAGGGGACAGGGACAGACATCTGTGCAGGCAGCTTCCAGGCCTCCATGTACTGTCTGTGCAGGCTGCCATACTGTCATCCTCCTCCCTCCTCCCCCAAGTCCCGACAGCAGGAGGAAGCTAATTGGAGCATACACAGCACACAGTGACAGTATTGCTGTGCATCCTCCATTCCCTTCTCTGTTTTCAGATCCCTCACACCAATGCCAGGACCTTGTGGGCGGCTTTAGGTGTGTGCATCCAAACGGTAAACAAGGCAAGCTGGGCCAGGCAGGGAGGAAGGGCCCTGGAACATACCATTACGGACCCCCACCCCTGTTGCTACTTGCCTGTGTCCCTGCTCTGCCTGCTCCTCAGCGCCCTCTGCTGGTATATAGTGTAATGAGCAGAGTGGAGCACGGCACAGGCCGTGCACAGCAGCAGCAGCTGTGCAGAGTTGGGGGGAGGAAGTAGCCGGGCGGGCATGGAGGGGGTCGGGACCGGCCCGGAGGGGTCGGCCCCTCTGGCATTTGGGGAAGCAGATAATGTGGCCGGCGGGCAGGCTGACGGCCGGCGGGGGCGTGCACAGCTAGGTGGGGTCTGAGGAGGTGCCACCAGCGCCTCCCTAGCTGTCGGCGCCCTGTGCGATCGCCCGGCCCGCTAGAAACGGCCCTGGTGCAATTTGGTCTCCAGCACTCCCGCCACCTCTCATTCTCAATGGACCTTTCATGTACAGGGCTGTATGGGGCATCATTTTTTGCGCCATTATCAATTTTTAGTAATCTTATTTTAAATAAAATGTAATAAAAATAATCAATCCTGGTGTTTTTTTAACGCTTTTTGTTTACGCCATTTACCATGCGGGAACATTATTGTTTTATTTTAATAGATCAGACAATTACCCACGCTACGGTATATTATATGTTTTATATATAAAAAGGGAAAGGGGGGTGATTTAAACTTTTATTGGGGGAGGGACTATGGTGTGTTTTTTTTTTTAACTTTTACATTTTTTTTACACTTTTTATGTCCCCTTTTCTAACACTGATCATTGTTCTGCCATAGCATAGCATTGATCAGTGTTATCTGCTATCATTGCATAGAGCCTGCCTGTTGCAGACTCAATGCATGGATCGCCAATCTGTCACAGCTCCTGTCACGGATGTAAGTGCCGCAATCTCGGCACTGCAGGGGTTATTAACAGTGAGGACCGGGCAGCATATAGCAGCCGGTACCCACGTGCTTTGAAGTGAGATCAGCCGCAGCTAGTGACATGCCAAGTGGCTCTGAAGCTACAGCAGCGGCTCCGGAAAGGGAACAGAAGAACACCGGGGAGCGTGGAGAGTTAATGTATAAAGTTTATTTTTTACAAAGTCATCAGCCACGCATCGCTTTTACACGTAGCACGGTCTGCTGCCTATGATTTTATGTCAGGGCCAAAAGACATGATCAGCCGATGATCGTCGTCATGAGCTGTCTCTATTACACAGAGCGATAATTGGGTGAATCGGCCTAATTCGGCCGATTATCGCTCATGTAATATGGCGCTTACTGCTTACATAGCTGTGTAGCCTGAAGTTTAAATACATCTTTTCTAGCTCACAGTATCCATGAATACCAACAACTTCTAAAAATGGCTTCAGTAGTTTTCATAAATGCGAGACAAGACACAGTATGATAAAAAATAGTTCAAGTCCATATTAAAGTCATCCCTGTGTCTTTTAGACAACCTCAAAGACTATGAAGGATCAGGCAAATCATCTCCACAATGGCCACAGGTGCAGAGTCATAGAAAACATTTTTTTTTATAACATTTGTATTGTGTGCCAATGTAAAAAAAATAAAACTTCACATTAATACTTTTTGTAATTCAAATGATTAATTTATTCTGTCCCTTTCTATTAGACAACTGCAACTAAACAAAATTCATTTTGAAATGTAAATGTCTGTTTTCCAACTAATTGCCAAAAAACATTGCCTGTGTGTAGAGTAGAAAATAATAATGAAGTAGTAATACTCACCTCCCCCTAAGCCCCTGCTTGTCAGAGCTACTTCCTGGTTTCTTGTAATGCATTGTCCCTGCAGAAATCGCACCAGTCAGCCAATCACTGGCCACAGTGGTTAGCTGAGTGGGCAGTTCTTGCAGGGACAATGCATTACCAGAAGCCAGGAATCAACAGGGACCAGGGATATCAGCTTCCAGGATAGGAGTAGGTGAGTACTCTATTATTTTTTACATTCCCCTTCGGCGTGTGTTTGTGTGTATGTATGTATGTACCTCAAGGCCCACCAACAGTTCATGTTTTTAGTATACAAAGAACACCTGTGATAATACCTGATGTAATGACTATAGTTATATCACCTGTGAAATACTGAGGAAATATTTAAAACATGACCTGTTGGTGGCCATGAGGACTGAAGTTAGGAAACACTGCCCTACAACAACTCTTGTGTGCTATCAGTAGAAACAAACCTGGGAATCCAACTCAATTTCTTTAAAAACTGTATCCATCATTTACATATATTTCAAACCATAATTTGTTACACTTTTGGTTCCGTATTGTATTGGATTTTCTTCTGTATTTTTTATTCTGTAGGATCAACACACTGGGAGGTGCAGGGTGGGAGTATTGGTCCGTTTACATGGAGCGATTATCGGATCAAATCTGTGCGATAACAATCACATTTGAGCGATTATCTGCTTGTAAATACTGCTAATGATCCAGCGACGAGCGATAAATCATTCATCTACGTCTTTCATCGTGTTCTCAAATGGACGCTTTCTGATAACGTGCAGATCGCTTTGTTTAAACAGTTTTTCTAAGAAGTAATCGCGAAAACAATTTTTTTCAAGTAATTTATCTCTTCGTCTAAACGCTGATCAGCAAAAAAACAACAACAAATTGTCGCTTCAAAATAGACAATCGATTGAGCGATTTATCTCTCTGTGTAAAAGGACCTTTACTGAATCTGATCTTTGCTTGGATACAGGCTCCCTATGTATGCCTCATCAAGAATAAATGTTTGTCACGGTGTTATATAAAAAAAAAAAAAAAAAAAAAAAAAAAAAAAAGGCAAATAAATAAACAGGAATTTCAATAAAATCTAATTAAATCAATTCAAACAAATGGACCCAAAATAAGTAAACTCTGAAATAAATATAAGAGGTAACTTCAACCCATTGTCTTCTATGGTGTTTCTCCAAAAATAAGACAGGTCTTATTTTTGAAAAAACACTGTATGACCCTGTAACCATTTCTCTATACATGAGTCAGCTGCCATACTGTATGTCCCACTGTTGTTAGCTTACTATACTGTAAGTTCCCCTGTAGTTAGGTTTCCTTACTATTACTATAGATCCCCTCGGGAAGCAAGTGTAGATGTGTATCAATTTTTATGCCGGCAAGCGGGTGTGAATCCTGATAAATGTGGTCCAGGAAGAGTCCACGCCTTCTCCCCACCTTGTAACTTCTGTGCAATCTGCTGTGCACCGCCTGTTGTTAGCCTCATCAGTCTTAAAGTAAGAGACAGACCAGGACAGAACACAAAAAGTGGCGGCAGGTGCAGTGCTGTATTCAGGAGAAGGGACATAAATTAAGGTATGTCAGGAGCAGTTCGGTGCTAGTGTAACCCTTTCCTTGTTATGCTCTGCTCACATAGCACCTTGCAAAGCAGTGCGCCTGCTCCTTCTGCATACCATCTATAGTAGTATTCTAAAGATCTATTATAAACTATCCCTCAGCCGAGTGCCATCTTGTTTACTCCAGTGCACTTTATCAGCCCAATGTCATGGCATAGTAGTGAGAAGTGGGTGCTGGGCTGTGATTGGCCAAACAAGTATGAGAAAGAAAGTTCAGTTGTGAATACAACTGGCAAACAGACCAGCTTTGGTCCAACCCCCTGAAATGGAGAGAATGATAATCGGCTGTGCACAACGGAAAGGATTCTCTTAGGCTTAAAGGAGAAGTCCGGCCAAAATTTTTTTTTTATATGTTATTACTTATGGAAAGTTATACAATTTTCTAATGTACATTAATTATGGGAAATGCTCATATACTGCTATTTCCCTTAATTTAGTGTATCAGGAAGTGTTAGAATTCTCTCAGAAGCAGTGACGTCACGACCAACGGTGTAATTCCTATGGAGTGTCCAGCAGGGGGCGCTCTCTATATAGAAGTCAATGAGTACCATTGACTTCTATATATAGTGCGCCCCTGCTGGACACTCCATTGGAATTACAATGGATGTGTGTATGTAATGTACTGCACTGTACTTTGCGATTGAATACATTTATGGACTACTTTGGGGAGCAAGTGTCCTTGCTCCCTAAAGTATCCCATAAATGTAATCAATAAATACATTTGCTGGGCACCGAGCAGGGAGGGAGAGAAGTGCCATCTACCTCCCCCTTCTTGCTCGGTGCTGGGAACATATACAAAGTACTACTCCCCCATTATCTGCAGATAATGGGGGAGTAGTACCTGTGCTATCTTATTGCCGCCGCCGCTCACACAAGTGCCGCCCGCTCCGCCGCCGCTGCTCACACAAGTGCCGCCCGCTCCGCCTCCGCCGCTCACAGTAGTGCCCCCTCCTCCTCGAAACACTATGGCCCCGCTGACTCCCTGCCGCCCGTGCCGCTCCTCACACTATCCGGCCGGCCACCGCTCTCTGCTCCTGCAGGCCGGCCGCGTCAGCCCTCACCCACCCCAGCCGGCAGCACAGCGCTCCTGGTGCTTCCTGGTGTCCCAGGCCGGGGTGGGTGAGGGCTGACGCGGCCGGCCTGCAGGAGCAGAGAGCAGTGGCCGGCCGGATAGTGTGAGGAGCGGCACGAGTGGCGGGAAGTCAGCGGGGCCATAGTGTTTCGAGGAGGGGGAGCGTAGGAGGAGGAGGCACTGCTGTGAGCGGTGGCGGAGCGGGCGGCACTTATGAGAGTGGTGGCGGCGGAGTGGGCGGCACTTGTGTGAGCGGCGGCGGAGCGGGCGGCACTTGTGTGAGCGGCGGCGCGGGCGGCGATAAGATAGCACAGGTACTACTCCCCCATTATCTGCAGATAATGGGGGAGTAGTACTTTGCATATGTTCCCAGCACCGAGCAAGGAGGGGGGAGGTAGATGGCACCTCTCTCCCTCCCTGCTCGGTGCCCAGCAAATGTATTTATTGATTACATTTATGGGATACTTTAGGGAGCAAGGACACTTGCTCCCTAAAGTATTCCATAAATGTATTCAATCGCAAAGTACAGTACAGTACATTACATTACATACACACATCCATTGTAATTCCAATGGAGTGTCCTGCAGGGGTGCACTATATATAGAAGTCAATGGTACTCATTGACTTCTATATAGAGAGCGCCCCCTGCTGGACACTCCATAGGAATTACACCGTTGGTCGTGACGTCACTGCTTCTGAGAGAATTCTAACACTTACTGATACACTAAATTAAGGGAAATAGCAGTATATGAGAATTTCCCATAATTAATGTACATTAGAAAATTGTATAACTTTCCATAAGTAATAACATATAAAAAAAAAATTTTGGCCGGACTTCTCCTTTAAATAATAATAATAAGAGCACTAAACTTTTGAAAGAAGAGGTACATTTTAAGAGACTGTAAGATGGTGCAGGGAAATGCTGCTTTCTTCTTCTTTTTACTTCTGCTATCGTCATGAGGAACTTCTGAAACCTCTTGGCAGAACCTGCTTTGAGAAACTGGATTAGATCCAGGTGGCAAGTGGAGATGTATTGAATGATGCTTCTTCTTATAAGAACACAATAAAAACAACAGATAAAATCTTAAAGGAGTATTTGGGCCCCAGAATAAAATTATGCTGCCAGGGTGGTGGGGAAATATAAAAACAAAAAAACACACACTTACCTATCCCTGGTCCCCTGCTGGTCTTGCTCACATCCATCTGATCAACTAGTCTTTTTTCTGCAGGACCTGCCGCCTCAGCCAATCATTGGTTGCAGGGGTGTTAGCTAGTGAATGAGATGGCAGGTCCTGCTCCCAAGTGCTCATCTTGGAAGCTGGAAGAAGAGAGAAGATTGACCGGATAGAGCTAACAGCAGAGGAACCAGGGCCAGGTAAGTATGAGTTTTTCTTTCTATGGGTTTCAGACTGCAAGTAGTTACCAATAGGTGCCAACAGATTCACAGTTTAGTTCCTTCTTCAGGAACACTAATTTGCACAATCAGTTGTAAGCCCTCCCTATGCCAACAGGTGATCTCCTCAAAGAGAAACAGCACCCCTGAGAACTCCGATACCTCTGAGCCAGCCGCCAATTTCTTACTTTATATATTTTTTAAATGGGGGGTGGAAATAGATTTGAAAAACTGGCAGCAAAAAGGTTAATAAAATACATAGGACAACAATGAAAACATAAATAAAACAAAAATGGAAAGTTCTCCTTTAATCCACAAATATAGCTCAAAACCATACAAACAGTATAGACAAGTCCTTGCAGTGCTGCTTTTCACCCCCGAGAGGCGGAGTTTGGTATGTGGCTCTTATTCACTGTGTATACCTATGTATGAAGGGGGGGGGGGGGGCGCTCTCGCACTGTATGCAGTTAATGCCGCTAACACAGACTGTGGCTTTAAATACTTTCAGTCATTCAAAATAAGAGGGTGTGCATATATTGGCATATTATATATGTATCATTAATATACATATGCACACGCAAACACACTATATGCATCGGAGTGGTACGAATATGGCCTTACTTTTTTTTTTCCTTTTTTTTGTACAATACACTTTGTGAAAATATACATCTTAACAGAATTCAAGTAGAAATGTACAAAATCTGTAAACTCATACAGAATTCTTTGTTTAATTTATAATACACCTTTACAGTTCATAGATACAATAAAATATTTGCAGTTTAACGCTCTAGGATTTGATTTTTTTGGCTATTGGACAGTGGTTCATGGTCTGGAGGCCTCTTCATCATCGTCACTGTACGAGGATTTAAAGCAGACCTGCGAGAAGGAAAAAGAACAAACATTAGAATACTAGCCAATTTTCATTTTTGCGTTTTAATTTTTTCCTCCTCGTGTTTAAAAGGCCATAGCACTTGCAATTTTTACCTACAGACCCACATAAACCCTTATTTTTTGCGCCACTAATTGTACTTTGAAATGACAGACTTAATTTTTGCCTAAATTATGCTGCAAAACCAGAAAATAAGTATATGCGCAGTAAAATTGAAAATAAAACGCAATATTTTTTGTTTTGGGTGGTTTTGTGTTTACGCCGTTCGCCCTATGGTAAAACTGACTTGTAATCTATGTTCCTCAAGTCGGTACAATTACAACAATATTGTATATAGCCCTATTCCCATCCTTATAACGCTTTTATCCTTTGGTCTATGGGCAGTTTTGCATTTTTTGGGAGGCATTTTTTGCGCTATGATGTGTACTTTCTATCGGTACCTTACTTGCGTATATGCGACTTTTTGATCACTTTTTATCACAATTATTCTGATGCGACCAAAAATGCACAATTTTGCATGTTGGAATTTTTTTGTGCTTATGCCCTTTACCGTGCGAGATCAGGAATGTGATAATTTAATAGTTTGAGCGAATACGCACGCGGCAATATCAAATATGTTAATTTTTAAATTAATTTATTTATTTTTATTTATAAAATGGGAGGTGATTCAGACTTTTATTAGGGGAGGGGATTTTTTTATTATCAAAAACACTTTTTTCCCCCACTAAAAATTAATTAGAAGCCCCCTGGGGGACTTCTATATACACAGCACTGATTTCCCATTGAGATCAATGCTGTGTATATAATAGAACACTGATCCATCAGATCAGTGCTCTATTATTCTGGTCTGCAGCAGACCAGATACATGGAGTGCTGAGCTCCAGCCCAGTCAGTTTAACAGATCTCCCCCCTGCGATCGCATCTGCAGCCCGGATCACGGCCGTTCAGAGCAGGGTCGCCGCACGGGGGTTAAGTATGGTGAAGGATTTAAAGGGGTTGTCCAGGTTGACTAGAAAATAACATGGCTTGTGCGAAAACAGCGCCACCCTTGTCCTCAGGTTGGGTGTAGTATTACAATTCAGCTCCATTCACTTTAATGGAACAGAGCTACAATACCACATCCAAACTGAGGACAGGGGAGATGCTGTTTCTGGAAGAAAGTGTTCATAACTTTATAAGCCTGGATAACCCCTCTAAACAACATAGAATATGATGCAGTAGGGTAGGACAATGGGGAGTTATATTATTTTTATTGCTAGTATTTAGAGTAACACTCAGCATAATGACTCTCACCCCTCTTCTGAACAATCGATGGAAGAAGCTTCTCTTTGGTCTAATGTTCTGTTTGCTCACATCCAGGTCTGGCGACAAGCAGCCGTCTGTCTCATAAACATTGATGTCTTTAAAGCACTCTGTCTCAATCATCTGCAAGGAGGAGGAAATTGATAATTCAAGGTGCTGAATGACAACACTTGGCCCTTGTAGTCACAGTGACTGCCATAGACACAGGATCAAAAGACAACTGAAAGAGACTGTCAGTAAGATTATGCTGCCCTATCTAAGGGTAGTATAAACTAGTGACAGAGAAGCTGAACAGAATGGTGTATCACTTACATTGTGCAGCTGATTCGGCGATATCCACCTGAATAACATGGGCTCTGAGCACCACACAAGTTCTCTTCATTATGTGGGTATTTCTTGATATTCATGAGTACCAGCTCTCTCTGATTGGCAGTTGTCTATCTATACTGTGTATATACAGTATACTGTGTACAGACGGACAACTGTCAATCAGCAACCAGAGGGCGGAGGCAGTGGTGCTGCATGAAGCCCATTCTCCTGCATATCTGGTGAACGGCTAAACAGTATCTTGTAAATAATACAGGACTTAGGGGGTGACTTAGGGGGTGGTGCAGTTTTTGCAAGAAAGGAGGAGTTTCTTTTCTAATCCCAGATAACCCCTTTAAGGCCCTGTTCACACAGTGTAATTTTCAATAAATAACAGCCGTTATTGCAGATTGCAAAACCGACCACTATTTATTAAAAATCTGAAATAATATTGTTTTCTATGGAACAACAGAAACTGACGTTCATTTTGTGTGGCTGCTATTCAGTGAAGATCTCAGACAGCCGTTGTGTCACAGAATAGCCGCACTGACAGCGTGTGAACTCGGCCTAAGGCTGCATAAAACATAGTGCCCAATTCGCTTTAAAGCACTTTTACACTGGCCGATTATTTTGCGAATGAGCTACAATTAGACCATGAACACAAAAAAAACTGTTGTTTGTTGGCTTACTGCATCTTTTATTTAGAGAATAAAATTGTTTTCGCCCTGTGTAACCATAATGATGAGTTTAATGGCAGCAGGCATGATTGTTGGTTTGGCCCAGAAGCCATTTAAAGGCTTTGTAAACCCTGTAACCCCGGTCATCGACGCACATTTTCTGGAGCTCATTGGCCGTTGGTGTAAAAGGATCCTTACCTCTTGTTGCCATGGAATGGAGACGCTGCCCGTCACAAACTTAGAGTAGAAATCATCATCTGTGGTGTCCAGGTTCACTCCCTTCACAGTGGAGAACTGTTCAATATCCAGCACGTCTTTACAATACACAGCACGGGGCTGTAGGGGCAAGAAAAAAAAGAATGAATATATATTGACATATAAATACATTGATTTTACAAACATGCCTCCTTCTCCTGATATACTGCTCTTTCCTTCTTATTGTTGATGTTGCTGGCTCATTGTCTAAGTTAGTGACCACCAATCTGCTTTAAAAGCAGAGGTCAGATTAAAATAAATAAAATCAATAAAATTAAATAAAAATTATATTTATTTATATTTATACATACACACACACACACACACACACACACACACACATACATGCACTGTATATGTATATATACACACATACACACTATAGCTATATATACACAGTCACACCACTGCTTTTAGAGCAGAGTGATGGTTATTAACCTACACAACAAGCGGTCAACAATGTAAGGGAAAGAACAGCGTATCAGGAGGAGGAGACAAGTTTGGTAACTTGATGTAGTATAATATAGTTTAACTATATTAGTTGAGATGGGAATACCCCTTTATTGGAACACTCCTAGCAAAACGAATACATGGAAAACTAAATTTATATTAAACTGAAGAACCAGATTTGGCATTGCATAATGAAGAATACATGATAGATGAAGAATACGTGATACATGATACTGGAAGTCAAAGTATAAAAAGCCTCACGTACTACCCTTTAAAAAAAAAGTTACTTACATCAGGAATGAATGGAGGATCCATCATATTGGCTTCCAGGCGTTTAAAGTTGATGTTCCTGAATATCGTGTGCTGTTTGACGCCTGCAGCTCCATCTCCTTTGCAACCAAGCCTTTGTTTGGGATCCTTTGTGAGTAACTGTGTTGAGAAAGAAGACAATCTAAGACCACTTCAATATAAAGATCTAACTAATCTTCTAGAATGTTATTCTAATGAAAAAGAAAAAAAATTTACAGTCCAAATGCATAGGACAGAGTCCAAAATTTGGTGGAATAAAAAAGTACAATGTTTATTTCCTCTCCATACAAGTAGTAGGACAGTGCTGGGTAAAAAGGGATGTAGACAACTCCCCTTAAGGGTACAAACACACACGACGGATCTGCAGTGGATTTCTCGCTGCGAATTTGCCCTGCCCTGTAATGTCTATGGGCAGACATACTCGCAGCGGGAATGACATCCTGCTGCGAGTATGTTGGGGGACCGCCCCATTAACCCCCCGCCGGCCGGAGCATATACATTACCTGCTCCGCGATCCAGCTTGTTTCAGGGGTTCCCGGCTAGACGTCCCGCTAAGCCAATCAGTGTCAATCCTGCTGCGAGTATGTTTGTCCATAGACATTACAGGGCAGGGCAAATTCACAGCGAGAAATCCGCTGCGGATCAGTTGTGTGTATTTGTACCCTTAAAATTAGTTCTCCAACACTGGACACAGCCATTTTTTATTCTGTAAGCCTAAAACAGGCATTAGATGGATGACTTTGAAAAAGTACAATCTCTGTCTCCTATAGACCTAGTTACTTGTGAGCTGACACATTGGGACATAGTAACATCCATTATAGTCAGGTTCTAAGAAGTGCCTTATCTTGTCTGCTGCCAGTGTACTTAAATATGGATGAGGAGCCATTACAAGCCTCTGGTTTATAGCAGCTCCCTGGATGAATCATTAGTTATTAGGGCTGCGAGTAAAATTGGCATTTACATGGCACAAGGCAAAACGATTGGCTGGAAGCCAATATACAGAGAAAAAAAATTATTCCGTTTTATTCAGTGTTTTACGATTGGTATCTGAAATGGTCTTAAAGTGGTATTCCATATGAAAAAAATGGATTTTAAAATCTAATTCATATAATTTACTGGTTTCTACTGGCATCAGCGTCTTTTTGCATTACCTGTCCACACTTCTCCTGCGCTCTGCTTCCTCCCCGGTCCAGCGGCTGCAGCTTCAGAGCTCCTGGCCAGTGATTGGCTGAGTGGCCTGTCAGCTCACCCACGCCACGGTACAGGGGAGGAAGCAGAGCGCAGGGGAAGACCAGGAGCATGGAGAGGTAGTGTAAACTGTTTGTTCAGTCGTCAGCTATCGCCTGTAGATTACTATCCCACATAGCGATGTGCGGTTGGCAGTCGATCATTTTAGGTCTGAACCTAAAGACACAATCAGCCGATGTTCGTTGTTGTTGGCCGATTGTTGTCTCTATTACACGGAGCGCTAATAGGACAAATCAGGCAGATTCTTGCTCCGTATAATAGGGCCTGACAGGAAGCTGAAAATAAAACAAATAAATAATCTGTATTGTCTCCTGAGCCCCGGTTTCTCTTTCTCTGCACAGACAATGCATCTTTCTCTATTGTGTCAGGACGCCTGACTGGACCTTGTCTGTGAGCTCTGCCCCGGCCCTCTGGCTCATACATCCTCTCCTACTTATGCATATTAATCTGTGTATAACTACACAACATCTTTCTCCTCGCTCAGTAACAGCATCCGTACTAGTCTGGTCTGAGAAGGGAGACATGGCTATCTATGGATAAATGAAGTGGGAGGGGAGCTGGCTGGCGGGACAGTGCACTGAGGTGTCGTGGAACGCCCCAGTGCACCAAGCAGACTCATTTACATATTGGCTTCGGATCTAACTACTCAAAAGCAGCGCCATGGAGGGAAATAAAAAGACTGGCGCCAGAATCATCAACTCTGCCTCTCCAGGTACATATCAGCAGAATCGTATGTACAGGCCTGCTGATATTTTAACTTTGAGCAAAATGACAACATATCTACTGTCAGCTGGGCTATCTTCCTCAAACTCTCCGCACAGTTATACATGGACGAGTTTTCATGCGTTGTGAATGGGGAGAGGAGAGTAAAGATCCTTGTACACATGACGATTATCAGAAACACACTCATTCAGCCAATAATCGGCCCGTGTAAGAGCTCCAGTGTAAGGCGACGAGCAGGAAAACACCCGCTCATCAGCTAAATTAATCTTTTGTGTGGTGGTAAAATTTATCGCTATCGGACGCAAATCTCTCTGTGTAAAGAGGATATGTGCAGCCAATAACAATGAATGTTGTTGGGCACACAAACAATACAGTGATTGTTGGTGTGGCCCAGCCAAGAGGTTTGTAGTACTTTGTAAGGGCACTGCCAGAGAATGCTTAACTCCCTGATTCAGGCTATAACAGGCCTTGTAAAAGGACCCCAATGTGCCAGAAACAAAAATGTATAAAAACTTTCAAGAGTCATCTTGTTTGTGTAAGGCTCGAAATAAGTCTTAAAATAAAGCATGTGCACACAGCTGAAAAAGTGTAAAAAGACGTAAAGAGCAGATTTAGTCAACATTTGTTTGATTAGAAAGTAATGGCAAAACCAGTAACACAACAGACCCACATTGAAACCACAACGTGTGAACACAGCCTTAAAAGGGGGTTTTAAAACATGTCTGCTTTCTTTCAGAAACATGAATATGCAAAAGAACCGAATGGGTTTTGAACCGAATGGAGCTAAATTGCAATACCACAAACAGCCTGAGGACAGGGACTGCGCTGTTTTTGCTGTTCTTTTTGTAATCCTGGAAAACCCCCTTAAGTTATCATAACTTTATTTTTAGGCTAAAGCCAGTGTTCAAGTTGTAACCAAAAGTTTCAGTGTCATGTTTTCTTACTTCCGTGTGTACCCACCATCCTGCAGATAGATTTGGCATCCTCTGAAAACTTCTCAGAATACTCTTCTTCATCCTCCTTTACCCGTCTGTCCACCTCGTCCCGCTTCACCTTCTCCTTTCTTTTCCTGAAGGGAGATTGACCTTGGATCATTTCATATATAAGGCAGCCGAGCCCCCACCAGTCAGGGCTGAATGTGTAGCTTTCATTGTTGATGACTTCTGGTGCTGAAGAAGAAACACAATGTCAAGA
This sequence comes from Dendropsophus ebraccatus, assembly GCF_027789765.1. Taxonomy (NCBI): domain Eukaryota; kingdom Metazoa; phylum Chordata; class Amphibia; order Anura; family Hylidae; genus Dendropsophus; species Dendropsophus ebraccatus. Next base: position 37,735,929 of record NC_091460.1, on the reverse strand, counting down.
GAGAAAATCAGATTTTCTTTCCAGCCCATAACTTCACGACTATCGGTATAAGTGAGATATATAAAGTTACTCATCCTATTATTTAGATAGCATCCTATATGGAAATGGTCCTAGGAGACCTCAAAGACTTCCGACTTTTCTGGGCACTCACGTCATTTTATAGAAATTACCGACAGTAAATACACTGTGAAGATCCTCGCACTACAATGTACACCCTTAGTGACTCAAAAGCACAAAAAAATGTCAATGAGAAAATGACGGGCATCTTTCTGGTGCCAAAAGATGGCAGTCTATCGATAAAGACAACATTATTGAACATTATTTGTGGCCGTCATTACAAATAGATGAACGTCTTTAGGTTGTAAAATGATGTCCGTCCAGGACAGTGTCATCGATTTTCCTGATGTGGGAACATGGCATCAAAACCACATGCATGAGCCACATAAGTTTTAGGATCCGGTTATGTGAAGCGATAAACAAAGCTGCAGTTTTTCAGGCCTATGGATGAGAAGTCTGGAAGAGGAAGAATAAAGCCTTCTCTGAAGAGAACACCCTGCCTACAGTGAAACATGCCGGGGGCCTTAGCAATGCTCTGGACCTAGAAATCTGCAGAATCTGGAAGCAGGATGGACTCCGTTATATAGGAGGAAATCCTGGAAGATAATGCCATGTCTTCTGTGAGGAAGATGAAGCTTGGGCGTCGTTGGACCCCCAATAGGACAAAGATCCAAATCATACCTCAAAGTCCACCAAAGCTCATGAAATCCTGAATAATTCTGGAGAGGCCGTCACAGTTCTCACCCTAAACCCCACTGGTAGCATTTGAAGATGGTTACAGCAAGGAAACCCAAGACTAATAGTCAACTGGAGGCCATTGCCCACAAGGAATAGACTAAGATTCCTGAGGAACGCTGCCAGAAGCTGGTGTTTGCCTATGCATCACGCTTGCAGAAGGTCATAACAGCATAAGTCTTGTTGTTATATCTTAAAGGTGTACTCCGAAGAGTTAAAAAAAAATAAAAATTAATACATTGCTTTAATAAAGTTATACCACTTTGTAGTATAACCTCATCGACATAAATGTAGTTTATTTTTATACGTTAATTTAGGTTGAGGGGCAGCACTAAACAAGTGAGACTCCTGAGCAAGGCACTATCCTCCTACTCACTCCAAATTCAATAACTTAGTACATGAATATTTGATTTCTAAACTACTGTAGAATTTCCCTTTTAAAAAAAAGCAATAAAAAAAAAAAAAAACTCTAGAAAAAAAAAAACTAAAAAAGAGCACATACCCATATAACCTACTGTGCCAACTCTGCCGCGAATAGACTCTCCTTCAGGTATCTGCACAGCTAAGCCCAGGTCTGAAATCCTGATGTGTCCTGTGAGAACAGCAGCATTATAACACTACATCATCATGACCTCTCCAATTCCTTCAGTATCAGCCATCTAGTACACTTACCGCGGTCGTCCAGCAGGATATTTTCTGGCTTTAAATCCCTAAAACAAATAAATATGTGAATAAAAATATAGAAGAACTGATCTTAAATTATTCTGACCAAATAAATCACAATACGGATAAATCCAACTTCATCTACTAAGTAACTATTGCAGATGGCTTCACCGGCAGCTTGCAGATCTACTGGTTGTCCTTTAAAGTGAATGTACCATCAGGTAAATTTTTTCTTTTTACCTTAACGGAGAAGTCCGGCGACAATTTTTATTAAAGTATTGTATTGTTCCCCAAAAGTTATAGAAATCACCAATATACATTTATTATGGGAAATGCTTCTAAAGAGCTTTTTTCCCTGCACTTACTACTGCATCAAGGCTTCACTTCCTGGATAACATGGTGATGTCACTTCCTGGATAACATGGTGATGTCACTTCCTGGATAACATGGTGATGTCACTTCCTGGATAACATGGTGATGTCACGATCTGACTCCCAGAGCTGTGCGGGCTGTGGCTGCTGGAGAGGATGATGGCAGGGGGATGCTCAGTGTCCTGTGTCTCCCTGCCATCATCCTCTCCAGCAGCCACAGCCCGCACAGCTCTGGGAGTCGGGTTGTGACATCACCATGTTATCCAGGAAGTGACATCACCATGTTCTCCAGGAAGTGAAGCCTTGATGCAGTAGTAAGTGCAGGGAAAAAAGCACTTTACAAGCATTTCCCGTAATAAGTGTATATTTGGGATTTGTATAACTTTTCGGGGCATTACAAAACTTTCATAAAAATTTTCGCCGGACTTCTCCTTTAAATGAATTGGCGGTGGATAAATAAATTTCCTCCCGGTTTCTGGGCTCGGTGCCATTCTTTTCCAGAGCACCAGCCCGCCCTGGAGCACTGAGGCAGGCCCGCGGACCCCCCCAGTGTGACCAAACCCCCCCCCCCCCCAATGGGGCTCCCTTAGAATCAAAGGAGCCGCATCACAGAGGGAAGGGGATATTGCCACACTGGAGGGGGGTGTCGATATCCCCTCCCCTCAATGATGCGATTCCATTGTTTGACTGGGTGCAGGGGTGGCAGTCCTGCCCCCAGTCCAGGAAAAGAATGGCGGCGGGACCAGGAACCAGAGACCATACAACCAATGATAGATTATGGTAAAAAAAGACGCAGTGATGTCATGTCATGGTAATTCAGAGTTTTTACTGAAGTGACACAGTACCACAATACTACAAAAACAGTACTATGATGTTTGAGCTTGGACAAGTTAGTCATCCTATTCTTTATAATGCCATCAATGACTGGTTGTCTCACCTGTAAACTATCCTCTCTCTCTGCAGATCCTCCAGGCCACAGCACAGCTCGGCAGCATAAAACACAGCTCTCTGCTCATCAAAGCCTGGGTTCCCCATGTTGTATATGTGAAACTTTAGGTCCCCGCCATTCATAATGGTTAATACTAAGCAAAGGGCGTCCTTTGTTTCATATGTGTATGCTAAACTAACCTGGAAAAGAGAGACAGTAATGGTTAGTGAAGAAGCCTCATATACAAAGCCTCACAGTACTACACATAGTGATGACTGTAAAGAATCTATATCAGGACATATATTCATCCGTACAATGAGATAGCCTGTCTATTCGAATAAATATACTGTAGTATATAAGTTTTCTCCAGTAAAAGGGCTTTCTGATCTGTCCAGGTTCCTCCAGTTTCACCATCATCACAGATGAGGATTCTTTACTGTAAGAGCGGTGAGACTATGGAGCCTTCTACCATACTGACAAGTATAGGGGAGCCCTGAATACACTTCTTCCAAAATATATTATAAACTATTGGTACTAGATTTATGGTGATAGAATATTGATCCATGGATTTATTCTGATTGCTAGATTTGGGATTGGGAAGGAAAGCTCCCCCCTTCCTGGTATGGGGCAATTGACATCTGCCATTTTGTGCCTCCCTTCCGAGTAACACAGTGGGATTATAGGTTGGGATAGCACTGCGCTGTAACTCATGTTTTGTAATTTGGATACCACTCTGCTCTAAAAGCAGTGGTCAGGCTATGCAGAGGTAATACAGTACATTATAGAATATACACACACATGATCTCTATACATGTATCTATCTATCTATAGAGATATACACACAAACACACACCAACCAACCAGACCACTGTTTTTAGAGCAAAGTGGTGGTCAGTAACCTTGACAATGAGTTAACAATGGAAGGGAAGAGCAGCATATCAGGGGGAGGCGGCTAAATGAAAGTATTTGCAAAGATCTCCCCTGGGAAGTGTTTGCATAATCCCTATGCTATGCCATGCTATTCGATGACTGGTTTCCAGTACTGTTCTGCCCCAAATTGGGCCTGATGCCACATATGGGTGTGCGTCCATTCCATGACCAGGACAATAAATGGCAGCAAGAAGAGTTACTGAAAATGCAAGGAAATAATACTATAAGGGGGCGGATCGGGGGTGGACGAAGTCGTGGCAATGTAAGGCCACGAAAGTGTTTTTTCCATACAGACCACATTGTGTGGGTTTCTTTATGTGTACAACGTTTTTGTGTTCGCATCCTGCTACCAGTTGCTTTTTAGCGCGGGCAGGTTTTATTATTATTTTTTCTGACACGTGCACTACTTATCTCTACCAGTAGATGGGGCTACTACTACATCAAGCCTCTCCTATATATTTTAGCATTGTATCTCACAGTTGCTAGTGTGGCTTTATTTTATTTTATGATTTCTTTGGCTGTGTTAATTGTTTGGGAGAATTGAGATGTTGTTGGTTATCATGACAACATTACATTGCTTCAATATGTAGGTATACAGTAACAGTATACCTACAGTAGGTATACAGTCTTTGGGTGGATATAAAAATGCACTGGACCAGTGAGCCCTAAATTTTTAAGCCTCTATGGTGCTACAGCTGGACCCCAATGCCTGTAAGTCCAGTCTGCCCGTGGGGTGCAATGTCTTCTAAATACCCCCCCTCCCCCCAAAATACACACAGAGGGTTCAGGTGACAGTGTCCTTAAGCTCTCCAGCTTGTTCGACACTCAGACACATTGCCAACGATAGCACAAGGGACTTTGTTGTAGAGATGACAAGATGCTTTTTAGGAGCGAATTGAATAAAAATTCCAGCATGTTTCTCATTCGGCCTGTGAAAGCTCCATTCTTGGACGTGAACCCATCATCTGGTTCCGGTCCTTTAGGCCGGGAGACCCTGATTGCGCCAATGTATTTCTGTGCAGAATTCCAGCAGTGTCATTTAACGGCAGAGATCAGAGGTCCTGTGCATTCTGTCGCCCAGCGGAGATCACAGGACAAAGCAGCTTCTGTTCCGTCTATAGGGCAGTGCTACAACTTGTCTGCTTTATAGAGGGACCAGCCAGGTAATGGTCACTAAAAGCGGCCGTCACAAGTTCGAGCCCTGGTGACTTTTACTGCCAATTTTTTTTTAGGCCCAAAACAAAAGTTGCTGAGCAATGATACTGATTAAGGTGGAAACTCTGATAGGCGACTAAACCAGCCAGGAGAATTTCTTTTTGATGAATTAACATTATTGAAGTATTTCACACAAAAATATGAAATGCCCACAAACTAGCTGGTGTTACTTACCAAGTCCCCCTGAGTTTTTAGAACCTCTCCTGTCTTTCTAGCTGCTGCCGTTCCGGAATAACAAGTTTTCTATTAGCCCATCTATATCCAAGATGGCGCCGGCTGGGAAACTACATTTCCCATTATGCATTGCTTCTCCCTGATTGGTCCATTTGAATACCCACCCCCTTAGCTTTCTTTCCTGCCCACTTCTGTCATTACTATTGCACAGTAAACACAGGACTGGTTTTTTTTCACTAATGTGCCTCACATCACCTCAGTATGTATTCCATACCCCTGAATATGTATTCTACATGAAAGCTCCCTCTCAGACAGCCGCAGAGCTGATCTCCACAGATGTAGCAGAGCTGATCTCCACAGATGTAGCAGAGCAGATCCCCACATGATGTAGCAGAACTGATCCCCACATGATGTGACAGAACTGATCCCCATATGATGTAGCAGAACTGATCCCCACATGATGTAGCAGAACTGATCCCCATATGATGTAGCAGAACTGATCCCCACATGATGTAGCAGAACTGATCCCCATATGATGTAGCAGAACTGATCCCCACATGATGTAGCAGAACTGATCTCCACATGATGTAGCAGAGCCACAGCACATCGCCAGAGCCCATGCCCCGAACGGCGCAGTGTGAACCCTGTGATATTACTCACATGACAGGATGCTGGGAGAAAAAGACAACGAAGCAACGGGGGACTATGCTAGTGACTATAACTATGTGTATAGCGGGCCTGTGGGGTTTGCGTTGCAGCGTTCTTGGGGGGGCAGGGGGGCTGGTGTATCTTGTTGCTGTGAAGGACCGTGGCAATGCGGGTGGGGAGGACGGATGGTCTGTGGTGATGCGCTGTGGAGTGATGACAGGAGGGGGAGGCTTTACTCTGCTCAGTATACTGGAAGCAGGGACCACTGAAGGTGATGTCAATGGGTCACATGTCCTCCATCACGCTAACCCAGCCCACGTCTCAGAAGGTGGGGGTCAGGGGGAAGGAGCGAGGCAGAGAGGTCTCTGTCTAGCTGTCTTTTTGTATCCAGAGGGTACAAGTCAAGGTACAAAGCAGAAAAATTGTGCTGAACACATAATTACTTTATTTTACAAAGTTATAATGCTATGGGTGGGCTATTTATTAAAGTAAAAAGATTTTGGGTGAAATACCCCTTCAAGCTTTTGCAAACTCTCATCATGCTCTGGCAGCCAAAGACTGTTGGGACATGATTTGGGTTGTAGTTTATTAGCTGGAGAGCCACAGGTTGGGGAAGGTTTTAGAAAAAAACTGAACTCAAGAACAATAAAACACAGTGAGATTAGTTGGGGGAAAGATCAAAGGAACATGAGAAAATATTTCTTTACTGAAAGAGTAGTAGATGCTTGCAACAAACTTCCAGCAGATGTGGTAGATAAACCTACAATAGCAGAATGTAAACCTGTCAGGGATAAACCTACCGTATATTTATCCTAAGATAATAAGAAGGGGAATACTAAAAGGGTGGACTAGGGGGACCAGGGGGTCTTTTTCTGCCAACAGTCTTCTATGTTTCTATGCTTTAGTGTCAAGTAAGCCAGGGCTTCAAATCAATACTACTACCCTGTTTCCCTGAAAATAAGACATCCTCCGAAAATAAGGCATAGTGGAGGATTTACAGGATAGCTTAAAATAAGGCATCCCCCCGAAAATAAGGCATCCCCTGACCATAAGGCATCCCCTGACCATAAGGCATCCCCTGACCATAAGGCATCCCCTGACCATAAGGCATCCCCTGACCATAAGGCCCCCGCAGCACGCTACCCTCCGCCACCAGGGTTATGTCTGGTTATGCTGGTTTGTGATGACAACTACTGTACAGAATATAATAAATGTACATTTTTTTGGTTGGGTTTTTTTTTGGGGGGGAATTCTTCATGGAAAGATAAGACAGCCCCTGAAAATAAGACATAGTGCATCTTTGGGAGTAAAAATTAATACAAGACTGCCTTATTTTTAGGGAAACACGGTAATAAATTGACAATATGCAGTCACATGGTAACTGTTCATACTTATTTATACTAAAAATCCTTTTAAGAAATGTTATAAGATGTTTGATTGACCTTGTCTCTGCAGTACCCAGACAGAGTCCTAGAGATAATATTCCACCCTCCACAATCACAAATTTTGTTCTTTAAAAGTGCTTTCTACAAATTTACCACTAGGTGTCACTGTCCTTTCACTTTAGCTTCTACTTCTACTACAGAAAAAAAAAAAAAATTACAGTTCACTGTGTGACTGGTAAAAAAAAAAAAAAAAGCTAGAAGGGCCTGATATAAGCTACTTTAGTGCCAAAGGGATGAAATCCCCATATCAAGTAGTATCAGCTACTGTAGCAATGAGAAATAAAGGTAAATGGCACTTGCTCACCCAGTCTGTGATAATGGGATCTTCTGGTTCTGTGTACAAAGTTCAATGCTGCAATGAAGTACCTTGTTGGCAGGTATGTAAAAAGATGGTATCCAGCACTCGGTGAACTGTTATAAAACATCACGCTTTATTAATCCATGATAAAAACAATGGCTCAGAGTCAGAACATGAGGGACCATGGCTCAAAATGCATTGATCACCGTGTGTAAATAGCTGCTGTTCTTGTTGCATTGTTTGTAGCATGGATTAATGAAGCGTGAATAAACAAGTAGTGGTCAGCTCACCCAGCTAGCAGTCTCGACACAGGTGCACGGTAAACCAGGAACCAGGATCAAATAGAAATATGAAAAATGTCCAGCACCCATTCCTCGGGTAAAACGCAGTTTCTTTATTAGAAAAAGCTTCACAAAACACGATTGCAAAAAACAGTTAACGCGTTTCGGCTCTTTCCACGCCTTGATCACAACTGAGTATGATATTGTGACAAATATGGGACTACCTAACACTCACTATAGTCAATGTGCATACCCTGGACACATGAGAGGGCACAATACTCCTCATAGTCTGTAAGCTCTTGTGAGCAGGGCCCTCACTTCTCACATTTGACTTGATGGTTATATGTGTATGCCTGTAATGTCAGATTTTGTGTATATATGTGTCCCCAGAATTGTAAAGTGACACGGAATATGATGGAGTAATAATATTATTATTATTATTATTAAAGGGAACCTGTCACCAGGGACGTGAGCACAGAGCCCACCTGACCCCCCGATGCAGCCCCCAGATACTTACCCTTTCCGACAAGTCCCGTTCTTGGAGCTGGTCCTGGGACAAAGATATCAGCGCCCGAAACCGTGAGAAGAGTCAGATGCCTAGAGAGAATAGCGGCTCCATTCACTCTCTATGGGCGTCAGACTCATCTCAGCGGCGCATGTGCACGGCTTCGGGCGCTGATATCTTTGTCCCGGGGCCGACTCCAGGAACGGGACTCGTCGGAAAGGGTAAGTATCCGGGGACTGCACCGGGTGGGGGGTGGGGGGGTTGTCGGACGGGCTCTGTGCCTGCGTCCCCGGTGACAGGTTCCCTTTAACGCTACCGCACAAAAAACGCAACCTTGGCACCAATCAAGTCAGTAAACTACACCGGAGTTTGTCCTCCACTTGAACCCTGGGAAGCTAACTTGCTGCTGTTTTGCCGGAGCTAATTCTGCAGGTGGTGCTCAACATTAAACATATTCCATACTGGCAAGAAAAAATGTGGCACTCACCCGTAATCGTGTAATGAAAAATTGAGCTTTATTCCATATTCTGATTGTAAACTGGAGACCTGTGGGGTGAACAGCGGTTTCTTGCGTTAACACACACGCTTCTTCTGACCTTTCCGTCACTCTACAGATCCTTCTTTTTAAAGACATATACACGTGATATACATGTATCCTATAGTAACCGTAGAGGACCCCTTATACAACATAATAGCATATAGAAACATTTCTTAAAATCATATATATATGTCAGAACGGTCATTTAAACGAAGCAGCCCTAATGCATCCAATCTGAGGATGAACTCCGACTCTTTACTAAATAAGAGCCCTGTGTCGATCACCTCCCCCCAGGTGGAACACTAACATACTTGAACCCCATGAACCGCATGTCACTTGTTGTTACCTCCGTGTGAAAGAGCCATAAGCGGGGGCTACCTTTACCATTGCCAATAGATCACAAATGTTCAGAGAATCTCTTACATACTGGGCGAATGGTTTTTCCATCATCCTAATGGCCGCATCCACACGTGACATAAACAACATGTGTGGTGCCGCATGTAATAAAGTCATTTACTACTATCACTTCTCCTGCCAACCGGATAGCAATAACATTGTTCAGCTACAATAGTTACAGTGACCACACTTATGGTTGCAACAGAGGGATGCATAAGGGACACTTGGTTTAAATGACATATATATGTTTTTAAGAATTTTTTTTTATGCTATTATGTTGTATAAGGGGTTGCTATAGGATACATGAATATCATGTGATTAATAGGTGGATATGCCTTAAAAAAAAAGGATCTGTAGAGTGCCGGAAGAAGCGCGTGTGTTAAAGCGTGAAACTGACGTCATCCACAGGTCTCCACCTCACAATTAGAATATGGAATAAAGCTTGTTTTTCACTACACGACTGTGGGTGAGTGCCACGTTTTGTCTTTTTTGCCTTAAAGTTGTGGATTATTATTGACATGCCCCGTGCAACTCTATGCTACACCACTGCCTAACACTGGCATCTGTGCTATGATGCAGAATGCTGTAACACGTCACCGGATGTTTTAAGGCGGATTTAGTCTCATTGTGCCTAGATTACCGCCTTAAGTGGCCGGTTACTTGCAGAATTTAGAATAAAAAGTATACATTACAGCACATTATGGCTAACTTCATCAATTAACATCAATTATTGAAGGAAGCTTTTTTTCCAATAGAATTTCATCATAGCCAAAGGAAGTCTGATCAATATTTAACTTAGCTCGGACAAATCTCCAGCACTCAGGGTATTGATTGTTTCCTGGGAGGTGGAATGCTATGTGCTGGCTGTGTCCAGAGTGCCGGGCGGGGGGTGATGGGAGCCAGCGCATGAAAGCACAGACACGTGAAGGACATTGCACTTTCTGCAGAGTGGGTCATCGATCTGCTGACCCTTCTCTCCAGCCAGTAGACACTGGGAAAATAACCCACCGGTTATACAGAGGGCTCGCATTCTTCTACAGTATAAAAGCTGCAGAAGTTCTATAGTCACTAGTATATAGGGAAGAACTTTACACATACATGTATTATGCACAGTACTTTGTTGGTGTTGCACGTAGAGATGGTATATTACGCACAGTACTGAGTTTGTGGTATACAGTCTCTATGTACACTCTGCACTAATAAGTGTCCTATGCTGGACTTACCCAATTAGAGGCACGTGTGTATTATGCATAGTACTGTGCAAGTGTTCTACACTCTGTACATAAGAGAGTGTATAATGCATAGCACAGTGCTGTTGTATATGTGCAAAGTGCCCATAGACAAGGCAATAGGCATGAAACACTTGTATGTGCAAAGTGCCCATAGAGCCTGTATAAATGTATTATACAAAGTACTGTGTTAGCGTTATACAGTCTCTATGGGCACTTTGCATATATACACCCACACCATACTATTCATTATATATATATATATATATATATATATATATATATATATATATATATATATAGTGTTTATAGGGACAGTATAAAATCAACACAATACTAGGCTTGTTTTGGATTGCATGTATTATGCAAAGTACTGTGTTAGTGTTGTAAAGCCTCTATTGGCACCTTGCACATAAGTGTATTATGTGAAGTAGAGTGCTGGCGTCATACAGTATCTATGGAGACTTATCACAAATACATTTATTATGTCTAGTACTGTGTTATACAGTCTCTATGAGCACCGCACACACACGTGTACTATGCATAGTTCTGTGCTGCTAGAAATACATTGCACAAATATGTGTATTATGCATTAGTATTGTTTTAGTGTTACACAGTCACTATAGGCATTCTGCACTTATAACTGTATTATGCCCATAGGGTTAGTGTTATATGGTCTCTATGGTCACTTTGCCAACATAAATATATTATACATAGTACTGTTTTGTTGTTTTTCGTGTATTGTGCACAGTACTGTTCTGGTGTTATACTGTCTCTATAGTCACTTTGCCCATATAAATGTATTGTACATAGTACTTTATTGCCGACAGTGTACCTACTCTAGATCAGGCATGGGGGAACCTTCGGCCCTCCAGCTTCGCTTTGGCTGTCCAGGCATGATGGGAATTGTAGTTTCGCAACAGCTGGAGGGCAGAAGGTTCCCCATCCCTGCTCTAGATCAACCAGGGTTAAAAGGCTATCCAGTCTTATGTTAGTAAAGCTGAATGAGTATATATACGTCTCGTTCACTTTCACAAGCTGGAAACCCAACAGACCTGATGTAATGTAATGGTTCTACACCAGCTTTCCTATTTGTAGGATAAGATAACCTGCACATCTGAAACCTTTAAGAAACGGTAAGGATTACTATTAGGATATTGATACTTACTACAAATCGACTATTTACTTTTTCTAAAATCTGCTTTTCATTTAATGCCATGGATTCTCCTTTCCTCTTTTTTATCCTTTTCTTTTCCAGCTTTTTACAGGCGTACATCTTCCCAGTGGCTCGTACTTGGCAGGCACACACCTAAGATGAAAAAATACCAGGCACGATGGATCAATGAAGGCAACCTTGGCAATACTATGGCGTAAGAGAGCGACATGTACTCACCTCACCAAATCCACCTTTCCCCAGCACCCGATAATGCCGGAATGTGTTCTTTGTGACTGGTTGCCTGAAATACAGCAAGGTGATAACTACTTTATAATGCCAAAGTAGTCATTGCATCAAAGATGACCCAGGGTCGGTCTGTATGTGATATAAGACGTGTATCACTGCAATGGCATGGATATAGTGGTGTAAAGTCCAAGAAGTAAACCAGTGGAACAGCAGTCTCCAATAAAATCCACTTTATTGATAATTGGACAAAGATAAAATCCAGCAAATGGGAAAAAAATATTTATAATATAGTGGTGTCTATGGGCTCAATATGACCTGTAAACCAGGGTAGGGGTTCTACGAGGAAAGAGATCCACCATGGTTGTATCTCAAAAACTTTACCATGGTATTTCAGCTATGTAACAGCTAACTGTCATTGCATTATAAAGGGGACTTTACGTTAAACTTTGTCTAGTTGCATTGTTTTTTCATCTCTACTACTAAAAATAACTTTTGAGATGTCATCAGACATGTCAAAAGTTATTGATCAGAGTGGGTCTCACTGCTGACACCCACTGTGATTATAAGTTACAGCTAGTGAAAGATCACAGCAGCGTGATGCAATACCCGCCTGGCAGCGCAGACCTTAAAGATTCATAACAAAAGTCTATTGGAAATTATTAACGGGCTGGTCTGTCGGCTGGGGAGAAGATCACAATCTTTTCCCATCTTTATCTTCTGATTACAACAGGTGTCAGAATGTCAGAAAGAGTTTCTTTTAGTGACAGTGCCCATTTAAATGTATACACATACTTTGTTTAAAAAATTAATTTTCTACTATTATTAGAGGTTTAAAGGTAGTAGGTGGTGCTAGCGTATGCCCACTAATCTCTTTGTGGGCGTCCTCGCTATTAATTGTACAGAGATATTTCCTGCTTATCCAATTAGTGATGAGGCCAGAAACTACGACAGCTGCTGATTGGTTGAGGAGGCGACACCACGTATTGATACTGTACCCTGAAGCACTGAACAGCATGAGCGGAGCTTAGCACCTGTCTGTGTATCATTATGATATCCCTTTAAGACTGACATGTGAAAGAGACAATACAATGCAGGAAATAACCTTACCTAACCTGGCCACTAACCAAACTAGCAGCATAGCCAGGTTAGCTGAAAAGTGCCCAATGGTCTGGCATTTCTCAGTATAAGTTGAACTATTCATAAAATATGATAAAGATTTGAAGAAGAAAAAAAAAACACTGTAAAAGAATAGAATGGAGCAGTGTGAATAAACGATATATAAAGTATAGGAGAGCTATGCGGTCATTAGGATCTCATTGTATTGTGGGCCCCCTGATAATTTTAACACGAGCCCCTCTCTGTCTAAAAATCGGCTCTGTAGCACACACATAAGCCCACCAGTCCTCTAGCTGAAAATAGTATCTCGGCGCAGCCGTACGATTCATTGTAGCTTCCAGCAAAACACTATAAAACAATATCTAATCAATAACGTAACTACTTTGTTCCAAGGTCCAGTGCTCTTTATATGAACATATAAGCCGATGTTTGCAGCCACTCAGCAAACACGTCACCCTCTCGCACTGTAAAAACCCATAGAACGGTGTATCCGAGTGGAACAATTAGAAGTTATGGCCAAGCTCTTATCTAAACTGGCTGCTTGCATTTATTTTATGGCAGCTGTGAGGCATTATAGGGCCATAAGACAACGCAGTGGAAGTCACTGATGCGAGGTCTGTGAATAACAGGACGGACACAGCCACATTTAATTACCATATAGCAGGGTAAGATTTTCCTTACACTTAGAACTTTCCTTTATAATGGGAAGAAACTACGTCGGAGCTTAGGGAAGCATGGAAATGTTACTGCCCTCGGTAAGGACCTGTCAGCCTCTCAATGCTGGAGAAATTAATGGTGCCCAAGAAGGGTAACGCAAAACCCGGAAAAAAATACCATTTAATTATTATTATAGCATTGGAATTTCAGTGTATTAAGAAGATGACGCTAAAGCTACTAGTCTATTAAACCCCAAATGAGCACCCATAGCACATGGCTTTGTGGTGACCTAGTTCAGCAGGACTTATCATTCCTGACAACTTTGTGCCATGTGTTTAAGATCTGGTGATATTGTTCTTTGGTATACCACATGGTTATTGTGGAAATCTGCCTTACTTGCCGGCTCAGTTGTTCCACTGCAGTATATTATTGTCGAGATACCAAATATGACACTGAGTTATCTTCTGTCAGATGTCTGTCCACGGTTCATCTAGTCTTGGTACATTATCAAGACTGTGGTTCAGGAACAACCAGTATGGCTCTTTCAGAAATACTGGCACCATAACTCAACAATCTGCCTGTGGTCCAAGACACTCTAGATGCCATGTAAACTGCCATTGAAAAGTTGTATTGAAAGCCACCAGTCAACTACAGTTTTCCATATGATTGTAGCTAGGAAACCCCAAAGCATGTCAGCTGAACCTGTGCCAAAGGACACCCCTTTTTGCTGTTTGTTTGTGCATTAAAGCTTATGGGTATGGTGGCATATTTATTTTTTGACTTTCACAGCATATCATTAAAAGGGAATCTCTCACTAGGTTTATGCCGCCTTAAATAAGGGCAGAAAATACTAGTGACAGTAATGCTAAACAGATCGGTGTATTACTTACATCATTCTGTTCAGCTGTTCTCCTAATATGCAGGAGAATAGGACTCTTACCACACCCCTCCCCCCACCTGCTGATTGACAGTTGACTGCCTATACACAGCATGGATAGATAACTGCCAATCAGCAGCTGGTGGGAGGAGTTTTCTGCTCCTCATGAATATCCAGGGCTACTGGGCTCATGCACATAAAGAGGACTACTTATTGTCCATGTTATTCAGGAGGATATCCTGAACAATGTAAGTGATACATCATTCTGTTCAGCTTCTCTGTCACTAGTTTATGCTACCCTGAGATAGGACACCCTAAAACTGCTGTCAGAGTCTCTTCAAAAGTACACCACTTGCATTGTGTGAATTTACTCAGAATTTTTTGTTTATACATTTAGGTGATGGTGTTTGATGAGTATGGTGTGGACAAGACATAGGTTGGAGAATAGTACTTGGCACCAAGACCTTCCAAATACAGTAAAAAAAAAAAACTTTAAAAGATATTATGTAGAACTAAATTTCACCTGTATATAAATGGAGTCTGACAAGCTGACTTACCGCTCAAGCCATTTCCACTGTAAGAATCGGGAGAAGTACATGCTTTCCTGAAAATCTTCGAATGGTGCACCACGTAGGTAATCGTGAACCACTCTGCAATAAACAGAGATGACATAACATCATTAGCCAAACACAACATTTAATATTTAATAGTTTGGGGCCCTTTTAAAACTTTTCTTTTTTTTTTTGAAAGAGTGATAAAACCCCTGTAAAACAAAATACACACACAAAAAAAACAACAACGAAACTACGCACAATGTTTACCAACCAGTGCATAACGCATCCATAGGCATGTGACAAATACAAACATGCCCGTGACCTAAGCAGCTGAGGCAACGTATGTCAGCGGCAGGGATTATATCTGAACCTATACACTACAATCTGGATCAATATCGTCATTCATAGAAAAGGTCTCAAGTGGAAAATAGCAAACGTAACTGCAACCAGCGAAAGGACACACATTCCATTCACACAGGAGAACACGTGTAATCAGGGCCGTTCTAGATTCCTGATAAAAAGGTCACAGTCGGAGGCTAATCATTTATAAACTGGTCCTGCGGAAAACCAGGCTGCCAGGGAAAATTCAGGCTGTGCAAATGTATACATACACTCCGCAACCTGGAAGACGCAGCATTACCAATTACACTACAGCGGAGATTATCGCCTCCATCACTTATACAGTCAGGCTGCCTGCTTGCTGTACAACACCGACCTGACAGCCATGAGTTTTATACTGAAAAGTGTGTGATGGCATGTCACTGAACAGGACTTTATAGCAAATAATCATTTATAGATTTATTTAAATTGATCCAAAATATTTATGCCGTATAAATCCTCGCTATGGGGAGGCAGCGCGCACTCTGCGGGAACAAGGGGAGGCAGCGCGCACTCTGCGGGAACAAGGGGAGGCAGCGCGCACTCTGCGGGAACAAGGGGAGGCAGCGCGCACTCTGCGGGAACAAGGGGAGGCAGCGCGCACTCTGCGGGAACAAGGGGAGGCAGCGCGCACTCTGCGGGAACAAGGGGAGGCAGCGCGCACTCTGCGGGAACAAGGGGAGGCAGCGCGCACTCTGCGGGAACAAGGGGAGGCAGCGCGCACTCTGCGGGAACAAGGGGAGGCAGCGCGCACTCTGCGGGAACAAGGGGAGGCAGCGCGCACTCTGCGGGAACAAGGGGAGGCAGCGCGCACTCTGCGGGAACAAGGGGAGGCAGCGCGCACTCTGCGGGAACAAGGGGAGGCAGCGCGCACTCTGCGGGAACAAGGGGAGGCAGCGCGCACTCTGCGGAAACAAGATGAGACAGCAAGCACTCTGCGGGAACAAGGGGAGGAAGAATGCGCTCTGTGGGAACAAGAAAAGACAGCGCACCGTCCACAGGAACAAGAAGAGACAGAGCACACTCCACGGGAACAAGAAAAGAGGGCGCACGTTCCACAGGAAGAAGGGGGCGCAGCGCACTCTGCAAGAACACAAGCAGACAGCACATGCTTTGCAAGAACAAGAAGAGGCCGGAAAGCCAGATGATTTTATGAGTAAACTTAATTGACCAGATACATTCATGATTTTCTCCCTTCAAGTCTGTATCCTACAAAATTTGCTATCTTAGGAAGATTTTTGACAGGTTGGATAAAAAAAAAAAAAAAAAAAAAAAAAAAAAAAAAAGGATTTTCTGGAGTAAAAGTAACTTCTTTTCACAATGTAGACAAGTTTCAAACAACGAACGTCACTTGTTTAAGGCAATCCCGATATCCATGTGTGTTAAAGCCTCAGATAACCCTTCACTTACAGTGATAGTTGTACGTAACATCAGCTCAACACCACCTGTCTTGGGGCTCAGAAAAGGGAGCACGAGTCTGGGTCAAATAATGGATTACCATCCTCTGTGGCAGCGTTTCTAAAATTTGTGGCAGTCTGGTTGTTGCCAAAGGCTTTTAAAGTATTGTGGAATATGTAGTTCACCCCCCCCCCCCCCCAAACTACCCATCAGGACATACTGGATGCTATTTCACAACAGCTAGGAAGCCACAGGCTGAATCCCACTGTTCTGTGGGATCTGATCCCAGTTTTTATAAGAAAAAAAACTCCTCTCTGGTATTTAAAACATGTAGTAGAAAATGGCATAACATCATGGAAAGAGAGGAGTGGTTGGACCACAATGATGAAACCAAACTATAAAAAGGAAAAAAACAAAAACATCTGCACAGAGAGAACTAAACAAAAACAACGGGCACAACTTCCCTAAGAGAAGCCAAAAACGTAAAGAAGAGAGGAAGCAGATGGTTAAGACGTACAAAAGCCATCATTTAAGTAGAAGCATCCCAGTAACCAAAGCTACAACTATGATATATTATACCATGATCACAAGATTTCTGTGTTACATCGAGAACCCGGGAAATGACAGTCTAGCAGGCTAAAGTAAAGGCCTTATTCCACCAACAGATCTGGCGACAGATTATCTGCCAAAGTTTTGAAGCCAAACCCAGGAACAGACTAATCAGAGAACAGGTCAAAGGAAAGACTGGATTTCTCCTCTTTTCAAATCCACTCCTGGGTTTGGCTTCAAATCTTTGGCAGATCTGTTGGTGGAATAGGGCCTTTAGAATAGGGGGTGCTGTATGTGGCGTAATAAGGGGTTACCACATGCAGTTTAAGGACAATAATAGACATCACATGTACTGAAGTGTAGCAGCAACCAGATATTCTGCATGAAGAGGGGGCAGCACGTCCTCATCAGGAACAGTGGGCACTTAGTTTTAGGCGAGAAAAAGAATATACAGTGCTCCCTCTGCAGGAGGAAGAGAGGGCTGCATGCACTCATTACGAAACCAAAATGGGTAAAACACCCCCTGCAGGAACAGGAAGAGGCTACTCGCCCCCCTGCAGGAACAAGAAGAGGCTACTCGCCCCCCTGCAGGAACAAGAAGAGGCTACTTGCCCCCCTGCAGGAACAAGAAGAGGCTACTCGCCCCCCTGCAGGAACAAGAAGAGGCTACTCGCCCCCCTGCAGGAACAAGAAGAGGCTACTCGCCCCCCTGCAGGAACAAGAAGAGGCTACTCGCCCCCCTGCAGGAACAAGAAGAGGCTACTCGCCCCCCTGCAGGAACAAGAAGAGGCTACTCGCCCCCCTGCAGGAACAAGAAGAGGCTACTCGCCCCCCTGCAGGAACAAGAAGAGGCTACTCGCCCCCCTGCAGGAACAAGAAGAGGCTACTCGCCCCCCTGCAGGAACAAGAAGAGGCTACTCGCCCCCCTGCAGGAACAAGAAGAGGCTACTCGCCCCCCTGCAGGAACAAGAAGAGGCTACTCGCCCCCCTGCAGGAACAAGAAGAGGCTACTCGCCCCCCTGCAGGAACAAGAAGAGGCTACTCGCCCCCCTGCAGGAACAAGAAGAGGCTACTCGCCCCCCTGCAGGAACAAGAAGAGGCTACTCGCCCCCAGCAGGAACAAGATGAGGTTGTACTGCCCCTGCAGGAATAAGATGAGGTTGTACTGCCCCTGCAGGAAGTAGAGGCTACTCGCCCCCTGCAGGAACAAGAAGAGGCTACTCGCCCCTGCAGGAAGTAGAGGCTGCACGCCCCCTGCAGGAACAAGTAAAGGCTGAATACCCCTGCAGGAATAAGATGAGGTTGTACTGCCCCTGCAGGAAGTAGAGGCTGCACGCCCCCTGCAGGAAGTAGAGGCTGCACGCCCCCTGCAGGAACAAGTAAAGGCTGCACACCCCCTGCAGGAACAGGAAGAGGATGTATACCGTTTGCAAGAAGGAGGCAGCTGCAGGAACAAAACAACAAGTCCTTTGCAGGAACAATAAATGTAGGCCCATTATTGTATATCATGCTTGTGACAATTTGTGAAAGCATCACATGGCCTCACATCTAAACAGGCTGCTCTGCAAGGGAAAAAGAGCCCACTTCTAGGAATCTGTACCCCATATGATGATCACTAAGCATAAAATACTCAGTTATTGTGCAGTTCCAGAAGTAAAGATCATCCTCATGTACATGGATGGATCAGCACGGTAAAGGTCTTAGGTCATTTCCAGATGGATCAGCATAGCCAAATATTTTCACATCTGCTCTTTCGGAAAAACAGACCTCAGGAGTGCATGCTGGGTAGGAGAGTAACATTTCTGGTCTACAAACCTCAGTGCTTGACATGATAATGGCGTCATACAAGATGATTTATTTCTCCTATCGTAGTAAATATCTAGAATGCACACTTCACAACGCATGAAACATTGTCATTATATCTTTAATACCTTAGAGCTGCTGGCTGAACCAGATCTGTCAGAGACTCCATAGCTCTAACTGGGGCAGTTCGGAGACCACTGCACCCAAAGGGGGGGGGGAATAATCAAAAGACATAACAAAAATCATCAATTCATACAAATCCATACCCCGCTTACCTAGTGCAGTCTTTAAAAAGCTCCTTACAGGGACTCTGCTCCAGCCTCTCCTTACATTCATGTACGGTGTCCTGAGGTATTTCTGGCAAATGGGCTGCAGACTGGAGAAAAACAAAAATACACAATTATTCATAGGACATGATTGGCCGTAATCATAAGGACACTCCTTTAGCATTCCATGGGTGCATAGGACCCTATGGACAAGTTAGTTGTCTGCGCTGGGAGCTTTCTCATAGCATAAGCCAGACATAGTCACATAACATGTGTTACTATGGTAACCACATACACTTTATTCTTTCCATAGAATTGTTGTCATATAAAAGAACTGTACATAAAAGGTATCAAATACACTGCATGTAAATACAGTTAGACTGTGTCCACAACACCACTGGGCTTTATGCAAGAACAATAGGAAAAAAAACAACAATAATATACTAGTGCACAAGCCTAAAGGACAGAAATGGCTGCAAATCGCACCCATGATTGACACGAAAGCTTGTTCAGCTACATTAAAAACATCAGAAGTTAGTACATAATTTAATCAAGCCATATTGCCTCATGTACCACGTGCAGGTCTCTGATACACATGAGTCCCTAACCAAACAACACTGTGCCGGTAAGCGGATGCAAACCCTGCAAATTGTGTTCTCTCATTCTACCTGCAGGAGCAATGGTGAGAGGTAACAGCTTGTTCACACTTGTGTTGCTTGGTGGCCGCATTCTCCGCCGGCGGCGCCTGCAGAGCAGGGGGGGGGTGGTGGTGGCCTGGGGTTTGGTCCTGCGACATTGGGGCTGCAGGGCCATTCCGTGGCCTCCCTCCCCTACTTGTGCACGCTTTGCGGGGTTGTCATTCGCTGACCAGCACAGTGACGTTTAGCGCAGGGACTCATGTGTATCAGAAGACCTGCACGTGGTACATGAGGCAATATGGTTTGATCAAACTATATACTAACTTCTGATGTTGGTTTTTAATGTAGCTGAACAAGCTTTCGTGTCAACCATGGGTGTGATGTGCAGCCATCTCTGTCCTTTAGGCTTGTGCAAATAATATACTAGTATATACTTCAAATGGAATTTTCCTGGTGACACAGTAGGGGTATGATGATAGGATCATTGAGTAAATGCATTATTATTACTGACTTTTGCAGCGTGGGGGTGTGTCATCACATAAATAGTCCATGGGGTGGAGCTAGAAGACCTTTTCAGTAAGGACTTTGACCAATCACAATCATTTACCAATCAGCAGTGCCTGTGACCTGTCAATCATGGCTTCTCCCCACCTCACCAGCCTTGATTGACAGTTTACTTACTATACCCAAACAGGGAAAGAACTATCAAGCAAGGCTGGTGAGGCAGGCAAATAGCCACCCGAGACCGCCCTGATGGCTCTTGGTTCACACAGCTCCCCTTCTGTTAGTAATCCTAGGTGTCCCTGTGGTACCTGAAAAAAACCCTTTAAATAGCATGCAGTACTGCCGCCCATTTGCAGTAATGATCACAAATAAAGCGCACACTTACTAGCAAAGTGACAACAGTCAGGGAGTGCGGCATACAGCTTCACTTTACATCCTTTCAGGTTCTACCCATTAGATTTATAACCCTCCAGGTCTCTACAAGTGGAGGACCATTATCCTCATGTATACACACCTGTCAATGTTTGCACTGGAAAGGTAATCTACCCAGTGGCTTTTAAACTGTTGACCATCTGAAGATCAGGTATCGGGCTCAAGTCCAAGAGTTGACAAGGGAAGCATTTTAACTCTTTGGTTGGACATTTTTTTTGCACATTCAAAATATAGATAAGGCAAAACAAAAGGAATAGGATCCTGTGGTTTTTTTTAGGCGAACACCATGTAAAGTATTTATATGAGAATAGGAGCAACATTTAAGGGGGTACTCTGGAGAAAAAACATTTACTGGTGTCAGAAACTTTATAAATAAAGATTTGTAAATTACTTCTATTTAGAAAAAAAACAACAACTCAAGCCTTCCAGTACTTATGAGCTGCTGTATGTCCTGCAGGAAGTAGTTGGCTCTCTGCTGCCACCCCTGTCCATGTTATAAACTGCCCAGAACAGTAGAGATTTTCTATGAGGATTTGTTACTGCCCTGGACAGTTCCTGACACAGACAGAGGTGGCAGCAGAGAGCACTGAAGACTGAAAATAATACACCACTTCCTGCAGGACATACAGCAGCTCATAAGTACTGGAAGACTGGAGATTTTTAAATAGAAGTAATTTACAAATTTGTAAACTGATTTAAAACAATTTTTTTTCCTCCAGAGTTTAAGCTATATGTTGTTTCATAAATTTTGCAACTTTTTCATGGCGGGTCATGTCCCTCGTGTGTGCCCCATTTTTTGCAGCATATTACTGAATGCTGTAGCTGCTATGGGGGGGGGGGGGGGTACTTCTGCAGAATGCCTACGTGTCTTTCCCACTGTAGCAGTCATTTTGGATGATTACTAATGCCTCTCATCTGGGCTGAAAGAAACTAATAGGGATGAAGCTGGCAAGTCTACAGCTATTATGTGTTCAGATAATAAAATACAAGGAGGAGGAGGAAGCATTTTAAGCACAAACATCTTAACGCGACTTCCTAGCAATGTGAGACTGACTTCCGGCATGGAGTTGATGTTTTTGTTGTTCTTTATATTTTTCTTAGAAATAAGTCTACCTTACAACAACTGGCCCTTATGTTACAAGGTATGTGCCTCTCGCAGCAGCTCTTACATCTATGGAAAGTTATAATGGGCTGGCTTATGATTCTATTCGACCTGGAAATATCCCAAAGATTCAAGTCTCCAAAATAAAAAAAAAAATCATGGGAAGAAGAGAAAAATGCCAGTTCAATAGGAAGGAAGGGAGTGGCATAAATAATATTCAAAAAAACAAAAGATGGTAAGGACGCAGGCTAGGGAAAGAATGAAGTGACGGCGCAGAATGGACGTATGCTGACGACATTGCCAGAAGCTGCAATGTGAAACCCTCAGGGTCCGTGTAATGGGAATTCCCTCAGGTTGCAGCTGATGCAGGGCCTCTTTTATTATCCACACCCACGTCATGTTGCATAGGGCTGTAATGTGGAAGAATTACAGTGGCACAAGCCAGGAATTGCTAAAAGAATGTTCATTTTCTGAAGAATTCATTGTTTATAAGTGGAAGGGCAATGACCATGGAGTTAGAAATAATATCAGTATTTTATATACACAAGTTATGAAAGTATCCATAGCTTTGCAGAAGAGGAAATGGTTTCCCTATGATAGAGATATCCTATAGGTGTCTAACCAACGGGACTCCCACAGAGCTGGCCAGATAATGTTATGGTTATTGTGACGCATGAATTCAGCATATGTCTCTTCTAATCACTGTAATGGATACTAACTGGAAAGGGGGGATGGAACACTGCTGTTTTTAGGATCAGAAGTTCTTGGGTGGGGCAGTTACATGCCCCCCCCCCTTCCAAATGAGGTCAATTACACTATAGACACTCTTGCTGCAACCTTAAAGGGGAACAGGTTAGATAAATCAAACCTGCTGATAGCCCCCTATAGCGCTGGGGACAAGACAGAGGAGGAAGGTATGTGTGTTACTTTCCTCCTTGGTGCCAGTCCTGTGCTGTTAGGGAGTGGGGTAAAGTCCACTTCGGAGCACTGCCGTGTCATCCAGCCCGCCCCCTCCATCAATTGTCATTAGAAGGGGCAGGCCGGATAAGGCGGCAGCGCTCCTAAGGGTGCTCCAGAGCAGACTTTACCCCAACAGCGCAGGTTCGGTGCAGAGGAGGAGGGTAAGAGATCCCTGGCACTATAAGGGGCTATCAGCAGGATAGATTTGACTAACCTGCAGTTAGTTCCCCTTTAAAGACTATGTATGCCATTTCAACCTATTTGTTTTTCAACTGCCCAAAGGCGTGTAAAATAAAAGAAGCCACTTAGTCTGTGATTAAATATTTCAGTTTCTTAAAGTGGTTTACCCCCTAGCAAAACTTCAGCTCGACACCACTGCATCCTACTATAACTTCCTGTTTTTTTGTTGGTCACGCAACTCTTATAAAGGCCTTAGTACTTATTATAGCACAAAAAGAGATTTTCTTTATAGGTCTTTAACATTTTGCTTACTTCAGCTAGTATAGCCTCTACAGTTTTTGATCTATACTTGTAGACTTCCTATATAATTAGGCACATTGCCTTGTATCTGCTTTCCTCTCTCTCACAGCCTATGTGAGCTG
Organism: Dendropsophus ebraccatus; assembly: GCF_027789765.1. Taxonomy (NCBI): domain Eukaryota; kingdom Metazoa; phylum Chordata; class Amphibia; order Anura; family Hylidae; genus Dendropsophus; species Dendropsophus ebraccatus. The sequence goes on along the minus strand of NC_091460.1, from coordinate 37,712,278 downwards.
CTTTCTGAGCCCCACTCCCCCAATTTACTATCTGAACTGATGTGTCACCCCTTTTGTTGATATGTCTAAATATAGCAAGAAGGAAGCAACTTTCCCTGGAACCTAAATGGTAGTAAACATTTAATAAAGACTATGTAGAATGATGCTTTAGCAATAACAAAAACTGTGCAAGTGTTTATAGCGTTTAACAATTATATATTACCAAAGTATGGGTTAAATGAAAGGAAATAGAAGATCAGACTACACTTGGTTTGTTTGTTGTCTGTTACCATGGAGATGCATAGGAGCTACAGGAAAAATAACATATCTGGTGACACTCATCTTTCTCACCGTAATAAATGGTAATGTCAATTAGTAGAATAAAGTACTATACCCTGTGTTCATCTATGGCTACACACTAGGCAAATTCCTTGGCGGTCATGCAGTTGTCATCTAGCTTCTTAGAAAGTTGGTTTTCCTACACGAGACCCAATTTTAAAGTGTGGAGAAAAACAAAACCTACAATACAAGGCCCATTCTGCAGCATCGGTTTGCTGGGAGCAATAAAAGCGTATGTGGTGAATGTAAGTCCAGGGCCAGGAACCGCAAACTTGTGTTGAGTTTTATTCCATTCCACTCTCAGAACACGTCTATTAAGCAGGGCTTCCCCCAATGTTTTTACAGTATAGCTTTTCTACCACTTAGCAACTCGCCTGCTCTTGTACTCGAGAAATTGGGACTTTGCAAACACGATGTGGGTTTGTTTGGCAATTTCCTCCACTATAAATCATAAAGAATAATATAAAAATATTTTGGGCCTAAAGATCTATTATGTCAGCTTTGTAGGAAAGTTAAACAACATATAAAACGATACTGGAAAATGTATTTTGCAATACTGGAAGAGAACATGATACAGTTCCCAAGATTCAGTCTTAAAAAAAAGAAATCGGTCGAGTCTTTTACCCAATTGTCCATTCCTCCATTGAGCTTTCCACTCATCTGTCAATTTTTTTTTGTACATCTATTTGTTCATTCATTCATTTCCATCTAACCATCCTATCTGTTCATTTATACATCTATCCATTCTTGCACTTTCCGATCTTCTGATTGACCAATTCCTTTACTTATCCTTCCATATAACGATCTAGTGACTTATCCATTTATTAGTCTTTGGGTCCATTTATCTAACCCAGGGATGAGGAACCTTCTGCCCTCCAGCTGTTGCAAAACTACAATTCCCATCATGCCTGGACAGCCAAAGCTTTAGCTTCAGCTGTTCAGGCACGATGGGAATTGTAGTTTCGCAACAGCTGGAGGGCAGAAGGTTCCCCATCCCTGATACAACCATTTGTCTGCCTTTCGATCTCCATCCATCCCTATACCAGTCGTTCCATTAAAGGGGTTATCAAGCGCTACAAAAACATGGCCACTTTCCCCCTCTCGTCTCCAGTTCAGGTGTAGTTTGCAATTAAGCTCCACTTACTTCAATGGAACAGAGTTTAAAGGGGTACTCCGGCGGAGGGGGCTATTTTGGGATCTGGCCGGGGAGGAGGTGGCTGAGCGAAACTACGTCCACTCACCTCCCCGGTTCTAGCGGCGGGTCCCGTATCGCGGCGCTCCGGTCCCCAGTGGGCGGCCGGTCCCCGGTGTCTGACGCAGGCTCAAGACGTGACGTGCTCAGCCAGTCAGTGACAGAGGCGGGATCTGAGCGGACTTGAAACGGATCCTGCCTCTGTCACTGACTGGCTGAGCGGACTTGAGACGTCACGTCTCGAGACCGCGTCAGACACCAGGAAGCGGCCGGGGACCAGAGCGCAGTGATACGGGACCCGCCGCTGGAACCCGGGGAGGTGGAGTGGACGTTGTTTCCCTCAGCCACCTTCTCCCCGGCCAGATCCTAAAATAGCCCCCCCCCCCGCCGGAGTGCCCCTTTAAAACCCCACCCAATCTGGAGACAACCTACAGCTGCTGCTTGGACTAGGGACATAAAGAAGGGGGCATAAAAGAAGAAAGTGTAACAGTCTTAGGCTTTCCTCTCAAATCTGCACCCTGCAAAACATGTAGGAATATTATAACATAAGCGCATTCTACAATATAGAATATACATACATTTCTTTCTATTACCCAACCAGTACTGATGCAGAATTAGAAATTGTTTTTGATTAGAAATTAGAAATTTGTATTTGACTCAAGAGCCGTAATTCAATTTTTTTTTAAATTTACTGCAGATCAGTGGGTAGTTACATGAAAAAAAAAAAAACAAAACTGATGGATTCTGACTTCCCTAATAAAGGGTTTATCCAAGCTTGGAAATACATGGCCACTTTTTTTCTAGAAACATCCCACTCGTCCTCATTTTGGTTGTGGGGTTTTGCAGCTCAGTTCCATTAAAGTGAATAGAACCAAATTGTAGTACCACACACAACCTGAGGACAGGGGTGGTGCTGTTATTGTAAGAAAGTAGCTGTGTATATGGCTGGTACTTTATGCCTCTGTATTTCTAACACTGTGAATTTACCCTTAAAGGGATCCTGTCATCACTTTTATGCTGCCTGAACCGTAAGTCATTCGGGTGGGCCACAGCAATGTCACCCCAGCCCCACCAGCTATGATGGATAACTAGCACGACAGGAAAAGGTCACTGGGGGACCTCCCATTGACTTGTGTTAAGGAAACATAAAAGTGATGAAGGTTCCATTTAAAGTAATTCTGTAACCCCCAACCACTTACCAAGCCAATGACACCACTGGATAGATATCAATAAAATTATTCAAAACACACCTTTGTTGCCGGTGTCTGTGTTCTTAATTTTCATAAATAAACAATTATATTTGGGCTGTGAGTGTTGTCAAAGAGGCGGAGCCTATTATTTCCTGGGCCCTAGCACTGCTACACCTCTCTGTGCTGTATGCAGAGTGTACGTAGCTGATTAGGCAAAGGGCAGGCATACGACACGGTAAGTTGTGGCGACACTAGGGCCCAAACAATAGGCTCCACCTCTGACATCATTAACAGCCCAAATAAAGGTGTTTTGTTTGTTTTTTTAAATAAAAAAAAAAACACAGACAGAGGCAACAACAGTATGTTCTAATTGCTTTCATTGATGTCTATCCAGCGATGCCGCCAGCTCAGTAGGCGATCAGGGGGTCACAGATTCACTTTAAGCAATATATTAAAGCAGTAGTTCACCCCAAAATAATTTCTTTATTTCTATTACAAAATCTCATGTCTTCCAGTACTTATCACCTGCTGTATGTCCCGCAGGAAGTGGTGGATTCTTTCCAGCCTAGAGAGCAGGCAAGGTTTTCTATGGGGCGTTGCTACTTTTCTAGACAGTTTCTGACACGGACAAGGTCAATTACTAATCTCTGACACTTTCTAGAACCAGTTGATTTGAAAGAAAAATATTTTTGGGTGAACAACCCCTTTCATTTATAATGTTCTAGGGTATAAACCCACACACCGTATACACAGCGTATTTACTGCTGCGATACGCAGCGAATACGCAGCAAAAACGCAACAAATACGCAACAAAAACGCAGCAGATTAGATCTAAATAACTGAACTCAGCATTAAATCTTCACCATCAAACTGCTGCGTATTTGCTGCGTATTTGTTGCGTATTTGTTGCGTATTTGCTGCGTATACGGTGTGTGGGTTTGTACCCCTAAGGTGGGAGTTTATTGTTCCATTAGGCTGCATTTTTGTAATTCGAACACAAACCTGGAACCAAAAATATAATCCAAAAACCTGACTAGCAGGAACCAAGTAGCTTTAAGCTCCTATTATGCTGCGTTTACACAAAGCAATAATTCGCCCAATCGATCGTTTAACGATTTTGAAGCAACAATTTGCTTTTTATAACGATCAGCATTTAGAGGAATAAATTGTTAGAAAAATAGTTATTGCGATCGTTTTAAGATTGCTTAAGCCTATCTCACACAGAGTAAATCGGTGACAGACTGTTTACACAAAGCGATCAACAAATTTTTAGCGAACGACCAGCGACGATTTGAAAGATGTTGAAAGATCAAAATGAACGATTTCTTGCTCGACGCTTGATTGTTCGCTCTGTTTACACAGAACGATTATCGCTCAAATGTGATCGTTATCCCGAAAACTCGAGAGATAATCGTTCCGTGTAAACAAAGTGATATTGAGGAGCAAACGAGGGCTGTCAGCGCTCATTTGCTCCTTGTTCTCCGCTTGTTGCCCCGCTATTACACACGGCGGCAGCAAGCGGGTGAGTACAGGGGAGGCCGCGAGGAGCCACTAGATCGTCCGGGCAGCCCATAGCGGCGGTCTGCTGCTGCTGCTCCTATTCCACAGAGCGACGGCAGCAGATCGCTGCTATCACAGTCGTTTGTCTTTCAATATGTTTAAAGACAAAGACAGACAACGATCAGCCAACATGGTTCATGTCGGCTGATCATTGCCTTCTATAATGCTGCGTTCACACGTAACGATTATCGTGCGAATTTTCGCGATAATGATCGAATACGAACGATAATCGTACGTGTAAACGCAGCGACCGATCAAACGACGAGCGAGAAGTCGTTCATTTTGATCTTTGAACATGTTCTCAAATCGTCGTTGATCGTTCGCAAAAAATTTGCAGATCGTTCCGCGTGAACAGTCGTTCACCGATTTAACTAATGTGAGATAGGCTTAAGCAATCGCAAACCCATCGCAAACCGAATTTCCCGTACAATATATTGTACCGTCTCAATTTAACTAATGTGAGATAGGCTTAAGCAATCGCAAACCGATCGCAAAACGAATTTTCCGTACAATATATTGTACCGTCTAAACGCTGATCGTTCTGAAAAAAAAATCGTTACTCTGACATTGTTAATCGTACGTTAGGGCCAATTATCGTTTTGTGTAAACGCAGCATTACACAAGATGATTATCGTCCGTATGCGGCCAATAATGATTTCGTGTAATAGGGGCCTTTAGCTCAAAAACAGGGGGCTACGTGAATATATTTGCCAAGGCTGGAACCATGTGATAGAAGCCTATACCATTAAAGATCCAATAGTCTGGAAAATCCCACTTTATCAGTGCCAAATTATAGGAACTTGACAGTGTTTTCCTTAATAGACAGACACAGGGTTTCCATGAATGAATGACCTTCTTTTTCTCACGCTATCCACCTGTGTTTATCATAGGAAAGGTCCACTCAGGCTCAGATAAGGCTTGTTTGTGGAGTCCCGGCCGTACATGAATGGTCTGTTCAGCAGAACTGAGATACTCTTCAGCATCTAAAACAGAGACAACTCGGCCAAAATTCCTGATATACAGCAAGCGCTCTTTAAAATGCCTCCGAGGACGAGGAGTCGCCATAAAGTGAAATAACGCAGCATTCCTCGTCAGGCACTGTGACCTCAACGTGCCAAATGGAAAGAGCGCGCTCCTATTAAATTACCTGGGCGGCTTTTATTGTAGGTCTTGGAACTAGGTGTTGGGATCTGGATTTTATATCAGGCGTGCATGGTCTGAGCTATGAAGTGTGAGTGACCCTTATGTACAATACTCATATTGTGCATCGCCCCTACCTTTACTGAAAATCACAACTGTGGAGCATTCTGGGTAGCAGCATACAAGGATATAAAACATATGGCTTTGTGATTGTATTTTTGAAATAATACACAGGCTCTCCAAAGCAAGAGAGGACAGTTCCTGACATGGACAGAGGTGGCAGCAGAGAGCACGGTGTCAGGTTGGAAAAAATACAGCACTTCCTGCAAGACATACAGCAGCTGATAAGTACTGGAAGACTTAAAATAGAAGTAATTAACAAATGTGTATAACTTTCTGACACCAGTTAATTGGAAAACCTTTTTAAAATTTATCTGGAGTACCCCTTTAATTTACTGAAACATATTATGCCACAATTTGGTGTGCAGCGTTACCCACAAGCCATACTCCCCTTTTTAGTAAGTCATGCCCGCAAGTGAGGCACAAAGGTATTGCAATATAAAAAGTCTGCACCACTGTTTTTTGAATAGCACCAATTGCTGTGGCGGTTTAAAAGGGTTATCCAGCACTTCAAAAACACGGCCACTTTCTTCCAGAGACGGCACCACTCTTGTCTCCAGTTCAGGTGTGGTTTGCAGTTAATCACTTCAATGGAACTGAATTACAAAACCTGCACCCAAACTGGAGACAAGAGTGGTGCTGTCTCTGGAAGAAAGTGGCCATGTTTTTGTAGCGCTGGATAACCCCTAAAAAGTTTGTTCCCTTCAATGAGGCCACCCCAGTTACTGGGCCACGGTTGATAAGCATGTGTAGTTCTTATGCTATGTCTGATCCTAGGCGCAGAGGGATCCTTGGTGGGGTGAGCATCTTTCCTGTGCTGCCATAAAAACTGCTAAACAAGTGCAATGGCAGAAACCACCATGGACAAGCAGAGGGGAGAAAAAAAAGGGGGCCTGGCTTATCCTGGGCTCCTGTCGCGCTCAGGAACACCCACTCGGCACTTGAAACTCATTTACATATTAACCAAAAAAGCTTTTATCTAGGCACAGAAAAGGATGGAAAAGAGGATAAAAAAATGTATGCCCTGTATACTAATGAGACACCCTATCTAGATATAGGCTTTTACAATTTGCAATTTTTCACTTTGCACTAGTTTGGAGTTTCTCGTCCACCCACCCACCCACATATTTTTAAAGGGATAGTACAACTTCAGTTTACTGTACTGAGCTTGGAGCAAAAAAAAAAAAAAGCACATACTGCTTCCATTTTTCCATGGCTGTTCCTGCTATCCATCCCATGCTGTGTTTGGTGTTGGAGAATGCATTGTTTGTTCAACCAATCGTCCAGAGAGGAGGAACATTACACACAGCAAGCACTGTGTTAGGGTACAACCACACACACCGTATACGCAGCGTATTTACTGCTGCGATACGCAGCAGATTAGATCTAAATAACTGAACACAGCATCAAATCTGCACCATCAAATCTGATGCAGATCTGCTGCGTATACGGTGTGTGTGTGTTTGTATCCTTAAGGAACTGAAGGGGAGAAAGGTGGGTGGGTATGGGTGGGTGGGTATGTGCTGTTTTGTGTTTCCTTCAAGGCTCAGCACAGTATAGAAAAAAAAATTAAGTTGCAATACCCCTTTAACAATATTGTAAATGTACAACTTTACCCTCAGATCCACACAGCAAATGACTGAATCTTGGTACAATCTTAAAGTTCTAAACTTTGTAAAAAGTGCCCATTCCTCACTTTTTCTACAACACATCACACTGCACCGCACCAATGCCAGCGGGGTCCATCACCAACTCAGCACATTCTCAGGAAATTACAGATGACGTACACTGCTTCTAGCACATATAATATATACACCCGAGGTGACGCAAATCACAGTCTACGGGCTGAGTGATCACAGGTTTGGGGGAAGGGAGCACACTGAGGATTTTTACATTCTTTAAAACAGCCAGCTCCATATTTTTTTTTATAGTAGGATCTCTCTTCTATTCATTGCTGTGAGGAGACAACTGCTTTAGACACTAGTAAATTATACATGTTGTCCCCTAAAAATCATAGTTATTTGGGTCACATGGTACCCTGTATTAACAGAGGATGTGCAGCCAAAAATCATATAAGTGAACAGCATTGGTGCTGATCTGCTCATCTTAAAGGACCCTTACCGGTTTGTATACAGTTTACATTGCAATAGAACAGACTTTACCTATTTTTCCCATATTAGTACTCACATTACATAATTTGTTATTGTTCCCTTTTTTTTATTTCAACTTTAAAAAAATAAAAACATTATGAATTACTATATCCGACATCTGCTGTTATGTCCCTATAGTGCACAGGGCACTAACATGAAGGTCATTTTCTCACCCTGATCACCTGCACCATTTTTATGACCTTCATACTGTAGTTTATAAGATATATAAATTATGCAATTATTTCACTAGGGGAGGGACTACCATCCTCAGTGCACTGATCTGCCCTGAACGGGCCGCCCCTTCTAATGAATATTCATCCGACGCTCTCCAATGAAGACCGCTAAAGTGAGCTGCCCCAATATCCATTAGAAGGAGAAAGCCAGACCAATCAGCCAATGGGCCAATCAGCACACAGAGTGTAGTAGTCCCACCCCAGTGCACAAAACCCGCCCCCAAAGTCCAATCCCCAGTGCACAAAACTGCCTTATTTAATGAACTACAAAGTACAAAGTAAGAAACTTACCTTCATCCTCAGCACCCCATATAGGAACCTGCTGGTAGTTTCCCTTTAATAGTTTGGATAATTCTGTATGTGGTACATATATTTCAGTTTTGTGTGTGTGTGTGTGTGTGTGTGTGTGTGTGTGTGTGTGTGTGTGTGTGTGTATGTATATATATATATATATATATATATATATATATATATATATATATATATATATATATATATATATATTATTTTTTTTATTTTTATTTTTTTATTTTATTTAATTTTTTTTTGTATTTGAAAGAGAAGGAAGGGGGGGGGTCACTTGAATTTTTTATTAGGGAGGACTTTTTTAAATTCTTAAAAACGAAACAATTTGTTTTAGACTGTATTACTGTAAACCGTATTATGTTGATCAGTTCATTTGGCACTCTGTACAAGCAGGTCTACCATGGCAAGGATGCAGAGGGATGAACAAACAATTTCATAACCTGCTTAACTTGCGGCAAGGCCAGCAGATATGCAAGACATCTATCAAGGAGCAACCAAAAAAAAAAAAAAACAAAGAAACACACGATAGGGTAGTGTAGCACAGTAGGGGCTCTGTGACATGTGTTGTACATCGATCTGTGTTTCTTTTTATTTAGTCCTATACAACACCTTTAAAGAAGAGGTTCGGACGGGAAGTAAAAAAATATTACGGGCAGGGGGTGGGGAGAAAACAAAAAACAAGTTATGTCCTGCCCACTCAGAGCTACATCCCGCTCCTGGACCACATTGATGGTTTTTCTTAGCTCCCCACCGGCTATGTCATGTCATGACCCGGCTGACTGATGCCCCACTCAGCCATTAAGTGACTAGGGTGGGACACCACTGCAGTCACCAGTCTGTGACTAGGATCCCAGGTCATGATGTACCCGGGGGGGGGAAAAATTACAGCTGGCGGGGTCCAGGAGCTTGTGATACAGTGCAGCGCAGATTCGGGCAATGGTAAGAATATTGGCTTTTCCAATTTCCCCCAACCCCCTGCCTGTAATGATTCCAACTGTCCCCACCAGAGATTAGAAATGAGTGAACTCCAAGCCTGCCATAGGCTGTACCAATGTTTTCCAGGACTCCCTAGGGCTGCATCCAACTTCTTCAGCCAACTAAGGTGATGGGGGTTAAACCGCTACTCTGAGTCTATAGCCTCTGTGTTCTAAGAAATAGAAGTACATGTACCGCATGAGAACATACTGGATGGTTTTAAAACATCTGATGTTAGAAAAAAAGGGGGCTTAAAGGGGTTTCTTCCAGAAACAACGCCACTTTTTTCCATTGTTCAGATGTTATGAAGCATGGATGCTTGTCAAACCTCTTGGAGGAATGCTGTTTAATGGCTTGCAACCAAGAAAAAGAACCAACTGAATGTCAAGAATCACATAAAAAAAAGCAAAAACTTTCACTTGACACCCTAGCTGTAACATTGTCCTTCATGGAGAATATTTATTTGGTGAACACAAGTGCAGGACATAGGACGTCATATCAGCCAGGGTGGAATGTGCTTTAGTTTACAACATGGTATTTCCATACTTATAATTTTTGACCCTGAGCGCATGCAATTACATCTGCAATTACCACCAAAGAAAATAAATGATCCACACGCCGCACTCACATAAAAATCGTTTGCATTTTAAAGAAAAAACATACAAGCTACACACCTACCACAATCTGCATTTTCTTTGTAATTTGTCTTTTGGGTAATAGTTTGTGAGCTTTGATTCGGAGCCAAACTTTGAAAAACACACTCAAAATTAATTTCCTGTTGCTGTTGTACTTGGCTAAAAACATCTGGTTAGCATTTCGGAGGACTTGGAGGGTGGATTACAGGAGAGAGTCACAACTTTCCACAATGCAGAGGGCAAAGAGTGGTCTAGGAATGCTCCGACATGAACACATCAGCGCTAGAGTGTGGACAGATTATGTAAACTCACGTTTATACAAATACCGTGTTTCCCAGAAAATAACACAGTGCCTTATACTTTTTTTTTCCCCCTTAAAAACAGGAACTGTGTCTTATTTTCGGGGGAAGTCTTAATTCTCTACCCCCGATGCCAGGCATGCAGCGGGGTGTGCGGGACATGCAGCAGCATGTGGCGGGACGTGGGGGGCCATGGACCAGTATGCCTGCGGCGCCAGCTGTGAAGGTTCACGAGTGGATTAGGCGAGTCCTGGGTGGCAGTGGGGTGCCTTATTTTGGGGGGGGGGGGGAATACCTTACTTTAGGCTTGTTGGTAGGGTAGTTAGGGTGTCTTATTTTCGGAGAAACACGGTAGGAGAAGGGCTCCGAGTCCCTGAACCAGTCAGAGTCCGAGTTCAGGGATTACTGAAGTCACCATGGCCGACATGATGATGTCATTTCATAGAATATATATATAAGCAACCTTCCCTCAAAAACTGGTCTACTGTTGGATGTGGTCACATTTATAAGACAAGAATTGGGCCTGTCCATCTTAGATGTACATCATGTGGTTCAACCTTATGTTGTCTTGTCCCCTATACTACTGGATGGTAAGGCCTGTGTAAGACACGTTGTTCGAAACCAAGGGACAACGGAAAAATTGCCATATGTCCTGACACCATAATGGGGTCAATTTTTGGCCAAAGGGCCCCCATTTTTCTATGTATGCTTCCAGTTTTAAGGGCTTTTTAAAGGGGCCAAACTTCAAAATAACTAAGAAATCTCTCTGAGGCTATCATGATTCACAAATAAATAGCCATGTTTTTTGATGGAAATAGTATTTAATCTTTGGAAATTCTTGATCACTAAGAGATAAATCTACTTAAATGTTCCAATGTGAACAGCGACTTTTTGTATGTTACAAAAATAAAATCAATATATCCAAATGTTTGTTGGGGCCCCACAGTCTTCTAGCTTACCAGCCTTGTTCCTCCTCTATTGGGACCTATTAAAGGGATTTTGGAGGATTAGAAAAAACGAACCTACTTTCTTGCAAAAACAGTGCCACCTCTGTCCTTAGGTTAAAGTGTCATTGTCATTTTAAAAAAAAATTCATAGAGAGGTGTCAAAAGTTTTGATTGGTCTGGGTCTGAGAGTCCAGACCAGCACTCATTGTGAGAACGATCCGGGAGAAGATAGAGTGAAGTTCAGTCTTCTCCCGTCTCTGTGTGACTTGATCTCCTGATGCAAATCTATGGAGCCCAACTCTTTCACTGACACAGAGTTCTCGTTCTCACAATCAGTACAGGTGTGAACACTCAGACCCAGACCGACCAAAACTTTTGACATGTCTGTATGACAACAAGTACATATTAAGTGTGGTATTGCCATTCACCTCCATTCACTTAAATGGAACTGAACTCCCAAAACCACACCGAAACTGAGGTGTGGTGAGAGAGGTGCTATTTCTGGAAGAAAGCGGCCATGATTTTCTAAGCCTGGATAACACCTTTAAAGTGTTAGGGTACAAACCCACTTGACGTATTTGCTGCGTGAATCAGTCTTAAAAATAAGCAGGCAAAACGCAGGTTGGCTTTATACGATTGTTCTGCGTTAAAATACGCAATTGCGTATTTTTGAAGCATCAGTTGTTAACAACCTGTGCGAAAAACGCATGTAGCTTCACGCTTCAAAAATACGCAATTGCGTATTTTAACTCAGAACAATTGTATAAAGCCAACCTGCGTTTTGCCTGCTTATTTTTAAGACTGATTTACGCAGCAAATACGTCAAGTGGGTTTGTACCCTTACTGTAATTTTCATTTACTAAACATGTTCTCAATTATGTAAAAAATTATTGATCGCATCGGGTATCACTGGTGAGCCCTTCTGTGATCCTAAGACCAAGCTGGGGGTGAGTGAACAGGAGCACACATCTCTACCCGGCTATCAATCAAATCTTACATGGAGTGCATCGCTGAAGAGTTTCCTGGCTGTATCTGTAGATCGCAGCGATCCGTAACTTTTGACATGTCTGTGGACTTGTCGAAAGTTACTGTAAATGACATTCACACTTTACACAAAGGTCTAAAAAAACCTTTAAAACTAATATTTTAAAGTTAAAAAATAAACCAGAGAGACCACAAATAAAACCGAAATCATAATTCTTTCCCTTTTATCACATTTGATGGGGCAATAGTTTGCTGGGATTTTTTTTCCATTACAAGGTTTGAAATCTGAGGCGCAGTCTAAGATGTTTTCACAAGGGATTACATCTTATTAATTACTTTTCCATATGTTAGTGCACTAGTGCCCTCAACGGCAAATGAAAGCTACTCGAGACGGTGAGTCACCCTCCTCAAGATTGTTCACGGGATTCCTTAAACCACACAGTAGCAGAAGTGACAGCTGGGCATCAATAAACACCTTCTGGTACTTCCAGCTTGTGGTGGAGTAAAACCACTGACCTCTCAGTCAATGTCAAGGGTAAAATTATTGGCATTTCAATGTTGCAGCAACGTAACTTGCTTTACTCGTCATTCCTGTTCATGTGTGCATTAAACATGACGGCATTTCTGACATGTCTAGGATGTGAACGCATAGGTGGCCACCAGAATGCTAACTCAATGGAGGTTCTATAATGCTACACGTGCCCTCTGTCCTTGGATTGTAGTGTTTCTCACTTATGTGTCCCCGTAGGTCATATATGACCCATGACAGAGAATATATAACGAAAGTAACCTCTGGGGTCCTCCAAATTTCAGGCAACTTTTTGAAACTTCACAAAAATATTGTGAGGTTCCCACAATAACAAGAAGTCCAAATTATTTTAATATGTGAATAAATTGGGGTGGGGGTAATAGGAGTGCCAGGAAGATCTACCTAGACCCCACTTAAAGGAGAAGTCTTCCAAGGGGGGGGGGGATGTTAAAAAATCATTATGGGCAGGAGGTGGGGGGAAATTAAAAAGACTCTTTGCCACATCATGGAGCTCGAGCCGTCTGTCATCTTCTCCTCCGGGCATGTCATGACCCGGGTTCCACAGATGGGTGGGATTTAGCCCCCTCAGCCAATCAGTGACTGCAGCAGTGTTCCCCCAGTCACTGACTGGCTGAGCGGAACATCCGTCTTCTGGGACGTGACATAGCCGGTGGGGAGCTCAGAAGACAGCAGTCAGGGTCCAGGAGGGATGCGGCTCTGTGTGGGCATTGGGACATGTCACTATATTTTCTTTAATTTTCCACCCACCCTCTGCCCGTAATGTTTTTTTACTTCCCTGCCGGACTTCTCCTTTAAGAGCGTTGGAGTAGTGAGAGGATATCATTCTCCCTAAATGTGTTACACAGGGTCTGTGCCGGCTATTGAAGAAAGCAGGTTGTTGTTGCTGTTCGATAGTATTTGTGCAGTTTCCATTAACGTCAATTGAACGTGCAGTTATTCAAAAAATAATATAATAAAGCATACAGTTAATACTATAATATAGTAAATAATGCTGTTCATTTGTTTGATTTACACACTTGATTTTAGTACAAAACTTACTGCAGCCCTTTACTTTCTCCCTTCTGAGTTAGTCAGGCTATACATCATGTTTTGACTGGTTGCTGACGTATAACTTGATGCATAGTCAAACAGATAATGTGAACATGGCCTGATAATAACAACATGTACGTAGGAAGATTGCTGGTTGACAAAGTCCTGGTATTACTGCAGCATGGGCACAGATTCAATACACACTATGTGGTGTTCTCAGTAGTGGACTAACAACGGACATGTACAGTGACCATGACTGATCTGCAGCTCCAGTGTATCTGTAACATGGCAGACCATGAAATCCTCATGTGAAAACTATACACCACAAACATCTCAAATTTCAAGGGCAAGACTCCACAAATGTTTTGTTACACCAGGATCTAAAAAGCACTGTGATTTTCTTACTGGATTCAAACACTGGTGATAACAGCAGATAAAAATTGGCGCAAATGAGCGAAAACTCAAGTGCCTTACCCCATTACTGATGTAGGTTTTTAAAACCTTGAGACCATGATCTTTGCGGTTCTCATCTGAGGCCACCTCATATTCTGCCTAAAAGAGAGGAAACAATAAAAAAAAGTATATAGCTTAAAACCAATAACCAGTATATTAAAAAAAGAAGCACAATAAAGAGAAGGAAAGAATTACAGACAATTATATTCTTCAGGAACGAAGAAAAATCATTAAAATAAACATGAGTGGACCTACTTGGTAGGAGTTAAAAGAGAATGAGATCGCTCACCACCTACATGTGCTTAACACCTGCAAAGCCGAGGTGTCTGCAACATACTCCAGGCCTACATATGGTTGCACGGGGCTTAGTTTAGATTACAAGGCTAAATATTGACTAGCAGAAATGTATACAATCCGGCCGTCGTGGAGCAGGCTGTCATACCGGAGAGGCACAAATGTACATGTAGAATAAGGTGGCTAAAACGTATATGTAGGTATTACACCCCACACGACCTCCATTAAGACATACATTCATATACAGTATTAATGGTGGGTTCCTATAATGGAGTTGTTTAAACAAAGCTTAGTGAATTCTCCGCTCTGCAGTAGGTTAAACAGAATCTGACACTAAAAAAAATCCTTTAGTTGTTCTTTGTCGTTAAAGGGATCATCCACTTTAAACAACTCATTTTTTTTAGAAGGGATGACAAAAATAATTTATAGATGAGGTGATCCCAGTGATTTGCCGTAATCAGAACCTGGCGGAAAGAGTTTCTTATTTTCCTACAGCACCACCACAGGTGAAATTAGGTATTACATTGTGTGTATTATAATGAGTAGGCTGGGCTGGATAAGGCTGCAAGTCTGTCTAGTTATGCAGTTATAGATGTGGAGGAGATATTATGAAAGAGGAATCTTCCATGGGTGAATAATTAAAGGGAAACCATCAGCAGGTTAGATAAATCTAACTAGCTGATAGGCTGTATCCCAGTTTTCTAGGCGTTCCTTACGCTGTATCCACCCGCTGCACAGAGCCGGCAGACAGCGGGAGTCAGATGCCGAGATTTCTGGTTCATACGAACCAGAAATCCGGCAGGTTGGCTCATTTCTAATTAGGGGACTATCAGCAGGTTAGATTTGTCTAACCTGCTGATAGTTTCCCTTCAAAGTTAAAGGGGGTTGTCCCAAGATTTCAAAGGATATGAGGGTATGTACGTGATTACTGCAGGTCCTGACTTCTGTGACCCACCATGATTCTGACAATAGGGTCCAGAGTCTCCCTTTAGAATAAATTGGCCGCCATCCATATGAATTGCTTCTCCCTTCCTAAAAACAGAGGATTGTCAGCAGAAAAAGACCCCCTGGTCCATCTAGTCTTTCCTTTTAGTATTTCATAGATATATGTTTATCCTAGGCAGGTTTACATTTTACCTACCACATCTGCTGGAAGTTTGTTTTAAGTATCTACTACTCTTTCAGTAAAGTAATATTTTCTCATGTTCCTTCTGACCTTTCCCCCAACTAACTTCTCACTGTGTCCGCTTGTTCTTGAGTTGTTTTCTTTTATTAAAACCATTCCCATCTTGAACCTTATTTATCCCTTTAACATATTTAAAGGTTTCAAATCCTGTCTCCCTTTCTCTTCTTCCCTCCAGACTTTCCTTCTTTGTCTATGACTGGATTGGCGCTCCGCTCTGAAGGAATACTCGCTAGCAATCGCAGCAGCCAGACATCACCAAGCACATACACCTATTCCCTTATCCACAGCATATGGGATTTTATGGAATCCCTTTAAGGGGAAGCTGTTAGTAGATTTATACTGCCGAATCACAGGACACCATCAAATCCCAAAAGGCTCAGCCAAGTTATATTCTGACATGCTGCAGCTTTTCAGAGAAAAACACAACAGGAAGGAAGTGTCCAGGAGGCGGTTTTCACAGATTACATATCTTGAACAGCTCAAAGAGAACAGCAGCGTTACGAGAAGCATGGGGAGGGGGAGATTTAATTATGGGTTTGTTTGTTTTTTTGCTGAGCATATTAAAATAAAAAAGTACCAAAAAAAAAAAAAAGATCTCCTGAATACCCCTTTAACTTTAGGCCTTTTAACCTTAGTGACCAGGTCATTTTTCATTTTTGCTGTTTTGTTTTTTCCTCCTTGCTCTCTAAGAGGCAAAGCGCTTTTATTTTTCCACCTACAGGACTGGTTGGGATGTTAATTTTAGTATTATATTTGTGTAGATGGGAATTTTATTACTTTTTATAATGGTTTTCCATATATATATAATGTGACAAAAGATCTGCAGTGCTTGCGTCTTTTTTCCCTCTTTTCATTTGCGCCTTTCACAGTATGGGAATAGTATTGTTCTGCTTTAATAGATTGGCCAAATACAATATATCATTTTTACTTATTTTATTTATTTTTTTAATTTTTATGTCCCCCTTTGCACAGCATTGATCAGTGTTATATTCCCTGAATCAGACTCTATTAGAAGATCACCAATTGGATTGCATGGAGGTAAGTATTTTACCTCCAGTAGTCAGGGAAAACAAAGTGGACCCCGGCAGTTACTTAAATACAGCGATTTAAGCGGGGTTAATGGTGCAAGCCCTAGCAAATAATAATGCGTGAACTAACTGCTTTTTAGGACTTCCCAGGATGTAATTTTGTGGGAAGGGGTTAAAAAAACAGCAGCTTCAATTAATGGTTAGAAATCCCCTTTATATCAGATAGGTTTCCTGCTTAAAAAGCTGACCCTGCTGTCCCTCTATTCCCATCACAACAAAACAAGGAATTAGACAGTTGCTCTTGAAATGAATGGGATGTTTAAGTAATGGATATGCTGGGTCCACAGTGGGCAACCTTCTTTGTGGCCACAATGGCTAAAAGATGAGGGCCCTAACTCATCTTTTTCTAGTATTGGAAAATAGGTTTTCTAAGCAAAAAACCTCCCATCTACTGGTTGCTGCCATTTTAATGGTGTTACTATCACCGATCCTGTAATGATATCCGAAGTATACTTCAGCTGGGCCTTGCTTTGGGAAAGTTTATACAGATCAATGTGTTTTGTAAGAAAACGCCAGAGAAATGCCCCCAAAAAAATGTCTACGGAGGCCAAACTCCTGGAGGACATCCAGTTCTGAGCTGATGGGAACACATAAGACAAAGCATAATTACAATTTCTTGACTAAATCTACAAAGCTAATAAACATATGCTGAACCATTAAATAACCGTTCAAGAAATGTTTATGCAGCTCAGTGATTTAATGGAGGTGAAGCTAAGGGAATGACGGGCCCTAGTGCAAAGACTTCAATGGTCACCTCCAGCTCACGTTATTCCGTGTGTCAGCGAGAGGACAGAATATGTCATAGATCACTAGAAAAGTCAACTATTATAAATTAGAATAAAACATGGACATTGTAACCATGTCAAGTAGTGCTAAGATGGGCGAACAGATGTTTTCCACTGCCATGCTTCATTATAAAGATCCCAAGACCCCCATATTACTTTTGGGCGGACACTGTTGGTTATGTCATAAGGCTAAAGTAAGTATCTAGTCGCCCCTGCCAGTCTACTGAAATACAGGGTGAGTCTAAAGTCCCAGGACACCCTTTAATTTTAGGAACAAAAGGGAAAATTATTATTAATTATTATCTGAATAACCCAGCAAGGGGTAGTTAAGGGGAGCCTATCTTTTAGGTTATGTCTGCTGCCATATTGGATCAAGGGAAAGTTTTACCAATGGGAAAGTGATCAAGTACCATATCAAAGAAGACCCGAAATCAATTACTGCAATTAAATTTGCAATATCTCGCATGGTTGAAGAGTTATTAACACAAAGTTTGAAAAACAACCAGGAATGTTTTTTCCTCCTTGTACATAAAAGGCCATAGCAGTTGCATTTTTTCACCTAAAAACCCACATGAGCCCTTATTTTTTTTGCGCCACTAATTGTACTTTGCAATGACAGGCTGAATTTTTGCATAAAGTGCACTGCAAAAGCAGGAAGAAATTCAATGTGTGGTGAAATTGAAAAAAAATACATTGTGTGTATTTAGTGGATATGTGTTTTTATGCCGTTCAGCCTGGGGTAAAATTGATTTGTTATATATGTTCCTCAAGTCGTTACGATTAAAACGATATGTAACATGTATAACTTTTCTTGTATCTGATGGCCTGTAAAAAAATGAAAACCATTGTTTACAAATATACGTTCCTTAAAATCGCTCCATTCCCAGGCTTATAGCGCTTTTATCCTTTGGTCTATGGGGCTGTGTGAAGTGTCATTTTTTGCGCCATGATGTGTTCTTTCTATCGGTACCTCGATTGCGCATATACAACTTTTTGATCGCTTTTTATTAAAATTTTTCTGGATTTGACGCAACCAAAAATGCGCAATTTGGCACTTCGGATTTTTTTGCGCTTGCGCCATTTACCGTGCGAGATCAGGAATGTGATTAATTAATAGTTCGGGCGATTACGCACGCTGCGATAGCAAACATGTATATTTTTTTATTTTTATTAATAACCTGGGAAAAGGGGGGTGATTCAAACTTTTATTAGGGGAGGGGGATTTTTATTAATAATGACACTTTTTTTTTTAACTTTTACACTTATACTAGAAGCCCCCCTGGGGTTAGTGTTATTACCCCTGGGGTTAGGGTTATTCCCCCCTAGGGGACTTCTAGTATAAGTGCACTGATCTCTCATAGAGATCTCTGCAGCATAGATATGCTGCAGAGATCCATGAGATAGGCACTCGTTTACTTCCGGCTGCTGC
Organism: Dendropsophus ebraccatus; assembly: GCF_027789765.1. Classification (NCBI taxonomy): domain Eukaryota; kingdom Metazoa; phylum Chordata; class Amphibia; order Anura; family Hylidae; genus Dendropsophus; species Dendropsophus ebraccatus. The sequence goes on along the minus strand of NC_091460.1, from coordinate 37,693,415 downwards.
AGCCGGAAGTAAACGAGTGGCGAGCCAGGATCAGCGCCATTACGGACAACGTCCCGGAGGAGCGATCTCCCCACTAGACACCAGGGATGGCGCTGCAAACGGTAATGGGATGCAGCTGTCAACTTTGACAGCTGCATCTGATTACTGTATTAGTGGGCACGGTGATCGGACCGGGCTACGAGCGGCACCCGGGACCACGGCGGTACAGAGAGCGGCTCCGCTCTGAACGTCCTTAACAACCGCAGGGCGTAAATATACGCCCGCGGTCGTTAAGGGGTTTATGAGTTCAATGTGTTGTCCATGGTGCTGAACACAAAGCAACTTTCTGTGTTGATAACTTTTTAACCACAAGGGACATTGAAA